>NC_139939.1:3074317-3466817 GCF_963454915.1 Gymnoscopelus microlampas | reverse complement strand
ATTATTATTATTATTACCCTTATTATTATTATTATTATTATTATTATTGTTATTATTATTATTATAATTACATTATAATGGTAGGCCTAATACTTTTCTACTCCACTACAGCTCAGAGGCAAATCTTGTACTTTTACTCCACTACAATTATTTGAAAACTTTAGTTATTAGTTACTTTGCAGATATAAATATCTTTTCATACTTGTTTAGATTAGAGCTTCATGCATGTCCTTTTGTAAATTATTTTTTATTAGGTAAATATTTATATAGAAAGGTCTAACCAGGGACTGGGGTTGCAAATTAGCCTCGGCTATAATAAACCCCATTTACAATGCAATGGTTTCATGCCTCACTATTTTCTTAGGGCACAACGCATGCAGTAACATTTTCATAGACCTGACTGCTTATTTCTCCCGCAAAATTTGGCAACCCATTTCACTGCAGTGAACAGAGTGTTCGCTACAGATCGCGCTGCCAACAGATCTGATCTAAGCAGATGGCTCATCAGGCAGCGACTGTTTTATGTTTCTAGATCAGATATTTAGTGCAGGAGTAGAGCACATTTGTGGAACATAGCGATGTGTTCACTTGTTACGCTGACAGGGAGAGGAGAGGGACAGAGAGAGACAGGAGAGGAGACGCTTCTGTCAGCGTGGACAGTTGATAGAATGAGAGCTTTATGCTCAGACAATCATGTGAATATTATATAATATAATATTGGTTTGTCAAGAGATATCTGTGTGTTTTGGACAATGGAGATAGTCACGTGATTAGTTGGCTTCAGCGTTCATATAGGCTCCATGTTTCACTGAAGAGTTTAATGTGACGCTACAGATCGCGCTGTTTTATACACTTTTTTTATAAAGATTTTACATACAGAATCTGCAGTTACCATTACAAGCCTACAACAACAACATTATGTGGGCTCACTGACAGCACAGAGTGCAATTGAGATGTTAATAGCTATTTAGAAGACAATGGAACCCCCCATTGTTTGGGGGAGAAGGTGTGAGCTAGTCTGGAGCACGGAGGGGAGACAGTGGCCAATAGGATAGCCTGATTTGGGGATCAAAATGACCGTTTTTCAGGCAGTGTGTGGGATAATGAAACCTCAGTCATGCTAGTGTTAAGCACAACTAGACCATACCCGGTCGACGCATCCGTGGGGGGATATGCGCACATGATCTGGCAACCCGGGAGGCGACATTGTTTGACACATAAACGCAAATAAGAAGCTGAGATTTGATGAAATTGAAAAACGGGCTTTACAGTTAAGTTCAGATGGTAGTGGTCAATGGCTGTGTGCAAATCAGAGCAATTGCTCCAGCCAGTGAGGAGAACCGGGTAGTGACACCACTACAGACACCACTACAGACGGACAAACAGAGGTTACTAGAATTATAGTAGGAGTTTGAGGAATCTTTACTTTACTGGAGTATTTCCAATGTTCAGTACTTTTACTTTTACTCCACTACATCTCAGAGGCAAATATACTTTTACTCCACTACAATTATTTGAAAACCTTAGTTACTAGTTACTTTGTAGATTTTGATTATTATTATTACAAAACATATATTAACCATTTCAGCCGGTGGTTAATATATGTGTTTATTTGAAACCATGTGACAAAGTAGTATGTACATACTACTGTACATTAAATGTCTGAAAATACACATGAATATCAAGCCAACATATTAATAGAAGAAAATATGTGTAAACTAGAAAAAGTGCTCCTCGGAGCACAGGTCTCCCGCCAGGTCAGGTAGGTTATTATGGCCTCCTGGTGGTGCTATAATAGGCCAATGTGAAAAGGGTGCCATTTCTTCTTAGGCCTTGCACGACAATCGGACACTGCATTCATGATTTGAGGCATTTTGTTCCAAAAATGTCGTTTGCTAAATTAGACCTGCTGGTGGCGCTATAACAGACCCATTTCTAAAGGGTGGCATTTCTTCCGTGGCCTAGTGGGAATATGCGTGCAGAATTTCACAGAAATCGCACACTGCGTTCATGATTTGAGGAATTTTGTTCAAAAGGGACCTATCCTGCAACCTTTGGAAGCCAATGTTAGCCATGTAGGATGGAATATGAAATATCACACACACCATACAGTTTTTTTTTCTTTTTTCCAAAACCGATACCGATATTTTCCGATATCGATTGTTATGCTAATATCGGCCGATAATATCGGGAGGCCGATAATATCGAACATCACTACTGTGTACCGATTTGCGTGATTTTTGGACAGAATCTGAAGGAGTAAGAGCAAAAAAATTATATTACAAAACTCAGCCTCCTGGTGGCGCTCTAAAAGGTATATGTGAAAAATGCAGGGCAAAGGTTTTCACTTTGTGATACAAGCATGAAATTTGGCACACATACCCTCTAAGGGCCACTCTTATGGAAAAAGGTGCTGGCCACTCAAAAATCGAAGATGGCGACCATTTTTTCCACATGGCCGCCACCTTAGCAGAGCAGATAGTGATATAATCTTTCAGGTTGTGATACAAATATGAAATTTGGCACACATACTCTAGGGGCCACTCTTATGGAAAAAGGCACTGGCCACTCACAAATCCAAGATGGCAACCATTTGTTTAAAGATGGCCGCCACCTTAGCAGAGCATAGTAGTGATATAATCATTCAGATCGTGATCAAGCATGGAAATTGGCAGGAGCAGTCTCCAAAAGTCATTTGACAATAAAACAATCACAAACACATGAAATGTGAAGATGGTGACCATCTTCCAAGATGTTGTTTTGCCCAAATAGTTTACTCACATTTGCAACTGCACAGTGCTGTGCAGACAAAACCCAATTTGAAGCATTTGCACCTTCCACTGCACCCTTTTTTGCAGCCACATTTGGTGAGGTCTTGACAACTCTCTGCAAGTGGTGAATTGGCTGTCCAGAAGACCTGCCATTCTTCACCAAATTTCTTCCATCCCCAGTGAGCTGGACTTTCCGATTTTGGCTGACGCTGGGTGGACTGACCCAATATGCAGCCTGCCTGATACGCTGCACGTTTGGTGTGTTGAAGCAGAGCTGCTCTTGTTGGAGGAATGGCTTCATATGGCCTCTGCTTTCGGGCAAACATGTCAAGTCTAGCTTCATCCACACTGATAGCTGTGCTCGATCGATCGTACATCACAACCACAAACTTCTCCAGGATCTCCAGGTCATCATCATTCAGTTTGGGAGGATATTGGCTTGGTTTGGTTAAGATGGGAGAAGCCTCTGAGCAAATGTCCTATGTTTGCCAGGCAGTCTTTTTGCCTTTATTGCGAAAGGCAGATACAGTATCACAACCAGTGGAGACGTGAAAGAACAGTATGCCTTTGGTCTTTACTTTACTATGGTGGCATCGCCACCACTCAGTTTAGTCAATAGTTTGCCATAATTTAGTGTCTGGGCACATTCATGTAGTCTGTTGTTCAGGTTCATTGTCATTACCTGTCTTAGGTCAGATTCAGGGGATATTTTATCACAACATATGCAAGCCAGACTAACATGACTGGTTCTACGGCGGTTTGTGTGGCCTTCGCTCATCTATTTCACTACTTTGAGCATCTGACTGTCGCTTCCTCGCACAATCTAATTTGGTGTTGTTGAACATTAGTCGAAAACTTGTGTGATACTTGGCCTGGTTTCTTCTCAAAGTAGCTTCTATGCCACCACCTTCATCCAACTTTGCTGGGTTCAGGATCATTGGCATTTGATTGATCTCACGAAAGAGTGGAACATTGGTGGCAAGCATGGTGTAGCCATCATGTTGAGGAACATGATGGGTTGGTGGTGATACTAGGTCATCATTATTTTTGTCTATCTGACAAAGACAACATGTCTTCCAATCAGTTTGTCTGTTGGCTAACATTGGATTTGCGTTTGCCATTTTTTGGTGGTTGATTTCTGACTAAGGCCGAGGGGCTATCCTTTTACCAACTTAATCAAAGTGATACTGCACATTCAGGTATGGGATACAACTACAGTGGTCACCTATTCACATACGCACCAGAGTCTCTGAAAGGTACCCACCATAACCCACCATAACCTTAGGTTGTGAAAGGTTGGGGGTGTGGCTATGCCTTGGGGGTGTGTTTTAAGTTTTTCATTTTAGGTGGACAGTAGGTGGCAGAAGAGAGCAGAGGAAAGCAATTACTCTACTTGCAGTTTATTTCTTAAAAGCAGAAGTCATTAGAGAACTTATGAATGCAGACAATTTATCATTGAATTAATAAAACAAACTTATGTACTAGAGTATTTCCAATTTCCAGTACTTTTACTTTATTTTATACATAGGCTATTTGAAAATAGCTGATCTACAAGCTCACAATTTTCACAATGCTATTTTGAAACATTTTACACAACAGTGTATTTTCAAACATTTTACAGTGGTGTAAAGTAACAAATTACATTACACAAGTACTGTACATAAGTAAAGATTTTAGTTTTTTTTTTTTCTTTACTGGACTATTTCCCTCTCTCTCTCTTTCTCTTGTTATGCAGAAAGTCCTCTTTCACACGTTATGTCAAAATCGTCACCTTATTAAACTAATGGCCTAAGTCATTTTTTGAGGAAATTATATTTTTGCCTAAGTCAGGTCCTCATGACACTAGCCTTATATAAACGTTGGCTATTTAAAAATAGCCATGTGATGCGTTGTGAGCTTATAGATCTGCTATTTTCAAAGGATTTTTATATATTTTGATAACCTGTGAAACGGGACATTCTACATGTATTTTTATGTGGTATATGTGGTGGCTTTTACTTTAAGTAAAATATCTGAGTACTTCTTCCACCACTGAAGAACAACAATTAAAGAACAGAGGATAAGCCAGTGTTTTTCTCATTCTTTTTTTTTTCTCTCTCTCTCAGTCATAGGAGACAGCTGTTGCGACCAGTGTTGCCAGAGTTTACGAGAGAAATAAGCAAACAGGTCTATGAAAACAAGCCCAAAAGAGATTGATTATTATAGGCCACATGAGCACATTAAACCTATATGCACCTCAAGTTCTCAAATAAAAAGCAGCAAGCTTCTACCAATATTTACAAGCAACTTTACAGAAAAACAGGTTGCTTATAATAAGCAAACATGGCAACGCTGGTCGCGACCCCTTCCTTTCATTCAGTGAGAGAGGATCATGGTTAACATATGCTAATAGACAGACAGTGGCTTCAAGCTTGGCCATTGTTGTCACAAAACAAGTTTGGCCACCTTCACACACAGTTAGGTAGGCTACAGTCAGCAGGGAGAGGGGGTTGGGGGAGAATTTAGCTTTTTTTGAAATCATGTTCTCAGTGGTGGAAAAAATGCTCACATTAGCTCAAGCACCCCTCTCTCTCTGTCTTCAGTATTAACTGGGTATCAACTGCCTTTTAAGGTCAACCCTAAATGCATCAAATTTTCTCTGATGTGATGTTTTAAGTTGTATGTATCTTTCTGATGCTTAAGTAAGAGTCCCTCTTGTGGTTAAAGCTGATGTCCAGTGATTTTGCGGCCCGGGTTTAAATCCCACGCTATGAGCTTGCAAATTCCATGCGGAATGTCCAGTTTTTGTTACCACAATATAAAAATACTCTGTTACAAGTAAAAGGCCTGTGTTAAAAATGTTACTGAGTAAAACTACAAAGTACTGGCATCAAAATATTTTCAAACATTTTACACAACAATGTATTTTCAAACATTTTACTGTGGTGTAAAGTAACACATTACATTACACAAGTACTGTACATAAGTAAAGATTTTAGGTTTTTTTTTTTCCTTACTGGACTATTTCCCTCTCTCTCTCTTTCTCTCTACTTGTTATGCAGAAAGTCCTCTTTCACACGTTATGTCAAAATCGTCACCTTATTAAACTAATGGCCTAAGTCATTTTTTGAGGAAATTATATTTTTAAGTCAGGTCCTCATGACACTGGCCACCTCTGGTAAAATCGCCTATCTCCTAATTGAAAAGGATCATGCTGTTCACGCCCCTTTTAGTATAATGGCCTAACTCCCTAGTGTGACTTAGGACAAAATAGGCCTTTCGTTTGGCCTAAGTCACATGTTTTTGTGACTTAAGCCAAATTATTTACTGATTTAGGCCATTTTGTAATTTGTTTTGCTTTTTATTTTGGCCTAAGTCAGATTTAATCCTATTTAAACCTATTTAAATCTCTTATGTTACATAACTGACAGACAGTGTTATTTCTATTTAAATAGTCATAATTTGTTATAAACATTTTGGGTGAAATGATTAAGAAATATCATATAGTTTTGTTCTGGATCAGTTTTTTATTTTTCCTGAAAACCTTGAAAAAATGACTTAGGCCATTAGTTTAATAAGGTGACGAAATGTAAAATAGCAGATCTACAAGCTCACAACGTGTAGCTTAGTTCTGCTATTTTTAAATAGACAACTTTATATAAGGTTAATGGTTAATGTATGTTTTGTAATAATAATCAAAATCTACAAAGTAACTAAAGTTTTCAAACACTTGCACATCGTGTGTGTGTGTGTGTGTGTGTGTGTGTGTGTGTGTGTGTGTGTGTGTGTGTGTGTGTGTGTGTGTGTGTGTGTGTGTGTGTGTGTGTGTGTGTGTGTGTGTCTGACTGTGCAGTGTGTGGGCACAGACAGACAGACAGACAGTAGGGGGAGGTAGGTAGCAGATAGCAAAACCGGTTATGTTAATGATATACTGTGTAGCCTACACTACAGTATTCCAAATAAGCTGAGGAACTCTGCTATCAGGTTCCCCTCCCCCCTACAGTACCTCTGTCCCCACCACACCGTGGAACCACACATTACTGCCGGACCCCCGGCAGTAACTCTGAGGACCCTCTAGGGGTCTCGGACCTCCTGTCGAAGACCCCTGATTTAACACTCTCTCTCTCTCTCTCTCTCTCTCTCTCTCTCTCTCTCTCTCTCTCTCTCTCTCTCTCTCTCTCTCTCTCTCTCTCTCAAAATGGGGGTCCGCGGGCTAATAAGTGTCAATTTGGAGGTCCTTCACATGAAAAAGTTTGAGAACCACTGCTCTATATCTCCCCCCCTTGCACTTTGGCTAATTAATATTGACTGTTGTAAGTGAAAAGGTTAAGAAATGTTCAAAAAGTTTACTTTATTGTTTCAGTTTCTGAGAGGCTGCAGCCAGTGTGTGCAGTTCAGATTTATGTTGTTCCTGTAAGGATAATTATTGTTCCAATTCCAAATATGGAATCTGTAGCAGCAAAATACTTAAAAAGATAAAAACTGTTTTCTATTGTTCCATTAAATTGGATTCAGTTCTAAAAGGCTAAAAACTGTACACGTCTTTTTTTTGAGGGGGGGGGGCACGGGGAAAGTAATATAAAGTAATATGTAATATATTACTCTTGATTCCAAGTAATACGTTATATAATATTATTACTTTTCAAAGGAGTAATAAGTAATACAAGTAGGTAACATATTACTCTCCTAAGTAATATAGCCCAACACTGATTATAAAACATATACATTAACCACTTTAGCCCTATATTATACCACGGCCATTAGAAAATAGACGATCTACAAGCTCGTAGATCGGCTACTTTCAAACATTTCAGTACTTTTACTTTTGGTACTTTAAGTATATTTTGATGCCAATACTTTGTACTTTTACTCAAGTAACATTTTGAACACATGCCTTACTTACTTTTTTAAAATACATTTTGATACCAAGCGCCATCTCGTGGCTGGACGGCCACACTACACTTTCTAATCATTTCAATGGGAGGTGCCAAGAATCTGTGGGCGTCAACTTTGAAAGGTACCTAAAGAAACCTTTGAAAACCTCTGATGTCCAATAGGTGGCCGTTTGAAGATCGTGCATGAATGAACAGGTGACCACTGTAGACCTAGCCCGATCATTCATCCAGTGTCATTTAAGTCCTGTGTGATCTGTACACCTTCCGGGTATACATGCACAAGTCATGAATAGCCCCGCTTACCCTTGGCTCGGCTCTCCCGCGCTGGCACACCCTGTCAATTCAGGCACGGCTATCTAACTACATCTACTAACTATTACTAGCTATTTGACCAGGGCTGTTAGACAGCATTTGGGACACTGATAGGATATACTATTACTACAGTATTAGTAAAACTAGATCAGCTGACACTGAACCCCATGCTGAGTTACACAGCAGTGATGCCACCATTGTGCCCTGGTTGTGCAATGCCATTCACTCTATTATAATGAGCTATATAAGACATAATGGTACAACTCCTGGAAGTCATCTTGAAAAATGGCAGCCATTTTGAATTGTTTGGGTGGTCAGCTCCCCTTTTCACAAGAGTGGACCTTGAAGAGTATTTGTGCCAAATATCATCCTTGTATCACCTGAAATATTATATTGATTGACTGATGTACTTTTATTTAGTAAGACATGAGAATAGCAGTACATGGAAGTACAAATTCACAATACAAGGTCTACTAAACTGGAAGACTCACCATCTGCTCCACTAAGCCACAAACACATTTGCAAGGTTGGCACCGCTGTTGCAGTCCAGCAAGATTTTGTTGTTGTTGGTCTTGGCCATCTTGAAAAAAAATGGTTGCCATCTTGGATTTTTGAGTGGCCAGCACCCCTTTCCATACAATCGGCCCTTATAGAGTATCTGTGCCAAATTTCATGCTTGTATCACAAAATGAACGATTCTTGCGAAATATGGTCTTTAGCTGCTCTACTATAAGGAGTGTGGGTGCAAAGTTTCACACAGATTGGTGCAATTATAGCTAAAAACGTGAATCGGCCTGTTATAGCGCTACCATGGGGCTGATGTGAACGTTTTCAAGGGGCATATCTTCCTGGGCCAAGTGGGAATCTCTGTGGAAAATGTCACGGAAATCGCATGTTGCGTTTATGATTTGAGGCATTTTGTTTATAATGTACCAATCCTGTAAACTTTGGAAGCCAATTTTAGCCAATCATGATGGAATGTAAAATCAGACATATCCGTGTTGATCACATGGCTATAGAGATACTGTGTACCGATTTGCGTGGTTTTTGGACAAAATCTGTAGGAGTAATAGCAAAAAATGTGTTTTGCAAAAGTCTGCCTCATGGTGGCGCTATGACAGGCTGATCTGTGGGAGTCCAAGGAGTGTGTGTGCGCAGTTTCACAGCGACCGGGCCAACGGTGGCGGAGATTCGGACACACACACACACACACACACACACACACAAGGACACACGGACGGAGGGCAAAACATAAACATGTATCTGCAAGACAATTTTATGCAATATGTAGTGGGGGTCGCTGTTTCATCTCTCTCTCTCAGCTAAGGGGTCCTTGGCCTGAAAAACATTTAAGACCCCTGCATTAGAATGTACTTAAGTCTCAGGTTTCTTGTGGTGTATGCTCCTTATAATTACATTCTCTTTTAAAGATAGAAGGATTGCACTCAGCAAAACAAGGTGACTTTCTAATTGTGTTTATTTGAAACCATTTGACAAAGCAGATAGACTTTACATAGGGTACTATATGGCTGCTCAAAGCTTATTACATAAGAGTAAATAAGCACACCATTGTACAACGCATCTCACCATCCATCACACAACACATCAATACAATCATATGTTAGTAATACATAGCATTTGATCAAATATGGCTTTTAGTACAATACATGAATAAAATCACAAGCCATTACATACCATTTTATCAAATATATGCCTTTGTTAAGTACAATGAGCAACAAAGGCATTAAGAAAATCTTACAAACAGAAATCATAATGATCAGTTATTCAATTATCCTATTATAGAATGTCTGTCGCCATCCATTTTTCTCCTCATAGGGTTGACACATTTGTTCTGGCCTGGCCACTGGCATATGAAGAGAGTAATTTAAATGTTCCCAAAATGTAACCACTTGAAATCTAAAATGATTAATCAGACTCTGTTCTGATCGTATTTGCGCTTGAGTATAAAATGTGTCCTATATCCAAGCATCATGAATAAGGCCCATTATCTCTCCTGACACAGAGACACTGAGGAAGCAGACTTAGTATAAAACGCTGGGTAGAGGGGTTGACTGAATGTGTTCTGGAAGATGTACAGGTGTGTCAGTGTGTCAGAGGACACTCTGTAGAAGGACAGAACCCCAGCAGGGAAGTCCAAATACACTGCTACTCTGTGGGAGCCAGAGGGGCGGACAGGGAGGTTAGTGTGCCTACTATTGTGTCTGACAGTGTATTTGTTAGCATCATGGTAACATTTCAGAGTCCAGGACTTGTCATTATGTCCAAAATCACTTCCTTTCCTGTTGAATTCTCTGTAAATCACTGCTATGTCAACTGTTCCACTCCACTCTACCTCCCAGTAACAGCATCCAGTCAGACCCTCTGTACACAAAACATATGCCCTGTCATGAAACCTGTCAGGATGATCAGGATACGACAGAGCCTGGCTCACCCGTGTCACCTTTCTGTTGTCCTCAGACAGACAGAGGTTTCTGTGTGCTGTGTTGGTGTCCAGTGTGAGAGGATGGAAATCTATTGAGAACATAAGACAGTAAACATTATAAATATAATTTGCTCACACACACACACACACACACACACACACACACACACACACACACACACACACACACACACACACACACGCAAGGGATCCAATCATCAACAATATCACCATCGTCATCATCATCAACCTTTATTTGACCAAACACATTCATGAAATTTGTGAGCTTGTAGATCAGCTATTTTTGCTATTTTTGAAATGCAGCCGATCTAAAAGCTCACAATGCATCATGATGCAACACTTTGTGAGCTTGTACTGTAGGTCGTCTATTTTTGAAATACTAGATGTTCAGGCCGCTACGCAACCTTCACATCCGGTCCTACATTGAGCTGATCAGCGCAATGGTTACCGAGTTATGGGCATTTTTCCTTTCTTTTATAAAAATTTTGAGTAGACAATTAGTTTTTAATAATTTAGTAGTTATGCCAATTAAGGACGTAGAGCCGTCGTGCTACTGCTCCCACCCAACACTCCCTGCTGACAGGTGCCGTCCCAGCCCGTAGGAGTATGTGCAATGACCGATATAACCCTCCCTGACCGGCTTCCCTCAATCAATCAAAGATCATTCATAATAATACCAGAATTCAATAATTCATAATAATACATTGAGTAATTAATTAATTAGCCTAGTACTGAAAAAGGGGCGTGTCCAGGAACGGTTTCGCTTCAAGATAGGATCGGACATCATTCCAACTGTCCAAGAGAAACCTGTGAAGTGCTTGGGGAAGTGGTACAGGGCAGACCTCAATGACAGGCAGAGTGTGAAGGAGATGCTTAGCCAGGCAGAAACCTGGATGACATCTCTGGAGAAGAGCGGTCTGCCTGGCAAGTATAAGGCCTGGGGCTACCAACATGGGGTTCTCCCCAGACTGCTCTGGCCACTCCTGGTTTATGAGGTACCTGTCTCTACAGTTGAGGGGCTGGAGAGGAAGCTGAACACCTACTTGAGGAGATGGTTGGGCGTCCCAAGAAGCTTCTGCTCCATTGGCCTGTACAGCACAGGTAGCAAGCTACAGCTGCCCATAACATCAGTAGTGGAGGAGTACAAGGCCACAAAGACACGCCAGGCCATGATGCTACGAGACAGCAACGATGAGAGAGTGCGCCAGGCGGGCATTGTTGTCAGAACAGGGCGAAAGTGGTCAGCCAGCAGAGCACTGAAGGAGGCGGAGGATCGACTGCATCATGCTGACATCGTTGGGTCAGTAAACCAGGGAAGGCTGGGTCTGGGCTGCTCCACCAGAACAAGCTGGAACAAAGCTGACCCAAAGGAGCGGCGAGGCTTGGTGCAGAGAGAGGTGCGGAAGGCAGAGGAGGAAAGCCGGCATGTCAAGGCTGTGGCCATGAACAAACAAGGCAGCTGGACTAGATGGGAGGGTGTGAGGGAGAGAGCTCTAACCTGGCAGGACATCTGGAGCATGGAAGGCCACCGGATCAAGTTTCTGTTGTGCTCTACATATGATGTCCTGCCGACCCCATCAAACCTCCATACTTGGGGATTGGTGGAGAGCCCAAGCTGCACGCTCTGCGGAAAGATATCTAACCTCGAGCATGTCCTCTCCTCATGTCACTCGAGCCTAGCAGACGGCAAGTTCCGGTGGCGACACGATCAGATCCTCGCACAATTGGCAGATGGTGTTGAACAGGCGAGGAAAAAGGCAAGACAGCTTTCTAAGGGGCCTCGCTTCATCCAGTTTGTCAGGGCAGGAGAAAGCTCTGCAGCAGGAGGGAGGAGCAAAGGGGTCCTGGCCACAGCAAGTGACTGGGAGATGCGGGCCGACCTGAAAAAGCAGCTCAAATTCCCAGAGGAGATAGCCCACACTAACCTGAGACCTGATATTGTATTGTGGTCTAAAGGTACCAAACAGGTGGTGCTCATGGAGCTGACGGTACCATGGGAAGAGAGGATAGAGGAGGCGTATGAGCGCAAGCTTAAGAAATATCAAGCCCTCATCCTCGAGAGCCAGCAAAATGGATGGAAGGCCTGGAACTTGCCGGTGGAGGTGGGCTGCAGGGGGTTCGCTGGGCGGTCACTCTGGCGAGCCCTCGGACTGCTGGGGATCGAAGGGCTGGCTAGGAAGCGGCTGGTAGCAAACACTACTAAACGGGCAGAGGAAGCTTCACGCTGGATCTGGATACAAAGAGAGGTGCGGTGGCAGAGACGACCTACTGAAGGACCAAAGACATAGAGTTGGGTGGTGTTCAAGCGGGGGTAGAGCCAGGACGCTGGATCTGCCGTTGAGCCCCTCCGAGGTGTCATGGGCTTAAATCAACGAAACATCAGTGAAGGGGGGTGCCCATTTGACAACCTGCTGAAGCCACCCAACTCCTGTCCAGTTGTGGTATGCGGTCAAGCCTAGTCTTGGCTCAGGGAGGAGGACGCCCCTGCCATGCAGAGTCCCGTCGGTGCCTTGAGGGAAGGAGAGACGGAGAGAGCGATGCCACTGGCTCACAGATGGCGCAGGGGCGAGTACCTGTAAAGGTGAGCCAGTTGCGATACCCTATCGTATTTTGCATATACATAAGTTGGAAAATATAATTAAATAATATAGCTGCAAGCAGCGATAATACGGGGCCAGTGAATAGAGAGAGAGAGAGACATGGAAACGGAATAGATTGAAGAGAGAGAGAGTGACATGGAAACAATAGATTGATGAGAGAGAGAGATGGAAACATAATGGTTCGATTGGACATCTCAACCTACTGCCATTAACAGGATTCGAACTCTCAACCTTCAGACTAATAGGCTGCAACACTACCTATAGTGCTATAGCTTTGTCCAGGCTGATATTGTCTGTTGAAGATCATAAACTCTTGCCTTCTTTCATGAACCAAGCCCCTGTCTCACTAACACTAAGATCACTCGTTCACAAACCATTTACCAATGAAGAAATTGTACATCTCCTCAGAACCAAAACTAGTGAAAGTAGCCAATCTACAAGCTCACAAACCATGAAAAGTTGTGAGATTGTAGATCAGCTATTTTCAGAATGAAGTATGTCATACGTTGAAAAAACGTACTCTCAAATAAGCATTTCAGGTTATATTTACCATTTGCACATGTATTCATTGATACAGTCATGTTGTTTGCAATTCAACTTAAATTAAGTCTGCATCAAGTGAGGCTTGAACTGGCGACCTTGAGATTGTGAGGCATTCATTTAAGGGAGACGCCATTGGCCCAACAGACAAGTAACTGTGAAAAAGGAGATCACACAGATGATACAGTTTCACGCAAATAGCTGAAAAATCCTGGGTTTAAGTGTTTTTCAAACTGCTCAAAATTGTGGACAATCTAAGGGCGGAGCTTACTGGTCAAAGCGATAGATGTGTTCCTCATGAGTCAAGGCACAAGTGTAAGCAAGTTTCACGACTTTCGGGCCAACCGAGGCATGACTTTTGCCTGTTTAAAGTTTGCATTTTCAAAAAAATGCTATAGCGCCCCCCTTTGGCCAATTGGAGTGAGATTGGTTTCAGTGAGTCTTGCATGTATGTGTTAGGGGCAGATGAATCATTTTCATAAAACTGCAATAGTTAAAATCTATTTCCTCCTGGGATTTTTGAGTAATCTGCACAAAACATTTTACACATGAACTTAGGACCTTTGCCGACAAAACAAAAGTGGCGGATTTTCCATAAGTGAAAAAATGCAGAAGTTATGAGCCAATGGCTGTTTTTCATATAATTCAAAATGGTGGGCGATCTAAAGGTCAGAGGTCAAAAGTCAGACCATGAAAGTTGTCGGGCATGAAGAGACGCATGTGTGTATCGAAGTTTCATGGTTGTAGGTCAAACAGGGCATGAGTTGTACCTGTTCAAAGTTGGCACTTTCAATTGAGTGCTATAGCGCCACCCTTTGACGAATGAGTGTGAGAATTATTTCTTGATAGTTTTTCATGAGCATCTACCATATGGCCGAGTTTCGTAAAACGCGTATGCCCGGTTAAGCCAGAACTGTCAAAAACAAGTATTTTTCAAACTGCTCAAAATTGCGGAAAATCTAAGGGCGGAGCTTAATGGTCAAATCAATACGTGTGTTCCTCATGAGTCAAGGCACGTGTAAGCAAGTTTCACGACTTTCGGCCAAACGAGGCATGACTTATGCCTGTTTAAAGTCTGCCTTTTCAAAACATTGCTATAGCGCCCCCTTTTGGCCAATTGGAGTAAGATTGGTTTCAGTGATATTTGGAATGACCCTGTACATTTCTGCAAAGTTTCAAAGAAATGTGAGTCTGCATGTATGTTTTAGGCACAGATGAATAATTTTCATACAACTGTAATAGTTAAAATCTATCTCCTCCTGGGATTTTTGAGCAATCTGCACGAAACGTTTAACACTTGAACTTTGGACCACTGCCTACAAAAATTTCCAACGGATTTTCCATAAGTGAAAAAATGCAGAAGTTAGGAGCCAATGACTGTTTTTCATATAATTCAAAATGGTGGGAGATCTAAAGGTCAGAGGTCAAAAGCCAGAGGGTGAAAGTTGTTCAGCATGAGGAGACGCATATGTGTATCCAAGTTTCATGGCTGTAGGTCAAACAGGGCATGAGTTGTACCTGTTCAAAGTTGCCATTTTCAATTGAGTGCTATAGCGCCACCTTTGGACGAAAGATTGTGAGAATTATTTCTTGATCGTTTTTCATGACCATCTACCATATGGCCGAGTTTCGTAAAAAGCGACTGCACGGTTCAGCCAGAACTGCGAAAAGTGGCAGAAAAAACAGAATACTGCCAATAACAAAACAGGTCCAGAGCTGAGCTCTGGCCCCGTAATAATTCAAGCAGGATAAACAAACTCATTCTATAGGCCTATTCCATAATCAAACCAAAAGGAAATAGGCATAACTTTAGAATAGGATTGCATCCAATGTTATCCAATGATTTTGGAATCTCGGATCGGAATGATTTAAATAATATATACAAACATTGTCCATTTAAGCAAAGCAATTTTATTTGTATAGCACATTTTTTGCGTCTGAGGGATTTTTTTGAGCGGAGCTCTTGCCAGGGGTGAAGTGCTATCGCCAAACCGGTTAGTCAGTCAGACCACTTGAATGAATGTATTTTAGTTATCACAGTTATCTCACAACCTCCCACTTGAATCAGTCCCTGTGGCAAGTAGATGATCGCTAGACTCTTAATCCATGCACTCCATGTATCATGGGATCGAATTCCACTGCTGACATGGATTTTGCACTGAATTTATTTTCTCAAACAAAACGGTTCTTTTACTGAGGTTAAGGTTAGGAATAAGGTTAGGGTTAATAGGCATAATTTTACTGAGGTAAATGTCATTGTTTTTTTTAGGGAAGGGTTAATCCTTTTTTTGGCAGATCTTCAAGCTCACAATGTCACACGATGTGACGCATTGTGAGTTTGTAGATCTGCTATTTTCAAAAGATGCGATGAGTTTTATTGATTACCAAGTTTGTTCATATAGAGTCCTATATCCAGTGGTGTAAAGTAACTAAGTACATTTACTCAAGTAACGTACTTAAGTAAAATGTTGAGGTATTTTTTGCTTTACTGGAGTATTTCCATTCTCTGTTATTTCTACTCCACTACATCTCAGAGGCAAATATTGTACTTTTACTACACTACAATTATTTGCAAACTTGAGTTACTATAGTTACTTTGCAGATATAAATTATTATATTATCAAACATACATTAAACACTTTAGCCTCTACCACGGCTATTTGAAAATGGCAATCTACAAGCTCACAACACGTCGCATCGTGTTGTGAGCTGTTAGATTTATTTTCAAACATTTTAGTACTTATACTTTTTGTACTTTAAATATATTTTGATGCCAATACTTTTGTACTTTTACTCAAGTAACATTTTGAACACAGGACTTTTAGTTGTAACAGAGTGTTTTTATATTGTGGTATTGCTACTTTTACTTAAGTAAAATGTCTGAGTACTTCTTCCACCATGTTCCCTGAAACTAACCTGACTTAGCCAGATGGGGGCGGTAGGCTGTGAAACAAAATGTGTGTCGCAAGCTTCTTCCATTTGGCGGAGTCAGGTTACCATGAAACACAGTTGTGTTTAAATAAATAATTGCTTTTGAATTCATCCTAAGGACTTAGCTCTACTGAAGAGTTTTCATCCAGGGAGGGAGGGACCAACAGAGTATAAAACAGTGTTGAAAATGTCAATATGGGATACAGACAGACAGACAGACAGACAGACAGACAGACAGACAGACAGACAGATACTCACATCTTTTAAAGAGTTGAGAATTTGTCCAGAGTTCTCCATGTTTCACACTGTAGGAAGTAGAACAACAATGCATCAATGTCTGACTGTCTAACACAACGTCTCCACTACCTGACACTACAGTGTTTCTGCTACCATTATCTTTACCAGGCGGCTGCCTGGTAAAGATAATGGTAGCGTCTGGACAAACTCACTGCCACCTGGCTTGGAGGAGAAGAGTTAGAAACATTTCTTGTTTTTATATTTACTGTATATAGAGTAATGTTATTTCTTCCCATGGTACTGGCCAGCAGGCCGTGGTCATACAATGTTAAATTGAGGACACTCAAATGGAACTGCAGCAGTATGTGCTGGATGAGCAACTGTCATGAAATGAGTGGGATGTGATTTTCTATGTCTTCTCCAGTTAGATCTGCTATTTGAGCTTGTAGGTCTGCTATTTGCACTTGTAGATCTGCCATTCTCACTGAATGGTTGTCAATTTTCTCAGAATGTTCACATATCATGACATGCCTAGAGGGATAGGGTACTGACTCCTCTAAATAGTTTAAATTGATGCCAAACTACAGCTAACATGTATTATGCTAGACAATTCTTTATATACAATTTTACGGTTCAGTTAAAAGTATGTGCCATAAATCTACCATTATTAATTTGTAAATATTAACTAAATATATCAATTGAAATCATGAATTACTTTCCTAACCATATATTTTAAGCTGAGAATGATTACGTTTAAACTCTATGCGCTTATTTGACAGATTAGTGCACATTAATGAACTCTTAACATGATTATAGTAAATACAGATGTGCCAAATCAAAACTTCACATGTTACTGTTCTTTCCCTGAAAGTGCCCTGAAAATGCATTTTTTCCTCCCTTTTCTGCCCTTAAAAATGCACTGTTTTGCCCCTGAAAAGAAGTTGTCACTACACACCCCCGTTTTTCCCTTCAACAGACATCCATATACATGAGATCAAGAAGAAGGTGTCAGACTCATTATGAGGCGAAAGGTGATTTGAAGAGGTCCTTGACCAGTTGCTCAAATTAATTAGCATCATAAAAGCAGTGATCTGGAGAGGCTTAAATATGAAATGCAAGATAAGACAGAGGGGTTTCTGGAGGTATGGTCTCCCTTTCTGGACTTCATGGAAGAGAGTCATTGATTCAGACCGGTTCAAGATATGTATTTAAGCTGCTTTGATGAAATAATAACAGACATCCCACCCTCAATTGTGCACACACATACCCCTTACTTCTGAAGCTTTACCACTTGATATTTTTTATTTTTTACCTTTTGTTTTATTGTTCTTGTTCCCTGTCTTACACTTATGATTTTCTGTACGTTCACTGTGTTGTATGTAGGTCTGAGTCTGTTGTAGTCTGTTGTTTGTAGTCTTGTTGTTGTTGTAGTCTGTTGTCTAAATGTAAACCAGAAAATTGCAAAAATAAATGATTATAAAAAAAATAAAAATAAAAGCAGTGATCATCAAAATAATTGCCCTTCTCTGTCCCTCTTATTGCCCTGGGAATCCCCTGAAAATGTACTGTCTTGGCGATGGCAGGACATTTGAAGTTTTGAAATGGCACATCTGTATGTATGAGTAAATAAGCTGGATTTAGCACAAAACTGTGACTTTTCAGGAAATGGAAAGAATAACCTGTGTTCCAATGGATCCCATGTAGTTATTATTTTAAGTTTGGAAATAGGTGATGGAACGTGCTTGCCTTGTACATCAGGCATTTTTGCTGCTTTTACATGGGACAGTCATAAAGTGAAGTATATAGTATAGAAGTGGTTAGACAAATGAGCAATAGCTGTCAGAGCTCTGACAACGAGCAGTTCATCAGTCTAAATGAAAAATAAATCACCAGAAGTTTGAATGTCTGCTATAAATAAAACATATTAAAGGACCTGGTCTGGATGGACTGGCTGGGTTTAGTAGAAAACCAAGAGCTGGAAAGAGCAGGCAACCTAAATGGTCTTTATTTCCAACATGCAGGTAACAGACAGCAACAGGTTGAAAACAGATGATCAACAAACAGAGAGGACAGAGTTTATATACAGTATTGTATACAGAAGACCTAACAGAACAAACGACAATTGATGGACAATTTAAGACAAGTGAAGCTGATAGGACATCTGCTGGAGCAAAAGACAATACAGACCAGTGGTGTAAAGTAACTAATAACTAGTAACTACTTGAAGTAACATTTTAGGAACTTTTACTTTACTTAAGTACTCCCATTATACTTTATATATTCCACTACATCTCAGAGGAAAATATTGTACTTTTTACTCAATTATTTTAAAAAGTTGCTATTTACAATGTTATACTGTAGCAAAATATGTATCATTGTTATAGTTAATGGGATCATTTACATCCATGGGCCTCATTCACCAAATATTCTTAAAGGGCAAGACCACTTTGGTAGAGGTTTGGGTTGTGCAGTTTCCTTGTCATGATGTAACTCCAAAGGTGGACAAGCAATGAAAAATAATTGCTCCATTAATTAGAAATTGATATTTCAAAATATGCTCCTCATTGACTTACATTGTAGCCTACACTGACACAGCTCTCAAAGTCACTCTTTTAGCACATAAACGAACACAAACTAAGCTGATTCAAACAATATAGAACATCACCACACCCAGTACTGTTTATATTTTTAATAAAAATGTCAACTTCCTGATGATTTTACTATTTGAAAATCCGTATCCGGATCCGCCGATCCAGTCCGGGTTTTCTTTCTAATAAAAATAGCTAAATCAACAGTAAGTTAACATTTTTATCAAAAAACAAACAGTACTGGGTTTGATGATGTTCTATATTGTCTGAATCAACTTAGTTTGCGTTTGTTTACATGCTAAAAGAGTGATTTTGAGAGCTGTTTTACTGTACAATGTAAGTCAATGGGGAGCATATTTTGAATGATCAATTTCTAATCAATGGAGCAATTATTCTTTTATTTTTTGTCCACCTTTGGAGTTACATCATGGCGAGGTAACTACACAACCCAGACCTCTACCAAAGTGGTCTTGCCCTTTAAGAAGAGATTTCTTCTTAGGACCCATTTACTTGGTTTTCACAAAGATTCTGACATTAACCAATGTTTTCTTAGCTGTCATTTATACTTAGTTAAAAATAAAATCTACAAACACTCAAGAACATTCTTAGGCACATTCAAGTGTTGATATGTTTGTACAAAAGCGTTCTTGTTTCTTCTATTTTCTTCAATTCTACTATAACATAATATAGAATTTAAATTACAATCATATTTATTGCATATCCTTAGAGCAGTGGTTCTCAAAGTGCAGTCTGAGGACCTCTGGGGTCCTTGAGGGAGTTCCTGCGGGTCCACAGCAAAATGAGGAACAGTTTAACCACTTTAACTCTATTTTATACAATAGCCGATCTACAAGCTCACTACACATCCCATTGCATCTTTTTTGTTTTTTTTTGTTTTTATTATCAGCTATTTTCTATACATTTCAAAACCCACCCCCACAAACCCCCACAAACCCCCAGCCCCCTACTCCGACATACCCCCACACCCAAATCCCAGATAGCTGCCACACCATGTTTTAAAATGAGACATATGCGTTGTAATTACGCTATAAAATCCATATTGTCTGTTCATTATTGAATACGCCACGTTTAACAGCTGATTGAAACAGTTAATGTCATGCGCACTGCACTGAACACCATGGAGTTTTTTTAGCAGGTGTGGTATATTTAAAGCCACCGACTTACAGGTTTAATGCACTATACTAATTGCCAACAACGCCATATTGTAAAGTTAGTTTGATGTTCCAGAGATGTGAATGAATGGTGAAGAATGGATGAGACATCACTCCAGCAGTGAGGTTTGTTGCTTCGGATTTATTTCATGGAACAAACAGAGTACAAACAGCATAGGGAGCCTCAGCTCCCCTCAGCCCTCCGGCCTCGGACTAGCACACTAAGTTAGTTACATTTCAGTCAGTCCTTTATAGCAGTGGTCACCTTTGAGATCTAAGAAGAGGTACATGTGGGGTGTGTCAGCCCTGTAAGGTGAACCCCCACCTCCCCTGGCCCTCCACATTTGCAACTGTAAAGGGCCAGGAAAGAAGAGGTGCCAGCCTTGATGACAAATGGATAGACGCACTGTCTCCAAGATAAGACAATAGTCAATGCTAATTGTACCCCCACCAGGCTCCTCTCTGTCTGCAACTTGTGAAGTGAAGTCACCTTACATCTATGTATGTTATATGGAAATATATTACACAGGTGAAAAGCAAACAAAAGCCACCGGGAAGATGCAGGTTGGAACGTCATCAGTATGGAACATGTTAATGGTCATCATCTACGGGGATGGACGGTAAAATAAATTCTCTGTCTGTCTGCAACAGCAGAGCGCACACCACGCTCCTGTCTCAACTTAGCTTGTTTGTGACTCCTCTGTTTGCCAGCTTTGTTGTTGCTGGATCCCTGGACCTCAACTCACCTGCCAAAATAGAAAAACTTTGGCCTTTGTTTTGGCCTGTTCCTTTGTTTGATTTTCCCCAACTTTCACCTTTTTGTGTTGCTCTGCTTGGCAGGCATTAGAGACTTAGATTTTTGACTTATTCCTGCCTCTCTGTGTTTGAGTCTGCACTTGGGTTCAACTTGACTATTCAGCGTAACAAGAAAGAAAGAAAGAAAGAAAGAAAGAAAGAAAGAAAGAATGTATCTCAATTGTAATTGTACCACGTACTGTAGTCACTGTACCTTATAATTGTTCTAGTCAAGGTGTGTCACTATGATATCAACCTTATTCACACTCTACAAATAAAGCATCACCACAATATTCATAGTATAATCTCATGATAAATAAATGATGAAAATAAGTTTTGTAAATTAATCTGACCGTAGCGTCACCAGTCCATAATGAGGATTCTTCAGTGCATCAAACAGCAGAGCCAGGTCCTCCAGGTCCAGCCCGTTATCACTTAAGTCCAGGTGTCTTAGATGGGATGGATTAGAACTGAGAGCTGAAGCCACAACTTCAATGTGTTCCTTCTGGAGGTTACAGCCAACAAGTCTGTAATGACAGATTCATGTAAAATAAGAAATGATCAGACAGATCAGCCAAGTTCACTGTCAAGGAAGTTAACCCATTAAGAACGGGAACACATCTGTGTAACCACTTAAACCATTATTTTACATTGGCAAAAATAGCACAGAGTGCCGCACTATGAGCTTGTAGATCTGTTATTTTAGAAAAATCTTGAACATTTGTGCAAATCTTTATATATATTCTTAAAGCGAACATTTGTAACTCAAATCTTTGCTTCTTGGGGGGTCCCTGGAACAACATATTTTGAGATGGGGGTCCGCGGCCAAATACATATAATTTTGGGGGTCCTTGACATGAAAAAGGTTTGAGCACCACTGATATTATAGCAAAATATACGTTTTTTCAAAAAACTGTTCCCCGAGAAGCGAAGATTTGAGTTGCAAATGTTCGCTTTAAAACATACTGTATATATTCAAAGATTTGCACACATTTTCACGATCAAAAAAATAATAGCAGATCTACAAGCTCATAGCGCGGCACTCGGAGCTTGTAGATCTGCTATTTTTGAATAGCCAAAGAAATCTAAAAATGACAGAGATGTGTCCCCGGATTGACTGGGTTAACTAAGAGATTGTCTATGTAGTTCCCCAGCCATTAAAGGACTATTTCACTATTTCACTTTTTTGTTGCTTGATTCATTATTTAGATATTTGATATTCATTTTATCAGAAACGCCCCCTTCTTATACAAACCCAGTGTAACTTCAAACTCCATTTTAACCATGTTAGATTCTTTGAAAGCACCCGCCCTTGGTTCTGGTGACTGATATTGTCCTTCTAATGCGTGAGGAGACCGTGTTTTTTCTATTATCCTTTTCATTTATTTTAAATAGTTTTGGGGGATTTTTTTTTTTTGTATAAAATAAATGAAAAAAGTAATGGAAGAAACACCGCCCCCTCACGTATTAGGAGGGCAAGATGAGTCACCAGAACCAAGAACGGGTGTTTTTGATTAATCTAACATGTTAAAAAAATGGAGTTTGAAGTTACAATGGGTTTGTATAGGAAGGGGGGTGTCTGATGAAATTAATATCAAATATCTAAATACTGAATCAAGCAACTTAAAAACTGTCTTGGGGAGTCACAAACGCCTGTGCTCAAGTACTGTACTTAAGTAAGATTTTGAGGTATCTTTACTTTACTGGAGTATTTCCAGTTTTCAGTACTTTTACTTCTACTCCACTACATCTCAGAGGCAAATATTGTACCTTTTACTCCACTACAATTATTTAAAAACTTTAGTTGATGGTTAATTTGTAGATTTTGATTATTATTACAAAACATACATTAACCCCTTCAGCCCTATATACATTTCAGCCATTTGAAAATAGCTGATCTGCAAGCTCACAATGTGTCGCGATGCGACGCATTGTGAGCTTGTAGATCTGCTATTTAAAAAAATATATTACATTTGAAAACTTGAAATGGGACATTCTGCATAATGAGTACTTTCTACTTTGGGTACTTTAAGTACATTTTAATGTCAATACTTTTGTACTTTTACTCTAGTACATTTTTAATTCCGGACTTTTACTTGTAACAGAGTATTTCTATATTGCAATCCTACTTTTTACTTAAGTAAACTATGTGAGTACTTTTTTGGAATCCCTGGACCTCGCCTCGCTTCACCTGCCCAGCCAGATAAACTTCAGCCTTAGTTTTTGCCTGTTCCTTTGTTATATTTTTACCTACTTCTACCTTTTTGTGTTTGCTCAGCTTGGCAGGCATTAAATACTTAAATTTTGATCTTATTCCTGCCTCTGTGTTTGAGTCTGCGCTGGGGTTCAACTTGACTGTTCAGCATAGAAAGAAAGAAAGAAAGAAAGAAAGAAAGAAAGAAAGAAAGAAAGAAAGAAAGAAAGAAAGAAAGAAAGAAAGAAAGAAAGAAAGAAAGAAAGGGTGAATGTATCTCAATTGTAATTGTAACACGTACTGTAGTCACTGTACCTTATCATTATTCTAGTCAAAGTGTGTCACTATGATATCAACCTTATTCACACTCTACAAATAAAGCATCACCACAATATTCATAGTATAATCACATGATAAATAAAATGTATTTATCATGTGATTGTACTATGAATATTGTGGTGATGCTTTATTTTTTCATCCTTTAATGATGAAATAAGTTTTGTAAATGAATATGACCGTAGAGTTTCCAGTCTACAATGAGGACTCTTCAGTGCATCACACAGCAGATCCAGGTTCAGCCAGCGGTTAGAACTTAAGTCCAGGTGTCTTAGATGGGATGGATTAGAACTGAGAGCTGAAGCCACAACTTCAATGTGTTCCTGTCGGAGGACACAGCCAACAAGTCTGTAATGACAGATTCATGTAAAATAAGAAATGATCAAACAGATCAGCCAAGTTCACTGTCAAGGAAGTTAACTAAGAGATCGTCTATGTAGTTCTCCAGACATTAAAGGGATATTTCACTTTAAAAAGAAAATTGGGTAATTTTATTGTCTACTCAGGCTTTTGTGAGCACTACGGACAGTTTTTAAGTTGCTTGATTCAGTATTCAGATATTTGATATTCATTTCATCAGACACGCCCCCTTCCTATACAAACCCAGTGTAACTTCAAACTCCATTTTAACCATGTTAGATTCTTCGGAAACACCCGTCCTTGGTTCTGGTGACTGATATTGTCCCTCTAATGCGTGAGGAGACCGTGTTTTTTCTATTACCCTTTTCGTTTATTTTAAATCATTTTGGGGGATTTTTTTTTTCTTTAAATAAATGAAAAAAGTAATCGAAGAAACACCGCCCCCTCACGTATTAGGAGGGCAAGATGAGTCACCAGAACCAAGGACGGGTGTTTTTGATGAATCTAACATGTTAAAAAATGGAGTTTGAAGTTACTATGGGTTTGTACAGGAAGGGGGGTGTCTGATAAAATGAATATCAAATATCTAAATACTGAATAAAGCAACTTAAAAACTGTCTTGGGGAGTCACAAAAGCCTGAGTAGACGATAAAATTACCCAATTTATTTTTTTAAAGTGAAATATCCCTTTAACAGGATGTCAGTAAGAATAGAGAACCAGAAGACAGATGGAAAGTTGTCTCTGTAAACTACAGCAAGGGTTCCCAACCTTTTCAGGCCGCGACCCCCCACAAACAAAACACCTAACCCAAAAACTAAACACCAATACACACACACACACACACACACACACACACACACACACACACACACACACACACACACACACACACACACACACACACACACACACACACACACACACACACACACACACACACTTTTGATTCCGGACTTTTACTTGTAACTGAGTATTTCTACATTGCAATATTGATACTTTGGTAGCACTTTACAATAATGACCCGTTATAAAGCATTTATAAATGTTTACAAGCAGTTTGTAGACTATTAACAAATCATTAACAACCTGTTTGTTGACATTCATAAATGATTACTAAAACCTTTATAACTACAGTTACAAATCATTTATAAAGTATTAGTAAGTAGTGAACTATTCATGAATAAGCCATTTATATACATCTGTAAATGATTATTAAATCATTTGTAACGACCCATTCTAAAGCATTTATAAACGTTTATAAGCAGTTTGTAGACTATTAACAAATCATTAACAACCTGTTTATTGACATTCGTAAATGATTACTTAAACCTTTATAACTACGGTTACAAATCAACTATAAAGGTATTAGTAAGTAGTAAAACTATTCATGAATAAGCCATGTATAATACACCTGTAAATGATTATTAAATAATTTGTAACTGATGTTACATAATATATACAAGCTATTGGTAGCTTGTTCATGTTTAACTATGCTTTGTTAAACATTCCTAAAGTATCTATAAATCCTTAGTACATGTTACTAAGTGCCCTATAGTAAAGTGAAGACAGTTCATCATTTACAACTGTCTGTTAATGTGTTTGTTCATGTTTAACATACTGTATGCTTTGTAAAACATTCCTAAAATATCTATATATCCTTTGTACATGTTATTATGTGCCCTATAGTAAAGTGAAGACAGTTCATCATTTACAACTGTCTGTTAATGTGTTTGTTCATGTTTAACATACTGTATGCTTTGTAAAACATTCCTAAAATATCTATAAATCCTTTGTACATGTTATTATGTGCCCTATAGTAAAGTGAAGACAGTTCATCATTTACAACTGTCTGTTAATGTGTTTGTTCATGTTTAACATACTGTATGCTTTGTAAAACATTCCTAAAATATCTATAAATCCTTTGTACATGTTATTATGTGCCCTATAGTAAAGTGAAGACAGTTCATCATTTATGACTGTCTGTTAATGTGGACTTTCTCCTTACCTGTTGCAAACTACCTGGCTTTCATGAATGCAGACACCAAACAATTACTAGAATTATCTTTCATGTTAAGCAAATGATGCGTAAGACATTCGTAAAGAGTATGTAAACCATTTGCAGACGTTATCATGGGCCTGAGCCTAGTTGCTTCTTTTGGGCTTGTTTTCATAGACCTGTCCGCTTGTTTCTTTTGCAAAATCTGGCAACACACTGATTACCTGCATTACACCTGCAGTAGCCTACTAGGGAGGAAGTGAACAGTGATGCAGTTGTAGACTGGACAGAAATGTGTCTAATTCATGTTTTATGTGTTTTAACTGTCTTGTTGTAGGTGATCGAGGTAACATAAAATGGCTAATCTTACACACATGAAGTAGCATTATGACCAAGGGGTATTTTGATGGTGGCTGTTTGTATCCACAATGTTTGTGTTGATGTGTAGGCTAGTAATGTCCTCCATGCTTAGCAGTTTAGCTTAACAGCTAAAGCTAACTTGCACTGGGAGGTGGTGACTGCAGAGGCTCCAAGCTGCTACTCTGTGATTCTGTTGTGATTCATGTCTTTGTTTAAATGTCAGTGTGTGTGCTTTGGCCAAGAGTTGCTACATTTTATATCTTAATAGGTAGTTTTTTACTTTTATACTCTATGACGTTACTTCTGCCACTTTTTGATGTCACATTGTTCGCAGATGACTCGGCCCTGCTAGTCTCGGACAGGGACAGGCTGCAGGTTGAGAAAACTCTCAGCTCGGAACTCAACAAGCTCTGCATCTGGCTCTCCGACAACAAGCTTTCATTACACCTGGGTAAAACGGAATGCATCCTCTTTGGGTCCACTCCTAACCTTAGAAAGGCAGAGAGTTTCACGATCAAAGCGGGTGATGATATCATCAAAAGAAAAAACGAAATTACCACGCTATTTGTGGAGTATTGTTCGTCTAGTCAGTAAGAATACTCTGAAGACTCTTGCAGTGGCCCTCATACAAGGTCATTACGATTATGCATGCACTTCGTGGTATCACAACACCTCCAAGGCCTTAAAAACAAGGCTCCAAACATCCCAAAACAAACTTGTAAGGCTACTTCTTTGCCTCAATAACAAAACCCATCTAACCCCTGATCATTTTGATAGGATTGGATGGCTTAGGGTTGAGGACAGAGTACAGCAACTTGCTATGGGCCTGGTCTTCAAGATATACCACAACATTGGGATCCCCCTGTTTTTGTCAAAATACTTCCAAAATGTTAATGATGTCCATGATCACAATACCAGAGGCAGCTCCACAAACCTTGTCCAACCCTTCTTTGGCTCAACAAAGGGAAGTAACTCGTTCTTATGCTATTCATCAAAAATGTGGAACGCCCTACCAAAAGGAGTAAAGGAGTGTAAAACCCTACTCTCCTTCAAAACTGCCCTAAAGATACACCTTCAGGAGGCTGCAATTGGAAAATGGCACCTGTCTAAGTCCTAACCTAACCTACCCCCCTACCCTCCCCCTCTCTCCTTCTTCTTTTGTACATATTTCTCACTCTTCATACCAGTAACCTGTTAACTGATTGTATGACATTCTATAGTAGTTGTGTATATCTGTCTGTCTCTTATATGTCACCATGATTTGTGTGCGTGGGGAACTCATTTGAAACAAGCTCAGTGCTTTTATGAGTCTTCCAGTTTAGTAGACCTCGTATTGTGAATTTGTACTTCCATGTACTGTTGTTCTCATGTCTTACTAAATAAAGTACATCAATCAATCACATGTTTTACTAATCCTTAGGGTTGTCCGATATTGGCTTTTTTACCGATAACCGATATACCGATATTGTCCAACTCTTAATTACCGATACCGATATCAACCGATACCGATATATGCGGGGATTATTGTGATTAGGGTAAGCTCAAATTTCATATCACACACACCATATACAGTAAAAACTCCTGTAACTTATTTATAAAGCAAAAAGTTTTTTTCAAAAACCGATACCGATATTTTCCCGATATCAATTTTTATGCTAATATCGGCCGATAATATCGGGAGGCCGATAAAATCGGACATCCCTATCCTTGTTAAACATGAAATAATAATGCATAGTCTTCACTTTACACCAAGGCCCATGATAACGTTTGCAAATGGTCAACATACTCTTTACGAATGTCTTACGAATCATATATTAAACATGAAAGATAATTCTAGTAATTGTTTGGTGACTGCATTCATGAAAGCCAGGTAGTTTGCAACAGGTAAGGAGAAAGTCACAAATTAACAGACAGTTGTAAATGATGAACTGTCTTCACTTTACTATAGGGCACATAATAACATGTACTAAGGATGTATAGATATGTTAGGAATGTTTTACAAAGCATATGTTAAACATGAACAAACACATTAACAGACAGTTGTAAATGATGAACTGTCTTCACTTTACTATAGGGCACATAATAACATGTACTAAGGATTTATAGATACTTTAGGAATGTTTAACAAAGCACAAGCTACCAATAGCTTGTATATATTATGTAACATCAGTTATAAATTATTTAATAATCATTTACAGATTATACAGTATTATACATGGCTTATTCATGAATAGTTTTACTTCTTACTAATACCTTTATAGATGATTTGTAACCGTAGTTATAAAGGTTTTAGTAATCATTTACAAATATGAATAAACAAGTTGTTAATGATTTGTTAATAGTCTACAAACTGCTTATAAACGTTTATAAATGCTTTAGAATGGGTCGTTACAAATGATTTAATAATCATTTACAGATGTATATAAATGGCTTATTCATGAATAGTTCACTACTTACTAATACTTTATAAATGATTTGTAACTGTAGTTATAAAGGTTTTAGTAATCATTTATGAATGTCAACAAACAGGTTGTTAATGATTTGTTAATAGTCTACAAACTGCTTGTAAACGTTTATAAATGCTTTATAACGGGTCATTATTGTAAAGTGCTACCGATACGTTTTACTTAAAAAATATATATATGTTAGTACTTTTTTCCACCAATGCACAGTTGTCTTGTCTTGTGTTGTGTACGTTTAATTCGAAACTTTTTTACAACATCACACATCTCATGTTGGGGTCCCGGGCATAAAATGTATTCAGGTGTACATATTACTTGTGTAATATTGTGTGTGTGTGTGTGTGTGTGTGTGTGTGTGTGTGTGTGTGTGTGTGTGTGTGTGTGTGTGTGTGTGTGTGTGCGCGTGCGTGCATGCTAGTGTGTTAAGTATGTTTATTCATGTTGGATGAATGCATGTAATATATGAGCGAAAGGTGATCTAACATGTTGATATTCACATGACTACTAACCTAGTAGAGTCAAAAATGGAGGTTCCGTGACCATCCTTTGGCAAGGATGGTTTGACGATTGATTTGACCTCTATGGACCCTTTAGAAAAGATTTAGCCCCCAGGTCCCTCCCAAAAATCCTGGCATTTTTAGCTAGACAGCCAAATTCAAAATGGCGCCCGGCGCCATCTCTAAAAATTAACTTTTGATCTGAATGACCTAGAATCATGTATGAAGGCACTTTTCCATACAAGTCAACCATGAGGATTCCAAATCTGGCACAATTTTAATTGTAAGACCTCGTTTTGACTCCGAAATTCAAGATGGCCGACATCCAGTAGAGTAAAAACTTATACCCAGGGGGCAAAGTATGCTGCATTTGCCCTGCCATAAAAGGTTGGCCACCAGAAATAATATCTATGACCCAGTAGGATCACAACCTATATGGACAACCCGGTCAACTTGCTGCTGGAAATCCAATATGGCCACCTCAATATTATCAGAAATAGCTTTGGCAATAACTTTTGAACCAGATGGGCTAGAAATAAAAACTTGGTGTCTATTTCCTGGTTTCAGAGCATGAGAAACTCAATGGAATACTTATCTTTATGATTGGGTGTGTCTGGGCCTTTCATTTGCATATTTCCAAGATGGACGCCACGCGAAAATGAGTTTTACTATGACTTTTACAGTGACAGCTGACTGTTATGGCAAAAAGTCTCCTTTTTAAGCAATATGAACACATTTGGTCAGTTTGAGCTTTAATTTATATGTTGTCAATATGGCAGACCCACACCATGAGTCTGGTCAGAGTCGTGTAATCCGGGATGCAGAGATGGTAGTCAAGGTCATGGCAGCAGTGGAGACTAACCCATTTACAGTGAGCACATCATTCATGATCAACATATCTACAGGACAGTGTGCTGATTCCACAGTCAAGGACGACTTGATGAGTGTGAAAGAACTGGGTCTGAAGGCACTGTGTGAGTCACTGTCCAGTGAACAGAAGAAGACAAGCATAATGAAGCTTAACACTTTCTACACTCAAAACACAAAATCTAAAAAATCTAAGGGGAAAACCTCAGCAACTGGCAAGAGCAATGAAATTACTGCCCTCCTGCGCATGACCCTGCATTGTGGCAGCGGTGGCCTAGTGGTTAGAGGGGCGGCCTTGATACCGGAAGGTCCCTAGTTCGATTCCCCAATTCATCACATCAATCATGAATCACCGCTGAATAGCCCTTGAGCAAGGCTTCCATGCAGGGTCCGGCTGGAAACAAGCTTCGTGCTTAGTCCGACACCCTGGGTAAACAACAAACTTTGCTTTGCTTTTACCCAAATCATAGCCAGTGGTGGAGAACTCAACCTTGTTGACTTTATAGGCAACCACGAGTGCAGTGACTTCCCCCCTTCCCTCTTCCAGGAATATGGCAGGATGAGAACAGGTACCAAGGCAAGCCTTGTGAAGGCCCTGAAAGAGGAGACCAAAGTTGCATGCATCCCTGACCTGCCTACAGAAGACAGAAAAACAGCAGTAGTTATTGATGCCATGTATGCCATGCGCCATTGGTCGTTCCTGAAAGGTGAAGCATTTGGAACAATCGCTGAACGATACCAACGTCTGCTGTTGAATGATGTGCCTGCTGGCACAGAGATCATTCACTTCTGTTTTGACCGGTACAGTGGACCTAGTCTTAAGACAGCTGAGCAAGAACACAGATGTGCTCGACCAAAACCTACCAAAGAATATGAAGTCAGTATGCATTACACAGCTCCAGATCCTCAGGAGTTTTTTGCTGTGTCAGCTAACAAGGCAAACCTATTGAGTTTCCTCTGTGACGAATGGTGTGAAAATTAGAAACTTAAGTCGACCCTTGGTCCAACACATCTTTACCTGGGTGGGGGGTTTAAAGAAGAGACAATGAGTGTGGTGATCAAGGAGGGGTCTATTGAAGATGTCCCTGCATTAGAATCCACACAACAGGAGGCTGATACAAGAATAATACTCCACACCCTGTACAGTGTCCAGAATGACAAAGTTGACAGAGTTGTCATCCATGCCAATGACACAGACATCATCATCATGTGCCTTTACTATGCAGCAACCCATCTCAGATGCCTTCCAGAGCTGTGGGTGAGAACAGAGCAAAATTCATACCTTCCTATCCATCAAATGGTATCAGCACTGGGGCTCGCACAGTGTCGTGCCCTGCCCTTTATCCATAGTTTAAGTGGCAGAGATATCTTCACTGGGAAGAAGGCATGGTTCAAGGCCATCATGCGTCTGGATCTCTGCACTTGAGGAGTTTGGTGAAAACTCTTATGATTCCCTCTCAGATGACGTCCATCAATCAGGCACGAGACCTCACAATTGCTGTATATACTGTACATCCAAAGCGGACCACCAGGAGGATTTTGACCTGAGTAAGCTCAGAGTGTACAAGTTCCTCAATAATAGATCAACCCTCTTAAAGCTGCTGCCCCCGACAGAGAATGCCTTTGACCTGCACCTGAGAAGAGCTGATCTAGCAACCATAATAGATAAATGTGCACATATCGCCAAGCCGGATATTCCTTCTTTCACAGAGTATGGATGGTCTCTCAGTGCTAGCAATGCAGTCCCCTTGCATCTACCGAGCCAGCCTGGCCTGTGTCAATGAACAAGGCAATATCATGCAGCTATATCAAAGGCTGCCAGAAAAACGGTTCCTGTGCAAAGAAGGCAATTCCATGCTACTTAGGATGCCGTTGCCAGGGACTGGAGACACGATGCAGCAGGATCAGTGCAACACATGACAACAGTGACAGTGAATAGCATCGTACCATAGTATCATTGGCTTTAGAAGCAGGCAAGACAGCACCATAGAGGTCAAAATGAACCTTTTGTAGGCAACCTCAACTCCGCCTTTACTCTATTTGTCACTAAGTAGTCTATCTTTTCTTATGTTACTTGAATGCATACCACTATGTTAATTTGTATAGCCCTAAAGTTGAAGTTTTTGGCAAGTCTCGGAGTGTGCATGTGTCTGTTTATATTGTATTTAGTTTATTAAAATGATACATAAGATACATTGTGGGCTTTTTCTCCGATTTTTCTCTGCAATCATCCCCACAACTATAGATCTATAAATCAATAAATCTGAGGGAAAATGTAATACCATACATTATTTATGACTGCAGCCATATTGACAACATATAAATTAAAGCTCTAACTGACCAAATGTGTTCATATTGCTTAAAAAGGAGACTTTTTGCCATAACAGTCAGCTGTCACTGTAAAAGTCATAGTAAAACTAATTTTCGCGTGGCGTCCATCTTGGAAATATGCAAATGAAAGGTCCAGACACACCCAATCATAAAGATAAGTATTCCATTGAGTTGCTCTGAAACCAGGAAATAGACACCAAGTTTTTATTTCTAGCCCATCTGGTTCAAAAGTTATTGCCAAAGCTATTTCTGATAATATTGAGGTGGCCATATTGGATTTCCAGCAGCAAGTTGACCGGGTTGTCCATATAGGTTGTGATCCTACTGGGTCATAGATATTATTTCTGGTGGCCAACCTTTTATGGCAGGGCAAATGCAGCATACCCCCCTTTGCCCCCTGGGTATAAGTTTTTACTCTACTGGATGTCGGCCATCTTGAATTTCGGAGTCAAAACGAGGTCTTACAATTAAAATTGTGTCAGATTTGGAATCCTCATGGTTGACTTGTATGGAAAAGTGCCTTCATACATGATTCTAGGTCATTCAGATCAAAAGTAAATTTTTGGAGATGGCGCCGGGCGCCATTTTGAATTTGGCTGTCTAGCAAAAAATGCCAGGATTTTTGGGAGGGACCTGGGGGCTAAATCTTTTCTAAAGGGTCCATAGAGGTCAAATCAATCGTCAAACCATCCTTGCCAAAGGATGGTCACGGAACCTCCATTTTTGACTCTACTAACCTGGCTGTTGTGCAGTTCCTCACAGCTGGGATCAGTCTCAGTCGCCCCAACCAGTTTGTGTTGTATTTTTCCAGATCCAACACCTCCAGAGCCTTCTCTGACATCTGCAGCATGGTGGCCAGAGCTGAACACTGGGTCTGAGAGAGTTTTTTCCCTGATCTGCTCTCTGACTCCAGGTACTGTTGGAACCCGTGACTTACTGAGGAGTCGTTCATCTCCATCAGACAGTGAAAGATGTTGATACATCTGTCAGGAGAGAAGCTGTCAATAAGCTCCTTCTTCAGGTTGTTGAGGTCCATCCGTCTGTTGGCGGCGCAGCAGATGGCGACCCCTGGGATGGCGAGGCTGGCGATGCCGATGATGCCGATGACGGCGCCGGCTAATGCGCCGTTGGCGGCGCCGGCTAATGCGCCGACGAAGGCGCCGCTGATGATGCCGAGGGTGACGCAGATGATCAAGACGATGATGCAGACGGTGATGAAGCCGGCGAAGACAGTGATGTCGGCGAAGAACTGTGTCATGCGGCCTGTGTGATGATCAGTGACCATCTCCTTCAGGTTCTTTATGGCTCTCTGGATCTCCTCTGGACTGTTCTCTGTCTGACCCAGCAGGTCTCCTAACAGACTCTGGTTGGACTCCAGTGAGAGACCATGAAGGAAGCGAACAAAGAGGTCCAGATGACCATTCTCACTCTGCAGGGATTTCTTCATAGCAGCCTTCAGGAAATCAGAGAGGGAACTGTCACTGTTGTAATACTCATCTTCCAGGAATGGCTCCAGGACATCCATGTTCCTCTGTGTGAAACAGTGGAACAGGTAGACTGCAGCCAGAAACTCCTGGATGCTCAGATGAACAAAGCTGTAAACTGTTTTCTGGAAGAGCACACTCTCTCTCTTGAAGATCTCTGTGCACACTCCTGAGTACAGCGAGGCGTCTTTCACATCAAGACCACACTCTTCCAGGTCTTCTTGGTAGAACATGATGCTACTTTTCTGCAGATGTTCAAACGCCAGCCTGCCCAGCTTCAGAAGGACTTCCCTGTCCGTCTCCACGAGCTGCTGTTGATTCAGTTCATGAGACTCATCATACTTCTGCTTCTTCCTGTTTGTCTGGACCAACAGGAAGTGGCTGTACATCTGAGTCAGGGTCTTGGGCAGCTGTCCTGTCTCGTCTGTCTTCAACATGTCCTCCAGAACGGTAGCAGTGATACAACAGAAGACTGGGATGTGACACATGATGTGGATGCTCTTTGATGTCTTCATGTGTGAGATGATTGTGCTGGCCAGCTTCTCATCACTGAATCTCTTCATGAAGAACTCCTCCTTCTGGGGGTCTGTGAACCCTCGTACTTCTGTTACCATGTCAACACATTCAGGAGGGATCTGATTGGCTGCTGCAGGTCGGGTAGTTATCCAGATGACAGCCAATGGGAGCAGATTCCCCTCGAGGAGGTTTGTCAACAGCATGTCCACTGATGAGGTCACTGTGACATAAGAAATTATGTCTTTGTTGTGGAAGTTCAGTGAAAACCTGCTTTCATCTAGACCATCAAAGATAAAGCCAACTTTCCAGACAGCGAGCTGCTCTGCTGTGACCTTCTTTAACTTTGGATGGAAAACATGGATCAGTGTGAGAAAACTGTACTGCTTATCTTTGACCAAGTTCAGCTCCCGGAATGAGAAGGGAACCAGGAGAATGATATCTTGGTTTTCCAAACCCTTTGCCCAGTCCAGAGTGAACTTACGCACAGAGAATGTTTTTCCAATGCCAGCGATGCCTTTGGTCAGGACTCTTCTGCTGGGTGTCTCTCTGCCAAGGAGGAGGGGTTTAAAGATGTCACAGCACTTGATTGGTTTGTCATGGAAGGTCTTCTTCTTGGAAAGTGTCTCTATCTGCCACACCTCATGTTGGTTATTAACCCCTTCTCTCTCTCCCACTGTGACGTAGAGCTCTGTGTAGATGTCAGTGAGGGAGGTTCCTGTCTCTTTAGTGATGTGTTCTGTCACACAATCAAGACTGTTCAAACTGATCTTATAATCCTTTAAATGCTCCTGCTGACCGACATCTGCTATGAGAAGACAATGAAGACATTTTAAACATTCAGCTTCATTTATAACTGTACATTCTTACAGCTGTGTACTCAAATTATTAATGTGTTAAATCCTCCATTAGGAAACAATACACAGCCTGGATTTATGATAGTGTGTAAATTGTCTATGTCAGGAGTTGACAGATGTTTTTCTGACATTTAAATATTGAAGTCATTAACATGAATTGTTAATTAGTATAAATAATGTCCAGTCTTACTTTGTCCACAGCTGGTTTGACCGGATGTCTTCAGTCCAGGTGTGGTTATGAATGTCTCTCCTGAACACCTGGACGCCTGCACTGTCAGAACACAACTACTCCTCTTTCTCTCTCTGTGGAGATGAACAACATTTATTATGACTATATTCCTGACTGAAATAAGGATATTTCCATACTGTTTGGTGTTGATAGGTATACAATAATAGGGTCCACTCTGTCATGGAATTATACATTCATAATTCTAACTTTCAAATATATTGTGCACTTTTTGTTTGACTGGTTTCAGACTTTGTTTCAGTTTGTTCTTCTCATTGCTAATTGTTGGAATTCTGCCAAAATTCTTGACCTTTTGTGTTTGTGGACATAGTAGAGAAGTAGTAGTTAATGTGGTCTAAATAGTAACTTTATTTATTCAGAGATGTCTTCTCTCTCCAGAGGTCTTGCTCACTGTTTCCCAAACAGTGGGTCGGGACCCATGTTTGATTTGCGGACCAAATTTTAAGTCAATATCCCCTTTTTTTCCCGTTTCCTACATTTCAAATAATATACTGTATTATTTCAAAAAATATATTAAAAAAAAGTTTAAACAAAAACAATCATTTTCATCAATTAAAAACAATGTCAACATTTTTCTAAAGTATTTCATGAATAAAACCAGAAAATCAAATAATACAAAAAATATGAATAATCTACAACCTTGCAACGTGGCACGAAGCGATGCATTGTGAGCTTGTAGATCTGCTATTTTCACTAGTTTGGGTGCAGGGCAAACGTCTTATTTCTCTTTTGGGTCTTGAGCTAAAAAGGTTGGGAACCACTGGTGTAGCTGACAGGTGAACTACCAGCTCCTCTCTGGAGGAACCACTGGTGTAGCTGACAGGTGTGTCAATCATTGTTTAGTTTATCACTGCCTTCCATTCTACAGTATAACATCAGCAGTGAGTTTAACAGGAGAGGGAGGGTCTGCTGAGAGCCAGGGCAGCAGCTAATTCTGGTCCATAGCGTTAGGCAGCGGCAATTGCTTCCTACACTACAGAACACATTCCAGAACAACAGGACATTAAAGACAGAAACATAACCAGCTGAGAGTTAATTTGTGCTCATTCTCTGTGGTTAAATACACAGGCTTGCTTGCTCAAAGCGGCCATTGGGTTGCACTCGAGTAACGAGTGCTTGTTACTTTGATGTTAAATAACAAGGCAATATACACATTAATGTTGAAAATATATCCTCCGCAGTATCACTACCATAAACTAATATAAGATGTATTTGGTATGGACATTACGTTTTTTGCTGTTTGACTGCTACACGGCTTCTCTCTCTCTTCACTGACACTGGGTCAGGCAGCAGCTACTATTCTGACTCTCTTAAAGAGACAGGCAGACTGGCTGCTCTGCATGCACAAAAGCCATTGACGGTCACATTATTATTCATCAATATCGGTGAACATAATCTGGTTTATTTTTAGATCGGTTTTATACCGATATGGCATTTTACTGCCGATATCGGCCGATTTCGATACGTTACCGATATAATGGTGCATCCTCAGTGTAAACTACCAGCTCCTCTCTGGAGGAAAGCTGGTTGAGGTTCCTTTCAAGGATGCTCTTGCTCTGACTTTAGACTTCCACAGAGTCCTGGTAACCTAGGTTATGAGCAGGAAAAGTAACATTGCCTGCTCATTCTGATAGCTTGTGTGGAAGCCAACTTGAGTTGAATCACTGAATCACATATTACTGCAGACAGATGTTACAGGGAGATTGGAGAACCACGGAGATTGAAGAAGGCACGCTCGTTTTTACCACCAGCAATTCTGTAGAAGCAACACTAGAGGGAGCCACAAGCCAGGCTTGTGCACAACATATGGCCGCATCCACACACACACACACACACACACGCACGCACGCACGCACGCACGCACGCACGCACGCACGCGCGCTCATGCTTTCAATTTAGAAACAACACTAGAGGGAGCCACGCAACAGACTTCCCAACTAAAGTGCACAAACATAATATGGCCGCGACCACACACACACACACACACACACACACGCGGATGCGCTCATGCTTTCAATTTGGATTATTGAAAGCGGGACTGTTGAGATACTTTTATTGTGTTCTGGCTTTTGTTTTAGTTTCTCCCTGACACACACACACACACACACACACACACACACACACACACACACACACACACACACACACACACACACACACACACTTCAGCTGTCTAAAATTCATCAGTCTATGAAAGATTTTTCTGATGACAATTGGTCACAGTGATCCATGAAAATAACTATTCTGTCCCTATGGGTTTACAACTCGAACGGCGCTGATTCGACTAGTAGAGCATCGGCGGGTCGGCGCGGGCACTCGCGCCTGGAGGCGCTCGGGTGCCCGTCATGGACAAGTGCGTGCGTGTGAACGCGTGTGAACGCGTGTTCAGCGTTCCCCTAGCGTAGCTTCCTGGTTGCTATGTGGGGGGGAACAACAAAAGACAGGTCCGCGTCGCATCAAAGCCCCGCCTCGTGGCGCCGCGTTCTCCTTCTCCTCCTCGGAGAAGGAGGACTGTTTATTACGCGAGGCTCGCGAGGAGGTATATATATATATATATATATATATATATATATATATATATATATATATATATATATATATATATATATATATATATATATATATATATATAATTGGGTCAAATCCAGGCCTTGGATACTCTACTCTAGAGTCCAAGTTCAATGGCTTATATTTCATTCTGATTATTTAACCACATGTGGGTGAACAATCAGCAAAAGTAGCAGATCTACGAGCTCACACCATGACGTGTTGTGAGCTTGTAGATCGGCTATTTCCGGCAAAGCAATTTGGTGTAGAGGGGTATATAGAGTTTATGTTAAACGATAAATCAGGTTTGCAAGGAAGTCTGTACTTGAGTAGTATTTTCACTAGATCATTTTACTTCTACTCAAGTCACTATTATTTACAGTAACACTACTTTTACTTGAGTACAGTTTAGGGCTACTCTATGTCCAAAACAACCTAAGAATGACTGAATCAAAGATAGCTGACAGTGAGATCCTCTACTACTGTCTACATCTGTGAGCAGATACAAGACATTCTTTGTGCCTTTCCAGTTGAAGTTCACAGAGATCAGTGTTCTTACTTTGTGTCTGGAGGTCCAGGTTCATTACTGAAGTTGGGAAAATGTCCTTTAGACCGGTCACTCTTCATAGACACACAGCTGGGTGTTGAAGACTGTGGTCTGTGGCAAACACTTCTGGAATGAAACAAGTTTATTCAATGATCATAGTTCCCCACTGACCATGATGTGTGTTGATTACTGTAAGGCTGACACTAATACATAATCTAACACACGTTTTCTACCAAAACTTTCAAATGGATATGACACTAGAAGACAATATCTGACTCCAAGTTGCAGGAATTAGTTAATGGGTGAGTACACATGCAGCGCGTATGTAATATCACAACCATTCTAGGGCTTTATTACACAGCTTGGTTGAATGCTTGATTCTGATTGGTCAATCGCTGAAATCAGTGGTGTTATTTCTGAATAATGACTGATGAGCTCAATAATGTTTAATTATGTCTAATCAAAGACTCAGAGCACCTGCTGCACTGCTTGAATTTTATGTTTTATCCAACATGACAGCCATGTACACAAACTCATAATGCTAAACATTGCTCTCAATATTGTTTTTGAAAACATTTGAAGACAGAAATAAACGATGCAGTAACGAAACATTTATTCTATTTGATCAACACTTCCTTGTTTTCTGAGGCGACCGTATGGAATACTTCTATTTAATTCTGATTATTTAACAACATCTGGGTGAACATTCAGCAAAAGTAACAGATTTACAAGCTCACGCCATGACACGTTGTGAGCTTGTAGATGGGTTATTTTCGGCAAGTTGATGTGGTGTAGAGGGGAGTTTATATTACACAATAAATCAGGTTTGAATAAAGTTAGTACTTAGTATTTTCACTAGATATTTGTACTTCTACTCAAGTCATCATTATTTTAAAGTAACAATACTTTTACTTGAGTACAGTTTAGGGCTACTCTAAGTCCAAAACAACCTAAGAATGACTGAATCAAAGATCACTACAGCTAACAGTGAGATCCTCTACTACTGTCTACAAGACATTCTTTGTGTCTTTCCAGTTGACGTCCACAGAGATCAGTGATCTTACTTTCTGTCTGGATATCCAGGTTCATTACTGAAGTTGGGAAAATGTCCTTTAGACCGGTCACTCTTCATAGACACACAGCTGGGTGTTGGATACTCTGGCCTGTAGTAAGCATTTCTGGAATAAAAAAAAAAGTATATTCAATTATCAAAGTTCCCCACTGTCCATGATGTGTGTTGATACATTACTGTAGGGTTGACAATAGAACATCATTATTCTTTTATAATAGACTAGGTGTATTGATGCATTACTGTAAGGCGTACAATAGCTCATCATTAAATACACGTTTTATACCAAAACTTTCAAATGGATATGAAACAAGAAAAAGTGCTCCTCGGAGCACAGGTCTCCGCCAGGTCAGGTACGTTATTCTGGCCTCCTGGTGGCGCTATAATAGGCCAATGTGAAAAGGGTGCCATTTATTCTTAGGTATTTCACGGCAATCAGACACTGCATTCATGATTTGAGGAATTTTGTTCCAAAAATGTGTTTTGCTAAATTAGACCTGCTGGTGGCGCTATAACAGGCCAATGTGAAAAGGGTGGAATTTTTTCCTCGGCCTAGTGGGAATCTGCATGCGAAATTTCACGGAAATCGCAAGCTGCGTGCATAGTTTGAGAATTTTTGTTCAAAACGGACCAATCCTGCAAACTTTGGAAGCCAACCAATAGGCAATGAGGATGGAATATGGGAAATCGGACAGATCCGTGTTGATCACATAGAGATACTGTGTACCGATTTGCATGACGTTTGGATAAAATCTCTAGGATTTAGGTTTTGCACAGGTTTTGCACAAATCTGCCTCCTGGTGGCGCTATAACAGGCCCATGTGAAAAAGAATGGGGCAGAGGTTCTGAATTGGCATCCAGGGAGTGTGTGTGCACAGTTTCGGAGCGAACGGGCCAATGGTGTCGGAGATTAGCTGCTAACACACAGACAGGAGGGACACACACACACGGACACACGGACAGACGGACGGACGGAGGGTAAAACATACTCTCTCGCCATGCCTTCGGCCTGGCGGAGACAACTAGAAGACAATGTCTGACTCCAAGTTGCAGGAATTAATTATTGGATGAGTTGCACATGCAGCGCTTAAACACCGCCGAGATCAGTCTGCTACCCGGGCGGGGATAGGACCCATCTATGGCTGTGTATTTGGAATACATAAAATGTAATATCACAGACATTCTAGGGCTTTATTACACGACTTGGTTGAATGCTTGATTCTGATTGGTCAATCGCTGAAATCAGCGGTGTGTTTCTTCTGGATAATGACTGATGAGCTCAATAACAGACCTCTGTCTAATCAAAGACTCAGAGCACCTGCTGCACTGCTTGAATGTTATGTTGTATCCAACATGACAGCCATGTAAACAAACACATAATGTCATTTACAGCTAAACATTGCTCTCAATAAGGTTTTTGAAAACATTTTTAAGCGAGAAATAGAAGATGCAGTAACCAAACATTTATTCCATTTGATCAACACCTTTTTTTTTCCCGAAGCAACCGTATGGAATACTTCTATTTAATTCTGATTATTTAACAACATCTGGTTGAACATAAAGCAAAAGTAACAGATTTACAAGCTCACACCATGACACGTTGTGAGCTTGTAGATCGTCTATTTTCGGCAAGTTGATTTGGTATAGAGGGGAGTTTATATTACACAATAAATCAGGTTTGAATAAAGGAAGTCAGTACTTGAGTAGTATTTTCACTAGATATTTTTATTTCTACTCAAGTCATCATCATTTTAAAGTAACAGTAATTTTACTTGAATACACTTTAGAGCTACTCTATGTACAAGACAACCTAAGAATCAGTGAATCAAAGATCACTACAGCTGACAGTGAGATACTCTACTACTGTCTACATCTGTGAGCAGATACAAGACATTCTTTGTGTCTTTCCAGATGAAGTTCACAGAGATCAGTGATCTTACTTTGTGTCTAGAGGTCCTGGTTCATTACTGAAGAAAAGAGGTTCTCCTTTAGACCGGTCACTCTTCATAGACACACAGCTGGGTGTTGGATACTCTGGTCTGTAGTAAGCACTTCTGGAATAAAAACAAAAGTGTATTCAATTATCAAAGTTCCCCACTGTCCATGATGTGTGTTGATACATTACTGTAGGGTTGACAATAGAACATCATTATTCTTTTATAATAGACTAGGTGTATTGATGCATTACTGTAAGGCGTACAATAGCTCATCATTAAACACACGTTTTATACCAAGACTTTCAAATGGATATGAAACAAGAAAAAGTGCTCCTCGGAGCACAGGTCTCCGCCAGGTCAGGTACGTTATTCTGGCCTCCTGGTGGCGCTATAATAGGCCAATGTGAAAAGGGTGCCATTTATTCTTAGGTATTTCACGGCAATCAGACACTGCATTCATGATTTGAGGAATTTTGTTCTAAAAATGTGTTTTGCTAAATTAGACCTGCTGGTGGTGCTATAACAGGCCAATGTGAAAAGGGTGGAATTTCTTCCTCGGCCTAGTGGGAATGTGCATGTGAAATTTCACGGAAATCGCAAGCTGCGTGCATAGATTGAGAATTTTTGTTCAAAACAAACCAATCCTGCAAACTTTGGAAGCCAACCTGATAGGCAATGAGGATGGAATATGGGAAATCGGACAGATCCGTGTTGATCACATAGAGATACTGTGTACCGATTTGCATGAGGTTTGGATAAAATCTCTAGGATTTAGGTTTTGCACAGGTTTTGCACAAATCTGCCTCCTGGTGGCGCTATAACAGGCCCATGTGAAAAAAATGGGGCAGAGGTTCTGAATTTGCATCCAGGGAGTGTGTGTGCACAGTTTCGGAGCGAACGGGCCAATGGTGTCGGAGATTAGCTGCTAACACACAGACAGGAGGGACACACACACACGGACACACGGACAGACGGACGGACGGAGGGTAAAACATACTCTCTCGCCATGCCTTCGGCCTGGCGGAGACAACTAGAAGACAATGTCTGACTCCAAGTTGCAGGAATTAATTATTGGATGAGTTGCACATGCAGCGCTTAAACACCGCCGAGATCAGTCTGCTACCCGGGCGGGGATAGGACCCATCTATGGCTGTGTATTTGGAATACATAAAATGTAATATCACAGACATTCTAGGGCTTTATTACACGACTTGGTTGAATGCTTGATTCTGATTGGTCAATCGCTGAAATCAGCGGTGTGTTTCTTCTGGATAATGACTGATGAGCTCAATAACAGACCTCTGTCTAATCAAAGACTCAGAGCACCTGCTGCACTGCTTGAATGTTATGTTGTATCCAACATGACAGCCATGTAAACAAACACATAATGTCATTTACAGCTAAACATTGCTCTCAATAAGGTTTTTGAAAACATTTTTAAGCAAGAAATAGAAGATGCAGTAACCAAACATTTATTCCATTTGATCAACACCTTTTTTTTCCCCGAAGCAACCGTATGGAATACTTCTATTTAATTCTGATTATTTAACAACATCTGGTTGAACATAAAGCAAAAGTAACAGATTTACAAGCTCACACCATGACACGTTGTGAGCTTGTAGATCGTCTATTTTCGGCAAGTTGATTTGGTATAGAGGGGAGTTTATATTACACAATAAATCAGGTTTGAATAAAGGAAGTCAGTACTTGAGTAGTATTTTCACTAGATATTTTTATTTCTACTCAAGTCATCATCATTTTAAAGTAACATTAATTTTACTTGAATACACTTTAGAGCTACTCTATGTACAAGACAACCTAAGAATCAGTGAATCAAAGATCACTACAGCTGACAGTGAGATACTCTACTACTGTCTACATCTGTGAGCAGATACAAGACATTCTTTGTGTCTTTCCAGATGAAGTTCACAGAGATCAGTGATCTTACTTTGTGTCTAGAGGTCCTGGTTCATTACTGAAGAAAAGAGGTTCTCCTTTAGACCGGTCACTCTTCATAGACACACAGCTGGGTGTTGGATACTCTGGTCTGTAGTAAGCACTTCTGGAATAAAAACAAAAGTGTATTCAATTATCAAAGTTCCCCACTGTCCATGATGTGTGTTGATACATTACTGTAGGGTTGACAATAGAACATCATTATTCTTTTATAATAGACTAGGTGTATTGATGCATTACTGTAAGGCGTACAATAGCTCATCATTAAACACACGTTTTATACCAAGACTTTCAAATGGATATGAAACAAGAAAAAGTGCTCCTCGGAGCACAGGTCTCCGCCAGGTCAGGTACGTTATTCTGGCCTCCTGGTGGCGCTATAATAGGCCAATGTGAAAAGGGTGCCATTTATTCTTAGGTATTTCACGGCAATCAGACACTGCATTCATGATTTGAGGAATTTTGTTCTAAAAATGTGTTTTGCTAAATTAGACCTGCTGGTGGCGCTATAACAGGCCAATGTGAAAAGGGTGGAATTTCTTCCTCGGCCTAGTGGGAATGTGCATGTGAAATTTCACGGAAATCGCAAGCTGCGTGCATAGATTGAGAATTTTTGTTCAAAACGGACCAATCCTGCAAACTTTGGAAGCCAACCTGATAGGCAATGAGGATGGAATATGGGAAATCGGACAGATCCGTGTTGATCACATAGAGATACTGTGTACCGATTTGCATGACGTTTGGATAAAATCTCTAGGATTTAGGTTTTGCACAAGTTTTGCACAAATCTGCCTCCTGGTGGCGCTATAACAGGCCCATGTGAAAAAAATGGGGCAGAGGTTCTGAATTTGCATCCAGGGAGTGTGTGTGCACAGTTTCGGAGCGAACGGGCCAATGGTGTCGGAGATTAGCTGCTAACACACAGACAGGAGGGACACACACACACGGACACACGGACAGACGGACGGACGGAGGGTAAAACATACTCTCTCGCCATGCCTTCGGCCTGGCGGAGACAACTAGAAGACAATGTCTGACTCCAAGTTGCAGGAATTAATTATTGGATGAGTTGCACATGCAGCGCTTAAACACCGCCGAGATCAGTCTGCTACCCGGGCGGGGATAGGACCCATCTATGGCTGTGTATTTGGAATACATAAAATGTAATATCACAGACATTCTAGGGCTTTATTACACGACTTGGTTGAATGCTTGATTCTGATTGGTCAATCGCTGAAATCAGCGGTGTGTTTCTTCTGGATAATGACTGATGAGCTCAATAACAGACCTCTGTCTAATCAAAGACTCAGAGCACCTGCTGCACTGCTTGAATGTTATGTTGTATCCAACATGACAGCCATGTAAACAAACACATAATGTCATTTACAGCTAAACATTGCTCTCAATAAGGTTTTTGAAAACATTTTTAAGCGAGAAATAGAAGATGCAGTAACCAAACATTTATTCCATTTGATCAACACCTTTTTTTCCCCCGAAGCAACCGTATGGAATACTTCTATTTAATTCTGATTATTTAACAACATCTGGTTGAACATAAAGCAAAAGTAACAGATTTACAAGCTCACACCATGACACGTTGTGAGCTTGTAGATCGTCTATTTTCGGCAAGTTGATTTGGTATAGAGGGGAGTTTATATTACACAATAAATCAGGTTTGAATAAAGGAAGTCAGTACTTGAGTAGTATTTTCACTAGATATTTTTATTTCTACTCAAGTCATCATCATTTTAAAGTAACATTAATTTTACTTGAATACACTTTAGAGCTACTCTATGTACAAGACAACCTAAGAATCAGTGAATCAAAGATCACTACAGCTGACAGTGAGATACTCTACTACTGTCTACATCTGTGAGCAGATACAAGACATTCTTTGTGTCTTTCCAGATGAAGTTCACAGAGATCAGTGATCTTACTTTGTGTCTAGAGGTCCTGGTTCATTACTGAAGAAAAGAGGTTCTCCTTTAGACCGGTCACTCTTCATAGACACACAGCTGCGTGTTGGATACTCTGGTCTGTAGTAAGCACTTCTGGAATAAAAACAAAAGTGTATTCAATTATCAAAGTTCCCCACTGTCCATGATGTGTGTTGATACATTACTGTTGGGTTGACAATAGAACATCATTATTCTTTTATAATAGACTAGGTGTATTGATGCATTACTGTAAGGCGTACAATAGCTCATCATTAAACACACGTTTTATACCAAGACTTTCAAATGGATATGAAACAAGAAAAAGTGCTCCTCGGAGCACAGGTCTCCGCCAGGTCAGGTACGTTATTCTGGCCTCCTGGTGGCGCTATAATAGGCCAATGTGAAAAGGGTGCCATTTATTCTTAGGTATTTCACGGCAATCAGACACTGCATTCATGATTTGAGGAATTTTGTTCTAAAAATGTGTTTTGCTAAATTAGACCTGCTGGTGGCGCTATAACAGGCCAATGTGAAAAGGGTGGAATTTCTTCCTCGGCCTAGTGGGAATGTGCATGTGAAATTTCACGGAAATCGCAAGCTGCGTGCATAGATTGAGAATTTTTGTTCAAAACGGACCAATCCTGCAAACTTTGGAAGCCAACCTGATAGGCAATGAGGATGGAATATGGGAAATCGGACAGATCCGTGTTGATCACATAGAGATACTGTGTACCGATTTGCATGACGTTTGGATAAAATCTCTAGGATTTAGGTTTTGCACAGGTTTTGCACAAATCTGCCTCCTGGTGGCGCTATAACAGGCCCATGTGAAAAAAATGGGGCAGAGGTTCTGAATTTGCATCCAGGGAGTGTGTGTGCACAGTTTCGGAGCGAACGGGCCAATGGTGTCGGAGATTAGCTGCTAACACACAGACAGGAGGGACACACACACACGGACACACGGACAGACGGACGGACGGAGGGTAAAACATACTCTCTCGCCATGCCTTCGGCCTGGCGGAGACAACTAGAAGACAATGTCTGACTCCAAGTTGCAGGAATTAATTATTGGATGAGTTGCACATGCAGCGCTTAAACACCGCCGAGATCAGTCTGCTACCCGGGCGGGGATAGGACCCATCTATGGCTGTGTATTTGGAATACATAAAATGTAATATCACAGACATTCTAGGGCTTTATTACACGACTTGGTTGAATGCTTGATTCTGATTGGTCAATCGCTGAAATCAGCGGTGTGTTTCTTCTGGATAATGACTGATGAGCTCAATAACAGACCTCTGTCTAATCAAAGACTCAGAGCACCTGCTGCACTGCTTGAATGTTATGTTGTATCCAACATGACAGCCATGTAAACAAACACATAATGTCATTTACAGCTAAACATTGCTCTCAATAAGGTTTTTGAAAACATTTTTAAGTGAGAAATAGAAGATGCAGTAACCAAACATTTATTCCATTTGATCAACACCTTTTTTTTCCCCGAAGCAACCGTATGGAATACTTCTATTTAATTCTGATTATTTAACAACATCTGGTTGAACATAAAGCAAAAGTAACAGATTTACAAGCTCACACCATGACACGTTGTGAGCTTGTAGATCGTCTATTTTCGGCAAGTTGATTTGGTATAGAGGGGAGTTTATATTACACAATAAATCAGGTTTGAATAAAGGAAGTCAGTACTTGAGTAGTATTTTCACTAGATATTTTTATTTCTACTCAAGTCATCATCATTTTAAAGTAACAGTAATTTTACTTGAATACACTTTAGAGCTACTCTATGTACAAGACAACCTAAGAATCAGTGAATCAAAGATCACTACAGCTGACAGTGAGATACTCTACTACTGTCTACATCTGTGAGCAGATACAAGACATTCTTTGTGTCTTTCCAGATGAAGTTCACAGAGATCAGTGATCTTACTTTGTGTCTAGAGGTCCTGGTTCATTACTGAAGAAAAGAGGTTCTCCTTTAGACCGGTCACTCTTCATAGACACACAGCTGCGTGTTGGATACTCTGGTCTGTAGTAAGCACTTCTGGAATAAAAACAAAAGTGTATTCAATTATCAAAGTTCCCCACTGTCCATGATGTGTGTTGATACATTACTGTAGGGTTGACAATAGAACATCATTATTCTTTTATAATAGACTAGGTGTATTGATGCATTACTGTAAGGCGTACAATAGCTCATCATTAAACACACGTTTTATACCAAGACTTTCAAATGGATATGAAACAAGAAAAAGTGCTCCTCGGAGCACAGGTCTCCGCCAGGTCAGGTACGTTATTCTGGCCTCCTGGTGGCGCTATAATAGGCCAATGTGAAAAGGGTGCCATTTATTCTTAGGTATTTCACGGCAATCAGACACTGCATTCATGATTTGAGGAATTTTGTTCTAAAAATGTGTTTTGCTAAATTAGACCTGCTGGTGGCGCTATAACAGGCCAATGTGAAAAGGGTGGAATTTCTTCCTCGGCCTAGTGGGAATGTGCATGTGAAATTTCACGGAAATCGCAAGCTGCGTGCATAGATTGAGAATTTTTGTTCAAAACGGACCAATCCTGCAAACTTTGGAAGCCAACCTGATAGGCAATGAGGATGGAATATGGGAAATCGGACAGATCCGTGTTGATCACATAGAGATACTGTGTACCGATTTGCATGACGTTTGGATAAAATCTCTAGGATTTAGGTTTTGCACAGGTTTTGCACAAATCTGCCTCCTGGTGGCGCTATAACAGGCCCATGTGAAAAAAAATGGGGCAGAGGTTCTGAATTTGCATCCAGGGAGTGTGTGTGCACAGTTTCGGAGCGAACGGGCCAATGGTGTCGGAGATTAGCTGCTAACACACAGACAGGAGGGACACACACACACGGACACACGGACAGACGGACGGACGGAGGGTAAAACATACTCTCTCGCCATGCCTTCGGCCTGGCGGAGACAACTAGAAGACAATGTCTGACTCCAAGTTGCAGGAATTAATTATTGGATGAGTTGCACATGCAGCGCTTAAACACCGCCGAGATCAGTCTGCTACCCGGGCGGGGATAGGACCCATCTATGGCTGTGTATTTGGAATACATAAAATGTAATATCACAGACATTCTAGGGCTTTATTACACGACTTGGTTGAATGCTTGATTCTGATTGGTCAATCGCTGAAATCAGCGGTGTGTTTCTTCTGGATAATGACTGATGAGCTCAATAACAGACCTCTGTCTAATCAAAGACTCAGAGCACCTGCTGCACTGCTTGAATGTTATGTTGTATCCAACATGACAGCCATGTAAACAAACACATAATGTCATTTACAGCTAAACATTGCTCTCAATAAGGTTTTTGAAAACATTTTTAAGCGAGAAATAGAAGATGCAGTAACCAAACATTTATTCCATTTGATCAACACCTTTTTTTTCCCCGAAGCAACCGTATGGAATACTTCTATTTAATTCTGATTATTTAACAACATCTGGTTGAACATAAAGCAAAAGTAACAGATTTACAAGCTCACACCATGACACGTTGTGAGCTTGTAGATCGTCTATTTTCGGCAAGTTGATTTGGTATAGAGGGGAGTTTATATTACACAATAAATCAGGTTTGAATAAAGGAAGTCAGTACTTGAGTAGTATTTTCACTAGATATTTTTATTTCTACTCAAGTCATCATCATTTTAAAGTAACATTAATTTTACTTGAATACACTTTAGAGCTACTCTATGTACAAGACAACCTAAGAATCAGTGAATCAAAGATCACTACAGCTGACAGTGAGATACTCTACTACTGTCTACATCTGTGAGCAGATACAAGACATTCTTTGTGTCTTTCCAGATGAAGTTCACAGAGATCAGTGATCTTACTTTGTGTCTAGAGGTCCTGGTTCATTACTGAAGAAAAGAGGTTCTCCTTTAGACCGGTCACTCTTCATAGACACACAGCTGCGTGTTGGATACTCTGGTCTGTAGTAAGCACTTCTGGAATAAAAACAAAAGTGTATTCAATTATCAAAGTTCCCCACTGTCCATGATGTGTGTTGATACATTACTGTTGGGTTGACAATATAACATCATTATTCTTTTATAATAGACTAGGTGTATTGATGCATTACTGTAAGGCGTACAATAGCTCATCATTAAACACACGTTTTATACCAAGACTTTCAAATGGATATGAAACAAGAAAAAGTGCTCCTCGGAGCACAGGTCTCCGCCAGGTCAGGTACGTTATTCTGGCCTCCTGGTGGCGCTATAATAGGCCAATGTGAAAAGGGTGCCATTTATTCTTAGGTATTTCACGGCAATCAGACACTGCATTCATGATTTGAGGAATTTTGTTCTAAAAATGTGTTTTGCTAAATTAGACCTGCTGGTGGCGCTATAACAGGCCAATGTGAAAAGGGTGGAATTTCTTCCTCGGCCTAGTGGGAATGTGCATGTGAAATTTCACGGAAATCGCAAGCTGCGTGCATAGATTGAGAATTTTTGTTCAAAACGGACCAATCCTGCAAACTTTGGAAGCCAACCTGATAGGCAATGAGGATGGAATATGGGAAATCGGACAGATCCGTGTTGATCACATAGAGATACTGTGTACCGATTTGCATGACGTTTGGATAAAATCTCTAGGATTTAGGTTTTGCACAGGTTTTGCACAAATCTGCCTCCTGGTGGCGCTATAACAGGCCCATGTGAAAAAAATGGGGCAGAGGTTCTGAATTTGCATCCAGGGAGTGTGTGTGCACAGTTTCGGAGCGAACGGGCCAATGGTGTCGGAGATTAGCTGCTAACACACAGACAGGAGGGACACACACACACGGACACACGGACAGACGGACGGACGGAGGGTAAAACATACTCTCTCGCCATGCCTTCGGCCTGGCGGAGACAACTAGAAGACAATGTCTGACTCCAAGTTGCAGGAATTAATTATTGGATGAGTTGCACATGCAGCGCTTAAACACCGCCGAGATCAGTCTGCTACCCGGGCGGGGATAGGACCCATCTATGGCTGTGTATTTGGAATACATAAAATGTAATATCACAGACATTCTAGGGCTTTATTACACGACTTGGTTGAATGCTTGATTCTGATTGGTCAATCGCTGAAATCAGCGGTGTGTTTCTTCTGGATAATGACTGATGAGCTCAATAACAGACCTCTGTCTAATCAAAGACTCAGAGCACCTGCTGCACTGCTTGAATGTTATGTTGTATCCAACATGACAGCCATGTAAACAAACACATAATGTCATTTACAGCTAAACATTGCTCTCAATAAGGTTTTTGAAAACATTTTTAAGCGAGAAATAGAAGATGCAGTAACCAAACATTTATTCCATTTGATCAACACCTTTTTTTTCCCCGAAGCAACCGTATGGAATACTTCTATTTAATTCTGATTATTTAACAACATCTGGTTGAACATAAAGCAAAAGTAACAGATTTACAAGCTCACACCATGACACGTTGTGAGCTTGTAGATCGTCTATTTTCGGCAAGTTGATTTGGTATAGAGGGGAGTTTATATTACACAATAAATCAGGTTTGAATAAAGGAAGTCAGTACTTGAGTAGTATTTTCACTAGATATTTTTATTTCTACTCAAGTCATCATCATTTTAAAGTAACAGTAATTTTACTTGAATACACTTTAGAGCTACTCTATGTACAAGACAACCTAAGAATCAGTGAATCAAAGATCACTACAGCTGACAGTGAGATACTCTACTACTGTCTACATCTGTGAGCAGATACAAGACATTCTTTGTGTCTTTCCAGATGAAGTTCACAGAGATCAGTGATCTTACTTTGTGTCTAGAGGTCCTGGTTCATTACTGAAGAAAAGAGGTTCTCCTTTAGACCGGTCACTCTTCATAGACACACAGCTGCGTGTTGGATACTCTGGTCTGTAGTAAGCACTTCTGGAATAAAAACAAAAGTGTATTCAATTATCAAAGTTCCCCACTGTCCATGATGTGTGTTGATACATTACTGTTGGTTTGACAATAGAACATCATTATTCTTTTATAATAGACTAGGTGTATTGATGCATTACTGTAAGGCGTACAATAGCTCATCATTAAACACACGTTTTATACCAAGACTTTCAAATGGATATGAAACAAGAAAAAGTGCTCCTCGGAGCACAGGTCTCCGCCAGGTCAGGTACGTTATTCTGGCCTCCTGGTGGCGCTATAATAGGCCAATGTGAAAAGGGTGCCATTTATTCTTAGGTATTTCACGGCAATCAGACACTGCATTCATGATTTGAGGAATTTTGTTCTAAAAATGTGTTTTGCTAAATTAGACCTGCTGGTGGCGCTATAACAGGCCAATGTGAAAAGGGTGGAATTTCTTCCTCGGCCTAGTGGGAATGTGCATGTGAAATTTCACGGAAATCGCAAGCTGCGTGCATAGATTGAGAATTTTTGTTCAAAACGGACCAATCCTGCAAACTTTGGAAGCCAACCTGATAGGCAATGAGGATGGAATATGGGAAATCGGACAGATCCGTGTTGATCACATAGAGATACTGTGTACCGATTTGCATGACGTTTGGATAAAATCTCTAGGATTTAGGTTTTGCACAGGTTTTGCACAAATCTGCCTCCTGGTGGCGCTATAACAGGCCCATGTGAAAAAAATGGGGCAGAGGTTCTGAATTTGCATCCAGGGAGTGTGTGTGCACAGTTTCGGAGCGAACGGGCCAATGGTGTCGGAGATTAGCTGCTAACACACAGACAGGAGGGACACACACACACGGACACACGGACAGACGGACGGACGGAGGGTAAAACATACTCTCTCGCCATGCCTTCGGCCTGGCGGAGACAACTAGAAGACAATGTCTGACTCCAAGTTGCAGGAATTAATTATTGGATGAGTTGCACATGCAGCGCTTAAACACCGCCGAGATCAGTCTGCTACCCGGGCGGGGATAGGACCCATCTATGGCTGTGTATTTGGAATACATAAAATGTAATATCACAGACATTCTAGGGCTTTATTACACGACTTGGTTGAATGCTTGATTCTGATTGGTCAATCGCTGAAATCAGCGGTGTGTTTCTTCTGGATAATGACTGATGAGCTCAATAACAGACCTCTGTCTAATCAAAGACTCAGAGCACCTGCTGCACTGCTTGAATGTTATGTTGTATCCAACATGACAGCCATGTAAACAAACACATAATGTCATTTACAGCTAAACATTGCTCTCAATAAGGTTTTTGAAAACATTTTTAAGCGAGAAATAGAAGATGCAGTAACCAAACATTTATTCCATTTGATCAACACCTTTTTTTTCCCCGAAGCAACCGTATGGAATACTTCTATTTAATTCTGATTATTTAACAACATCTGGTTGAACATAAAGCAAAAGTAACAGATTTACAAGCTCACACCATGACACGTTGTGAGCTTGTAGATCGTCTATTTTCGGCAAGTTGATTTGGTATAGAGGGGAGTTTATATTACACAATAAATCAGGTTTGAATAAAGGAAGTCAGTACTTGAGTAGTATTTTCACTAGATATTTTTATTTCTACTCAAGTCATCATCATTTTAAAGTAACAGTAATTTTACTTGAATACACTTTAGAGCTACTCTATGTACAAGACAACCTAAGAATCAGTGAATCAAAGATCACTACAGCTGACAGTGAGATACTCTACTACTGTCTACATCTGTGAGCAGATACAAGACATTCTTTGTGTCTTTCCAGATGAAGTTCACAGAGATCAGTGATCTTACTTTGTGTCTAGAGGTCCTGGTTCATTACTGAAGAAAAGAGGTTCTCCTTTAGACCGGTCACTCTTCATAGACACACAGCTGGGTGTTGGATACTCTGGTCTGTAGTAAGCACTTCTGGAATAAAAACAAAAGTGTATTCAATTATCAAAGTTCCCCACTGTCCATGATGTGTGTTGATACATTACTGTTGGGTTGACAATAGAACATCATTATTCTTTTATAATAGACTAGGTGTATTGATGCATTACTGTAAGGCGTACAATAGCTCATCATTAAACACACGTTTTATACCAAGACTTTCAAATGGATATGAAACAAGAAAAAGTGCTCCTCGGAGCACAGGTCTCCGCCAGGTCAGGTACGTTATTCTGGCCTCCTGGTGGCGCTATAATAGGCCAATGTGAAAAGGGTGCCATTTATTCTTAAGTATTTCACGGCAATCAGACACTGCATTCATGATTTGAGGAATTTTGTTCTAAAAATGTGTTTTGCTAAATTAGACCTGCTGGTGGCGCTATAACAGGCCAATGTGAAAAGGGTGGAATTTCTTCCTCGGCCTAGTGGGAATGTGCATGTGAAATTTCACGGAAATCGCAAGCTGCGTGCATAGATTGAGAATTTTTGTTCAAAACGGACCAATCCTGCAAACTTTGGAAGCCAACCTGATAGGCAATGAGGATGGAATATGGGAAATCGGACAGATCCGTGTTGATCACATAGAGATACTGTGTACCGATTTGCATGACGTTTGGATAAAATCTCTAGGATTTAGGTTTTGCACAGGTTTTGCACAAATCTGCCTCCTGGTGGCGCTATAACAGGCCCATGTGAAAAAAATGGGGCAGAGGTTCTGAATTTGCATCCAGGGAGTGTGTGTGCACAGTTTCGGAGCGAACGGGCCAATGGTGTCGGAGATTAGCTGCTAACACACAGACAGGAGGGACACACACACACGGACACACGGACAGACGGACGGACGGAGGGTAAAACATACTCTCTCGCCATGCCTTCGGCCTGGCGGAGACAACTAGAAGACAATGTCTGACTCCAAGTTGCAGGAATTAATTATTGGATGAGTTGCACATGCAGCGCTTAAACGCCGCCGAGATCAGTCTGCTACCCGGGCGGGGATAGGACCCATCTATGGCTGTGTATTTGGAATACATAAAATGTAATATCACAGACATTCTAGGGCTTTATTACACGACTTGGTTGAATGCTTGATTCTGATTGGTCAATCGCTGAAATCAGCGGTGTGTTTCTTCTGGATAATGACTGATGAGCTCAATAACAGACCTCTGTCTAATCAAAGACTCAGAGCACCTGCTGCACTGCTTGAATGTTATGTTGTATCCAACATGACAGCCATGTAAACAAACACATAATGTCATTTACAGCTAAACATTGCTCTCAATAAGGTTTTTGAAAACATTTTTAAGCGAGAAATAGAAGATGCAGTAACCAAACATTTATTCCATTTGATCAACACCTTTTTTTTCCCCGAAGCAACCGTATGGAATACTTCTATTTAATTCTGATTATTTAACAACATCTGGTTGAACATAAAGCAAAAGTAACAGATTTACAAGCTCACACCATGACACGTTGTGAGCTTGTAGATCGTCTATTTTCGGCAAGTTGATTTGGTATAGAGGGGAGTTTATATTACACAATAAATCAGGTTTGAATAAAGGAAGTCAGTACTTGAGTAGTATTTTCACTAGATATTTTTATTTCTACTCAAGTCATCATCATTTTAAAGTAACAGTAATTTTACTTGAATACACTTTAGAGCTACTCTATGTACAAGACAACCTAAGAATCAGTGAATCAAAGATCACTACAGCTGACAGTGAGATACTCTACTACTGTCTACATCTGTGAGCAGATACAAGACATTCTTTGTGTCTTTCCAGATGAAGTTCACAGAGATCAGTGATCTTACTTTGTGTCTAGAGGTCCTGGTTCATTACTGAAGAAAAGAGGTTCTCCTTTAGACCGGTCACTCTTCATAGACACACAGCTGCGTGTTGGATACTCTGGTCTGTAGTAAGCACTTCTGGAATAAAAACAAAAGTGTATTCAATTATCAAAGTTCCCCACTGTCCATGATGTGTGTTGATACATTACTGTAGGGTTGACAATAGAACATCATTATTCTTTTATAATAGACTAGGTGTATTGATGCATTACTGTAAGGCGTACAATAGCTCATCATTAAACACACGTTTTATACCAAGACTTTCAAATGGATATGAAACAAGAAAAAGTGCTCCTCGGAGCACAGGTCTCCGCCAGGTCAGGTACGTTATTCTGGCCTCCTGGTGGCGCTATAATAGGCCAATGTGAAAAGGGTGCCATTTATTCTTAGGTATTTCACGGCAATCAGACACTGCATTCATGATTTGAGGAATTTTGTTCTAAAAATGTGTTTTGCTAAATTAGACCTGCTGGTGGCGCTATAACAGGCCAATGTGAAAAGGGTGGAATTTCTTCCTCGGCCTAGTGGGAATGTGCATGTGAAATTTCACGGAAATCGCAAGCTGCGTGCATAGATTGAGAATTTTTGTTCAAAACGGACCAATCCTGCAAACTTTGGAAGCCAACCTGATAGGCAATGAGGATGGAATATGGGAAATCGGACAGATCCGTGTTGATCACATAGAGATACTGTGTACCGATTTGCATGACGTTTGGATAAAATCTCTAGGATTTAGGTTTTGCACAGGTTTTGCACAAATCTGCCTCCTGGTGGCGCTATAACAGGCCCATGTGAAAAAAATGGGGCAGAGGTTCTGAATTTGCATCCAGGGAGTGTGTGTGCACAGTTTCGGAGCGAACGGGCCAATGGTGTCGGAGATTAGCTGCTAACACACAGACAGGAGGGACACACACACACGGACACACGGACACACGGACGGACGGAGGGTAAAACATACTCTCTCGCCATGCCTTCGGCCTGGCGGAGACAACTAGAAGACAATGTCTGACTCCAAGTTGCAGGAATTAATTATTGGATGAGTTGCACATGCAGCGCTTAAACACCGCCGAGATCAGTCTGCTACCCGGGCGGGGATAGGACCCATCTATGGCTGTGTATTTGGAATACATAAAATGTAATATCACAGACATTCTAGGGCTTTATTACACGACTTGGTTGAATGCTTGATTCTGATTGGTCAATCGCTGAAATCAGCGGTGTGTTTCTTCTGGATAATGACTGATGAGCTCAATAACAGACCTCTGTCTAATCAAAGACTCAGAGCACCTGCTGCACTGCTTGAATGTTATGTTGTATCCAACATGACAGCCATGTAAACAAACACATAATGTCATTTACAGCTAAACATTGCTCTCAATAAGGTTTTTGAAAACATTTTTAAGCGAGAAATAGAAGATGCAGTAACCAAACATTTATTCCATTTGATCAACACCTTTTTTTTTCCCGAAGCAACCGTATGGAATACTTCTATTTAATTCTGATTATTTAACAACATCTGGTTGAACATAAAGCAAAAGTAACAGATTTACAAGCTCGCACCATGACACGTTGTGAGCTTGTAGATCGTCTATTTTCGGCAAGTTGATTTGGTATAGAGGGGAGTTTATATTACACAATAAATCAGGTTTGAATAAAGAAGTAGTATTTTCACTAGATATTTTTATTTCTACTCAAGTCATCATCATTTTAAAGTAACAGTAATTTTACTTGAATACACTTTAGAGCCACTCTATGTACAAGACAACCTAAGAATCAGTGAATCAAAGATCACTACAGCTGACATTGAGATACTCTACTACTGTCTACATCTGTGAGCAGATACAAGACATTCTTTGTGTCTTTCCAGATGAAGTTCACAGAGATCAGTGATCTTACTTTGTGTCTAGAGGTCCTGGTTCATTACTGAAGAAAAGAGGTTCTCCTTTAGACCGGTCACTCTTCATAGACACACAGCTGCGTGTTGGATACTCTGGTCTGTAGTAAGCACTTCTGGAATAAAAACAAAAGTGTATTCAATTATCAAAGTTCCCCACTGTCCATGATGTGTGTTGATACATTACTGTAGGGTTGACAATAGAACATCATTATTCTTTTATAATAGACTAGGTGTATTGATGCATTACTGTAAGGCGTACAATAGCTCATCATTAAACACACGTTTTATACCAAAACTTTCGAATGGATATGAAACAAGAAAAAGTGCTCCTCGGAGCACAGGTCTCCGCCAGGTCAGGTACGTTATTCTGGCCTCCTGGTGGCGCTATAATAGGCCAATGTGAAAAGGGTGCCATTTATTCTTAGGTCTTTCAAGGCAATCAGACACTGCATTCATGATTTGAGGCATTTTGTTCCAAAATGTGTTTTGCTAAATTAGACCTGCTGGTGGCGCTATAACAGGACAATGTGAAAAGGGTGGCATTTCTTCCTCGGCCTAGTGGGAATGTGCATGTGAAATTTCACGGAAATCGCAAGCTGCGTGCATAGTTTGAGAATCGTTGTCCAAAACGGACCAATCCTGCAAACTTTGGAAGCCAACCATAGGCAATGAGGATGGAATATGGGAAATCGGAAAGATCCGTTTTGATCACATAGAGATACTGTGTACCGATTTGCATGACGTTTGGATAAGATCTGTAGGATTTAGGTTTTGCACAGGTTTTGCACAAATCTGCCTCCTGGTGGCGCTATAACAGGCCCATGTGAAAAAATTGGGGCAGATGTTCTGAATTGGCATCCAGGGAGTGTGTGTGCACAGTTTCGGAGTGAACGGGCCAACGGTGTCGGAGATTAGCTGCTAACACACAGACAGGAAGGACACACACGGACAGACGGACGGACGGAGGGTAAAACATACTCTCTCGCCATGCCTTCGGCCTGGCGGAGACAACTAGAAGACAATGTCTGACTCCAAGCTGCAGGAATTAATTATTGGATGAGTTGCACATGCAGCGCTTAAACACCGCCGAGATCAGTCTGCTACCCGGGCGGGGATAGGCCCCATCTATGGCTGTGTATTTGGAATACATAAAATATGTAATATCACAGACATTCTAGGGCTTTATTACACGGCTTGGTTGAATGCTTGATTCTGATTGGTCAATCGCTGAAATCAGCGGTGTGTTTCTTCTGGATAATGACTGATGAGCTCAATAACAGACCTCTGTCTAATCAAAGACTCAGAGCACCTGCTGCACTGCTTGAATGTTATGTTGTATCCAACATGACAGCCATGTAAACAAACACATAATATAATTTACAGCTAAACATTGCTCTCAATAATGTTTTTGAAAACATTTTTAAGCGAGAAATAGAAGATGCAGTAACCAAACATTTATTCCATTTGATCAACACCTTTTTTTTCCCCGAAGCAACCGTATGGAATACTTCTATTTAATTCTGATTATTTAACAACATCTGGTTGAACATAAAGCAAAAGTAACAGATTTACAAGCTCACACCATGACACGTTGTGAGCTTGTAGATCGTTTATTTTCGGCAAGTTGATTTGGTATAGAGGGGAGTTTATATTACACAATAAATCAGGTTTGAATAAAGGAAGTCAGTACTTGAGTAGTATTTTCACTAGATATTTTTATTTCTACTCAAGTCATCATCATTTTAAAGTAACAGTAATTTTACTTGAATACACTTTAGAGCCACTCTATGTACAAGACAACCTAAGAATCAGTGAATCAAAGATCACTACAGCTGACAGTGAGATACTCTACTACTGTCTACATCTGTGAGCAGATACAATACATTCTTTGTGTCTTTCCAGATGAAGTTCACAGAGATCAGTGATCTTACTTTGTGTCTAGAGGTCCATGTTCATTACTGAAGAAAAGAGGTTCTCCTTTAGACCGGTCACTCTTCATAGACACACAGCTGGGTGTTGGATACTCTGGTCTGTAGTAAGCACTTCTGGAATAAAAACAAAAGTTTATTCAATTATCAAAGTTCCCCACTGTCCATGATGTGTGTTGATACATTACTGTAGGGTTGACAATAGAACATCATTATTCTTTTATAATAGATTAGGTGTATTGATGCATTACTGTAAGGCGTACAATAGCTCATCGAAACAAGAAAAAGTGCTCCTCGGAGCACAGGTCTCCGCCAGGTCAGGTACGTTATTCTGGCCTCCTGGTGGCGCTATAATAGGCCAATGTGAAAAGGGTGCCATTTATTCTTAGGTCTTTCACGGCAATCAGACACTGCATTCATGATTTGAGGCATTTTGTTCCAAAAATGTGTTTTGCTAAATTAGACCTGCTGGTGGCGCTATAACAGGCCAATGTGAAAAGGGTGGAATTTCTTCCTCGGCCTAGTGGGAATGTGCATGTGAAATTTCACGGAAATCGCAAGCTGCGTGCATAGTTTGAGAATTTTTGTTCAAAACGGACCAATCCTGCAAACTTTGGAAGCCAACCATAGGCAATGAGGATGGAATATGGGAAATCGGACAGATCCGTGTTGATCACATAGAGATACTGTGTACCGATTTGCATGACGTTTGGATAAGATCTGTAGGATTTAGGTTTTGCACAGGTTTTGCACAAATCTGCCTCCTGGTGGCGCTATAACAGGCCCATGTGAAAAAAATGGGGCAAAGGTTCTGAATTGGCATCCAGGGAGTGTGTGTGCACAGTTTCGGAGTGAACGGGCCAACGGTGTCGGAGATTAGCTGCTAACACACAGACAGGAGGGACACACACGGACAGACGGACAGACGGACAGACGGACGGATGGAGGGTAAAACATACTCTCTCGCCATGCCTTCGGCCTGGCGGAGACAACTAGAAGACAATGTCTGACTCCAAGCTGCAGGAATTAATTATTGGATGAGTTGCACATGCAGCGCTTAAACACCGCCAAGATCAGTCTGCTACCCGGGCGGGGATAGGACCCATCTATGGCTGTGTATTTGGAATACATAAAATATATGTAATATCACAGACATTCTAGGGCTTTATTACACGGCTTGGTTGAATGCTTGATTCTGATTGGTCAATCGCTGAAATCAGCGGTGTGTTTCTTCTGGATAATGACTGATGAGCTCAATAACAGACCTCTGTCTAATCAAAGACTCAGAGCACCTGCTGCACTGCTTGAATGTTATGTTGTATCCAACATGACAGCCATGTAAACAAACACATAATATAATTTACAGCTAAACATTGCTCTCAATAATGTTTTTGAAAACATTTTTAAGCGAGAAATAGAAGATGCAGTAACCAAACATTTATTCCATTTGATCAACACCTTTTTTTTCCCCGAAGCAACCGTATGGAATACTTCTATTTAATTCTGATTATTTAACAACATCTGATTGAACATAAAGCAAAAGTAACAGATTTACAAGCTCACACCATGACACGTTGTGAGCTTGTAGATCGTTTATTTTCGGCAAGTTGATTTGGTATAGAGGGGAGTTTATATTACACAATAAATCAGGTTTGAATAAAGGAAGTCAGTACTTGAGTAGTATTTTCACTAGATATTTTTATTTCTACTCAAGTCATCATTATTTTAAAGTAACAGTAATTTTACTTGAATACACTTTAGAGCCACTCTATGTGCAAGACAACCTAAGAATCAGTGAATCAAAGATCACTACAGCTGACAGTGAGATACTCTACTACTGTCTACATCTGTGAGCAGATACAATACATTCTTTGTGTCTTTCCAGATGAAGTTCACAGAGATCAGTGATCTTACTTTGTGTCTAGAGGTCCATGTTCATTACTGAAGAAAAGAGGTTCTCCTTTAGACCGGTCACTCTTCATAGACACACAGCTGGGTGTTGGATACTCTGGTCTGTAGTAAGCACTTCTGGAATAAAAACAAAAGTGTATTCAATTATCAAAGTTCCCCACTGTCCATGATGTGTGTTGATACATTACTGTAGGGTTGACAATAGAACATCATTATTCTTTTATAATAGATTAGGTGTATTGATGCATTACTGTAAGGCGTACAATAGCTCATCGAAACAAGAAAAAGTGCTCCTCGGAGCACAGGTCTCCGCCATGTCAGGTACGTTATTCTGGCCTCCTGGTGGCGCTATAATAGGCCAATGTGAAAAGGGTGCCATTTATTCTTAGGTCTTTCACGGCAATCAGACACTGCATTTATGATTTGAGGCATTTTGTTCCAAACATGTGTTTTGCTAAATTAGACCTGCTGGTGGCGCTATAACAGGCCAATGTGAAAAGGGTGGCATTTCTTCCTCGGCCTAGTGGGAATGTGCATGTGAAATTTCACGGAAATCGCAAGCTGCATGCATAGTTTGAGAATTTTTGTTCAAAACGGACCAATCCTGCAAACTTTGGAAGCCAACCATAGGCAATGAGGATGGAATATGGGAAATCGGACAGATCCGTGTTGATCACATAGAGATACTGTGTACCGATTTGCATGACGTTTGGATAAGATCTGTAGGATTTAGGTTTTGCACAGGTTTTGCACAAATCTGCCTCCTGGTGGCGCTATAACAGGCCCATGTGAAAAAATTGGGGCAGAGGTTCTGAATTGGCATCCAGGGAGTGTGTGTGCACAGTTTCGGAGTGAACGGGCCAACGGTGTCGGAGATTAGCTGCTAACACACAGACAGGAGGGACACACACGGACAGATGGACGGACGGAGGGTAAAACATACTCTCTCGCCATGCCTTCGGCCTGGCGGAGACAACTAGAAGACAATGTCTGACTCCAAGCTGCAGGAATTAATTATTGGATGAATGCACATGCAGCGCTTAAACACCGCCGAGATCAGTCTGCTACCCGGGCGGGGATAGGACCCATCTATGGCTGTGTATTTGGAATACATAAAATATATGTAATATCACAGACATTCTAGGGCTTGATTCTAATTGGTCAATCGCTGAAATCAGCGGTGTGTTTCTTCTGGATAATGACTGATGAGCTCAATAACAGACCTCTGTCTAATCAAAGACTCAGAGCACCTGCTGCACTGCTTGAATGTTATGTTGTATCCAACATGACAGCCATGTAAACAAACACATAATGTAATTTACAGCTAAACATTGCTCTCAATAAGGTTTTTGAAAACATTTTTAAGCGAGAAATAGAAGATGCAGTAACCAAACATTTATTCCATTTGATCAACACCTTTTTTTCCCCCGAAGCAACCGTATGGAATACTTCTATTTAATTCTGATTATTTAACAACATCTGGTTGAACATAAAGCAAAAGTAACAGATTTACAAGCTCACACCATGACACGTTGTGAGCTTGTAGATCGTCTATTTTCGGCAAGTTGATTTGGTATAGAGGGGAGTTTATATTACACAATAAATCAGGTTTGAATAAAGGAAGTCAGTACTTGAGTAGTATTTTCACTAGATATTTCTATTTCTACTCAAGTCATCATCATTTTAAAGTAACAGTAATTTTACTTGAATACACTTTAGAGCCACTCTATGTACAAGACAACCTAAGAATCAGTGAATCAAAGATCACTACAGCTGACAGTGAGATACTCTACTACTGTCTACATCTGTGAGCAGATACAATACATTCTTTGTGTCTTTCCAGATGAAGTTCACAGAGATCAGTGATCTTACTTTGTGTCTAGAGGTCCAGGTTCATTACTGAAGAAAAGAGGTTCTCCTTTAGACCGGTCACTCTTCATAGACACACAGCTGGGTGTTGGATACTCTGGTCTGTAGTAAGCACTTCTGGAATAAAATCAAAAGTGTATTCAATTATCAAAGTTCCCCACTCTCCATGATGTGTGTTGATACATTACTGTAGGGTTATAGTGGGCTTTCTGCCTACTTCCTACACACTACAACTACACAGATCAATGGTGGACATACAGACACTCACAGGAGGAATACGTATTTGTCAATACAGTTTTTATTATCTATGGACAGACATAATCAATTTGAACCTGGCCTACATTTGGACATGTCACTATCGGTGTGACATTTTAAAATAAAATATATTTTTGTGTGACACTAACAGAGCCAATGTATTCTAAGGATTTATTATCCCACAATTTTTGTAACCCATTTTTTCACCAGTGCCAATTGCCTAAGCTGTAATCCTGGGCGCTACTTTCCCTCTGCCAGCTTGGGGAGAACCCTAAACTGATCTCATACTTCCTTCAACGCATGAGGAGTGAGCAGGCTGCTTCTTATCACCTGACAGGGGGGAGTTTCCCCGGTAGGACATAACGCGTTATTCCAACCAGTTCCTTTCCCCTCCATCAGGCGCTTCGACAGATCAGGGGGAGGCAGTATAGAGACCAGGATTACTGCATGTTTTTTGTGAGGGTACCTACTACCTACCCTAGGGGACATGGGGAGAACATGCAAACTCCACACAGAAAGTCCCTTTCGCCAACCCCACCTAGGGTATGGGCACCGAAGACGCAGAGGAGATGAACAAATCCTCAGTACCCACAGCGTCCACAGCGTGTGAGGCGATAGCGCTAACGACTGCACCACCGTGCACCCGTATTCTATGGATTTCTGTAAAATAGTCAAAATATTGTCTCTCCAAACTCCTCACATGTTTCACTTCTGTCTGAACTTGAACTATGACCTTTGACGGTCACATCGAGGATACATTATGAGATGATAATAGGATAAAAAGTCTATTAGTTATCTATCAATGAATCAATCTGACAAACTTGAATCAAAACTAAATCTATACTTTGGACACTGTGTTGAGTTTATTAAGATGTTGAAAGCATACTTTCCTTAGTGGGAACACTCTCAGCCCCCCACATCCCGTCTAAAAACACTTGTTGGTCAGAAAAGAAAATAATTAAGCAGACGGAATGTTTTTGTAGTTACTCCACTGCGCCCCCAATGGAATTGTTCTATTGAATTAAAAGTGTATCTTTATTGTTACTCCAGTCAAGAGGCTGTGTTACCGACGATATGCGGACAATGACCGAAAAGTCACATAGCGTTGAGGAGAACTCCTTCTAATGCTATGGACCAGAGCTAACTGACATGGTGAGAAGACTAATCTTCATGTACAGAACTAACAGGCCGCTGTGCCAATGTTATCATCATTATAGCTTAGATATTGATGAAGAGATATTGCTCAGTCAGTGTGTGTGTGTGTGTGTGTGTGTGTGTGTGTGTGTGTGTGTGTGTGTGTGTGTGTGTGTGTGTGTTTGTGTGTGTGTGTGTGTGTGTGTGTGTGTGTGTGTGTGTGTGTGTGTGTGTGTGTGTGTGTGTGTGTGTGTGTGTGTGTGTGATAAAGTGGTGATTGTGAAATTAGAGCAGCAGCCAGCAGAAGGACTGTTATGGTTTTAACTAATCATTAACATTAAAGACCAAGACAACATGGCCGTAGTGGTTAGTAAATGTATAACTTTGTGTGTCTTTTGTGCAGTTTGTCATCTGTATGTTTTGCAATGATTTCTCAAATTATTTTAATTCATGACATGAATGTAGTGGTGGAAAAAAGTACTCCCTTTTTTCACTTAAGTAAAAGTATCAATACGGCAAAAGTACAAAAGTATTGGTATCAAAATGTACTGAAGGTACCAAAAGTAAAAGTACTCATTAATGGAGTCCCATTTCAAGTTTTCAAATGTATATATATATTTTTTGAAAATAGCAGATCTACAAGCTAACAATGTGTCGCATCACGACGCATTGTGAGCAGTTGTGAAACAGTAGTGTCTCATCCACTTTTGCATGTGTTGTCGTTGCATATGGAAATGGAACATGACTTATTATTCCTCATCTTTTGAAGCAATGGTTTAACTGCTACTTTATGGATGTTATAAAGGTCATGTTTGTGGAGCGTGAAAGAGGAGGTTTTATTGGTGCTCCTCCAGTCAGAATCTAAATGAGGCGTCTGTGTTCAACATGAGTGTCTTTTTATTGGTTAAATATTGCTATAATCTAGAGACAGACTGACCTCATGTCATTATAGGTGTGACTTTTAAAAGAGAATAGCAGATCTACACGCTCACAACGTATCGTGATGTAAGGTATTGTGAGCTTGCAGATCTGCTATGTTTGCTACGTGTGTGTGTGTGTGTGTGTGTGTGTGTGTGTGTGTGTGTGTGTGTGTGTGTGTGTGTGTGTGTGTGTGTGTGTGTGTGTGTGTATGTGTGTGTGTGTGTGTGTGTGTGTGTGTGTGTTACCACAACCACACATGGTTAATACAGGACATACAGTTCATTATGACACAGTTCTATCTAGTGGAGCCTGACTCATAATCATCAAAGTTGACATACTTTTATTTGGTATTAAATCACCTCTAGGTAGAACACAGACAATGTATTCTGTGGAGTTATGTATAAATATTAAAGGATGTTGTCATTGGTAAAATAGTCAACATGAGTGTTGTGTTGAATGTAGAAGTGTGCACAGGTTGCAGACCCACCTATATGTGTCACTATACTATCTAATGCGTTGGCTCTCACAGTGGGTGCTGTGGCACCCTAGGGTGCAGTGACGCAAGTCCAGGGGAGAATACCGTGTTAATGTTGGAATACTGTGATATTTGGAATTCATCACTATCACTTAAAATATCGTCACCTTCTTAAACTAATGGCCTAAGTAATTGCTTGTTTTTTTTTATAAAAACTGATCCAAAACGATATGATATTTCTTAATCGTAACGTTTATAACAAATTATGACTATTAACATAAACATCACACCGTCTGTCAGTTAAGTAACGCAATATATTTAAATAGGTTTAAACCTGATTTACTCCAGAAATGATCGTATTTTGGCCTAAGTCACACTAGGGAGATAGGGACATTTTACAAACAGACAAGGGAACAGCATGATCCTTTTCAATTAGGAGATAGGCCATTTTACCAGAGGTGGTCAGTGTCATGAGGAGCTGACTTAGGCAAACATATCACTGATCGTAAACACCAATAAAACCAAAGTCATGCCCATCAACACCAATGCACCAACACATAACAATACAGGAACAGGTCTTGGAAAATGCAGACCATTTTACATATCTTGGAAGTATCATTCACCATGATGGGGGAGCAAGTAAGGACATTCAAAACCTGATCAACAAAGCATACCCACCCTTCATAAGACTTAAACAAATCTGGAAGTCAAACCAATACAGCACTAAAACAAAACTCAGGATCTACCAAAGCTGCGTACTATCAGCACTACTATACGGTGCAGAATGCTGGAAAACCAGAATGCAACATCCATAAATTATCCACTTTTCACACATCATGCCTGCTCAAACTCCTGCGTATATTCTGGCCCAAGACCATCTCGAACAATAAACTCCTCAACATCACCCAACAAGATGACATGCACTGCATAATCAATAAACGCAGGTGGACCTGGATTGGCCATGTCCTCAGAATGGACATCAACGCGATCCGAAGAGTCGCATTACACTGGACCCTAGAAGGCAAAAGAAAGGGAGGCCTAAAACGACATGGCGTGGGACGATAGAGAAGAAGCTCCAGCAACAGCACCGGGGGGACCATAGAGAAGATCGCCAAAGACAGATTGAAGTGGAGAAACTTTGTTGCTGTCCTATATGCCAGCCGGCATAATGGGGATAAGTAAGTATGTAACAACATGGACACTGTGTGTGAAAATGACCTCTGTGGTTGTAAACTAGCAATGACTGAGAGCTGCACTTTGCACCTTTTATGACAGGTGTAAAGTAGGGCCCTGGCCTACAGGACGTCTTGTTTTTAAGTTGCACGTACAATTTAACACTTTGTCATGTTCTAGTGTTGTGTATATTGTTTAGGAGGATTCACATACTTTGTGTGTGGAGGTCCAGGTTCATTACTGAAGTCAGGAGGATGATGTTTAGACCAGTCACTCTTCATAGACACACAGCTGGGTGTTGGAGACTCTGGTCTGTGGTAAACACTTCTGTAAGCATACAAACATTGACAATTATTGTGTGGATGAAAAAGTCAATTTGTTCAAGATTTCTAAATATTTTGTTCCATTATGCAAGTATAATATAGTCATATTCTAGGGGTTTGGCTTCACCACAGTGTAGCAACAATAATAGAGACACAATCAATATATTTCCAAAAACACAGAGTTTCATAGATGGATAAATATTCCATTGTTTGTTGGGTAGAACTTTAGAAGTCTGTGCTATGTCATGTTCTAGAGCTGCGTATATGGTATAGGAGGATTCACATACTTTAAGTGTGGCGGTCCAGGTTCATTACTGAAGTGTGGAGGGTCCGGTCTGTGGATGTGCTGTTTTTGACTTCCCTCCTCCCCTCTCTCCACAGACTCACTCATCTTTGGTCTTTATTTAACCTTAGGTTACAGATAGTAAAATAAACCAGAAAACATGACATGATGAATGAATGTACAAAGCTCTCTCACACGCAAGCACACACACACACACACACACACACACACACACACACACACACACACACACACACACACACACACACACACACACACACACACACACACACACACACACACACACACACACACACACACACACACACATGTGACAGACCCTCCTATGTGACTGACAGCAGAATGTGGGCGTGTCTTCTCTCACTCCCAGCTCCTAATGTGTCGACTCACCAGAATCAATATTTATAGCTTGTAACCTATGAGCTTTAGGGCTGTGTGTCTGTGAGGCCCCTATTACTCTATAGTGGCCCCTAGTACTCTATAGGGGCCCCACAGACACCTGCAGTATGAGCTTTAGGGCTGTGTGTCTGTGAGGCCCCTAGTACTCTATAGGGGCCCCACAGACACGTACAGTATGAGCTTTAGGGCTTTGTGAGTACAAGGGCCCCTAGTACTCTATAGGGGCCCCACAGACAGTCACCCACAGTATGAACTTTAGGGCTGTGTGTCTGTGAGGCCCCTAGTACTCTATATGGGGCCCACAGACACCTACAATATGAGCTTTAGGGCTGTGTGTCTGTGAGGCCCCTAGTACTCTATAGGGGCCACACAGACACCTACAGTATGAGCTTTAGGGCTGTGTGTCTGTGAGGCCCCTAGTACTCTGCTTCAGAAGCAGACTGGAGCCCAGTAAGACCCTATAGCCTGAGTGGGACCCTATAAAGACCCTATAGCCTGAGTGAGACATTATAGTCTGAGTGAGACCCTAAACTCAGTGAGACCCTATTCACCTTATTCCTGGTTATCTCCGGGGTGCCTCCATTGGCTCTTACAGGGGGCGCCATTTAGTTTTTCCTCTGTGTGCTGCTTCATTCAATATCTGTTCACTTCCTCCCTAGTAGGCTACTGCAGGTGTGATGCAGGTAATCAGTGTGTTGCCAGATTTAGCAAAATAAACAAGCAGTCAGGTCTATGAAAACAAGCCCAAAATAATAAATGGTAAATGGTGCATTTGTATAGCGCTTTTATCCAAATCGCTTTACATAGATTGTGCATTGCATTCACCCATTCACACACACATTCATACACCGATGGAGGAGGAAACCATGCAAGGCACCAACCTGCTCATCAGGAGCAATAAGGGGTTCAGTGTCTTGCTCAAGGACACTTCCACACTAACTCTGGGGGAGCCCGGGATCGAACTGCGAGGTTCCCATCCGGCCGCTCCACCGGCCACTCTACCCCTGAACCACTGCCGCCCCAAAAGAAGCAACTAGGCTCAGTTTTACCACTTTACACCGACTATTTGAAATTAGCAGATCAACAAGCTCACAATGTGTCACATCACGACACGTTGTGAGCTTGTAGATCTGCTAATTTCGAAAAATATTGTGAAAGAAAGTATTTTGAATATTGTTGAAACATTTTAACAACACAAATCTGGTATGGGAGTCCCTGGCACCACATATTTGCAGATTGAGGTCTGCAACAAATACATATTAATCTGGGGGTCCTTGACATGAAAAAATGTGGGAATCATGGCTTTAAAAACATTAGAAAGCAAGCCCAATTAAGAAACTACACTTAATAAAAGCCCCTCAAATTGCTTATTATAAGCAGACATGGCAACAATGGTGAACAGGAAACTCATTGATATGGGGCTCCCCACCTCCCCTACTGGAGTGTCCAGGAATAAGGTGAATAGTCTGAGCAGATGTCCGTGCCAAGCGAGTGGGCGGGCCTCACTCAGACTAGGGCCTCCTTCCGTAATTCATACTGATTGGCTGTGATGGTGACCCTACAGTATATACATACTGATCACTGATAGGCTGTGATGGTGACCCTACAGTATATACATACTGATCACTGATAGGCTGTGATGGTGACCCTGCAGTATATACATACTGATCACTGATAGGCTGTGATGGTGACCCTACAGTATATACATACTGATCACTGATAGGCTGTGATGGTGACCCTACAGTATATACATACTGATCACTGATAGGCTGTGATGGTGACCCTGCAGTATATACATACTGATCACTGATAGGCTGTGATGGTGACCCTACAGTATATACATACTGATCACTGATAGGCTGTGATGATGCCCTATACAGTATATACATACTGATCACTGATAGGCTGTGATGGTGACCCTACAGTATATACATACTGATCACTGATAGGCTGTGATGGTGACCCTACAGTATATACATACTGATCACTGATAGGCTGTGATGGTGACCCTACAGTATATTCATACTGATCACTGATAGGCTGTGATCGTGACCCTACAGGTCCTTGTCTCTTCAACCGTCTGAAGCTTGGTCACAGGTCCCAAATTCATCACTGTCACATGACCTGGGTGGGTGTGAGAATGTGTGGTAGGAACACACACACACACGCGCGCGCGCACGCAGGGGCGCACACACGCACACACGATCACAAACTTATGACAGACACACACAGGCGTAATGGAGCCCTACTAAGGTAAAAGGTCCTACATGGTATAGAGTATTAAAAAGTATTAAAACACTTACCCTTCATTCCACTGTATCCATTAGTTCCTCTGGGTTGCTGTTCTGTGTTTCCTCTCCTACTATTGTGTTGCTGTGTTGTGTCAAAATGGAGGTTGAACACAGAGTGTTTCTTCTCCGACTGTTGCTAGGCCACACCTACTAATAATATCCTACTAATAATCTACCTCACACACCTACTGTATGTGACCTTTGATCTTCTCTGTTCCTGTAAGTCAGCAGGTCTCAACTCTGTGTGTGTGTGTGTGTGTGTGTGTGTGTGTGTGTGTGTGTGTGTGTGTGTGTGTGTGTGTGTGTGTGTGTGTGTGTGTGTGTGTGTGTGTGTGTGTGTGTGTGTGTGTGTGTGTGTGCGCGCGCGCGCGCTCTCCCAGGTGTCCCCAGCAAAACTAGTTAATATGGCGTCTCAATCATTTTAACCACTTTAACCATATTCTATACTTTGGCTATTCAAAAATAGCAGATCTCCAAGCTCACAATGCGTCATGGTGCGGCGTGTTGTGAGTTTATAGAGCTGCTATTTAATGTGACTGAGGTTTCTAAAGAGCACAAAGTCTGCTTGTTCACTGTGCAGTTTGTATGATTTATTATTTATCACCAGACTGTTACTTATGGACACACTGTCAACCACTTCTCTATGTCAGGGCTCTTTATTCAACCCAGGGACCCCTTAGCTGAGAGAGAGATGAAGCAGGGACCCCTTAGCTGAGAGAGATGAAGCAGGGACCCCCCTTAGCTGAGAGAGAGAGATGAAGCAGGGACCCCTTAGCTGAGAGAGAGATGAAGCAGGGGACCCCCTTAGCTAAGAGAGAGATGAAGCAGGGACCCCTTAGCTGAGAGAGATGAAGCAGGGACCCCCTTAGCTGAGAGAGAGATGAAGCAGGGACCCCTTCGCTGAGAGAGAGATGAAGCAGGGAACCCTTAGCTGAGAGAGAGATGAAGCAGGGACCCCTTAGCTGAGAGAGAGATGAAGCAGGGACCCCTTAGCCGAGAGAGAGATGAAGCAGGGACCCCTTAGCCGAGAGAGAGATGAAGCAGGGACCCCTTAACCGAGAGAGAGATGAAGCAGGGACCCCCTTAGCTGAGAGAGAGAGAGAGAGATGAAGCAGGGACCTCTTAGCTGAGAGAGAGATGAAGCAGGGACCCCTTAGCTGAGAGAGAGATGAAGCAGGGACCCCTTAGCTGAGACAGAGATGAAGCAGGGACCCCTTAGCTGAGACAGAGATGAAGCAGGGGACCCCCTTAGCTAAGAGAGAGATGAAGCAGGGACCCCTTAGCTGAGAGAGATGAAGCAGGGACCCCCTTAGCTGAGAGAGAGATGAAGCAGGGACCCCTTAGCTGAGAGAGAGATGAAGCAGGGACCCCTTAGCTGAGAGAGAGATGAAGCAGGGACCCCTTAGCTGAGACAGAGATTAAGCAGGGACCCCTTAGCTGAGACAGAGATGAAGCAGGGACCCCTTAGCTGAGACAGAGATGAAGCAGGGACCCCTTAGCTGAGACAGAGATGAAGCAGGGACCCCTTAGCTGAGACAGAGATGAAGCAGGGACCCCTTATCTGAATGAGAGGAAGCAGGGACCCCTTAGCTGAGACAGAGATGAAGCAGGGACCCCTTAGCTGAGAGAGAGAAGAAGCAGGGACCCCTTAGCTGAGACAGAGATGAAGCAGGGACCCCTTAGCTGAGACAGAGATGAAGCAGGGACCCCTTAGCTGAATGAGAGGAAGCAGGGACCCCCACTACATATTGTATAACATTGTGTTGCAGATTAAACTTTTTCATAGATTTGATATTTGTTGAATTTATGTTCATGTGTATTTTCTGATATTTAAAGGGATAATACTTTAAAGGGAAATGTTTTTTTTTCCCTATGGATTACTCACCCATGGAGACTTGAATTCATGGATATTTCTTAGTTTTTGTCACTTTCCTAAGCCAATAATGTTATGACCAGCGGACCCGTACGCAGCGGTTCCGGTAGGAGATACAAAGGAGACTCTTTGTGTCTCCTACCGGAACCACTGCCTACCGGTCATCAAATTATTGGCCTGTGTGTTGGCTAGGTTCATTGTGGGACACGTAGCTTACTTACTTACTTGGTGCAATGTGGTGTGAGTTTATAGAGCTGATATTACATTTTATAACGGTATCAGATTCTAAAGGGCACAAAGTATCTTTGAGACGTTTTTTTATGGGCTGTTATCACCAGACTGTTAATTATTGACAAACTGTCAACCAATTCTCTGTGCTATATGCATATACCTCAATCAGAGGTTGCATTAGACCGGTAATTGACGTTTGTTTTTTTATATATTTTATTTTATTTTATGGGGAGATTTTCTTGATTCTAGGCCAACTGGTGTAATTATTTTTAAAATAATTTCGCACTAAATTATGAACCTCCCCTCCAAGTCTTGTAACTCTAACGCTCACGGTTTTTTAGAAAAAAATTCTTGAATGGGAGTTTTTTCATTTTCCCATTGAAATGAATGGCAAAAATGTAATGCACTAATAAATCAATATCAATTAAACTATGTAACTAATCTCTTAGCAAAGTAAAAGCACACGATTCCCGGTGAAGCCGGTCGTTTTGACATATGGCACGAGTGTGTGCCGCAAAAACGGTGGGAGAAATACCGCGCCAAAATCAAGTGTACGGGGAAGAATAAGATGATCTATTAAACGAGTAAGTAGAACGGCGTTCGGGCACAGACGGGATTAAAACACTTATTTATTAAACTTATACGTAATATTACAGGACACAAACGACCCGTATGGACTGATAACATCCGTGGCTTTGGGTTTAGACACGTTATGTGTTGTTATTGTGTTTATTTATGGAGCAGTAAGGGCGTTAAAAGAAAATACAAACAAATCAGCATCGATCAACTTGTCTTAGCCGAGGCTAAAGCTTTAAGATTATAAATGAATAAATAAACTATGGCGGGGTTAGATCTACAAACCCTATACACATCAGTGAGTGTGGTTTAAGGTTTAGCATTTAGTTGTGATCATTTGGAACAATGTTTGTTTGATTTGTTTCATCCTTGGTTGTAAAACTACAAATATTCCACACTTGAGTCCATTTGGTGTCATAATAATTCACAGCCCTAAAACCCCAAACGCTTCGATAATAATGTGTTAAATATTGGTGGATTAAAAACGTGTCGTGTTCATATAAATCAAACAAATCAATTAATTACCTGATGCAGCGTGGACACGTTCCAAACGGAGACACAAACCTGACCAGTTGCGCCTGCATCCTATTTAAACCCGTAATCACATCCGGTCTAAAGCCACGCCTACTGGATCCGGTATGTTGACCAGTAACATTACTTATACATGAACGTAATTGTTTCCGTTTCCGTTTTTCGTCTGGATCTTCATCCCGCAGAGTGAATTGACCACTCTCACTTACTTTTCAATCGTCAACACACTGAATGATCATGCGCGCAGACGTGTGTGTGTGTGTGTGTGTGTGTGTGTGTGTGTGTGCGCACCGTACGTGCGTGGAAGGTAGTGGCAATATTTATTTATTAATTTTCATAGATAAATATTGTATTGTGTAGCCCAGTGTTTCCCAAACGTTTTAGCTCGAGACCCAAAATGATTGATGTGAACCATGATGACCATTTAACACATCAATCAGGAGAGATAACTCACACTGGTATCCTACAGAATAAACAAGTACAATTTGAAGTGATAACACTAAACAAAACATATAGGCCTCTGACAAACAGCCAAAAAGGGCTTTAGTTTTCGAGATACCCCTCCCGTAGTACCAAACACAACATTGGGCCGGATTCATAAAGGGATTTGCGACCATATTTTGTACATACCGGCATTTAGGACAAGTCGTAGCCTACACATACACCTGATTCATAAAGATTTTTTGGTCTTGTGCGTCAGGTGCGCACGTTCTCACGTCACCCCCGAGGCAGTCTTGCCAGGGCTGAAATGTGCATATGTCTTTAGAATGCTTTATTCTTCATGTCAAAATCAATTACAACAGTGGCAAACCTCAAATAAAACATATATGTGCCCAACATTTGTGAACACATATATATAAAAAAATAAAAAATACATGTCAAACGATGTATTGCTTAGACATGATATGATTCCACCGCTTTTTATTTATTTTCTAGGCTATGAGTTGCATTTAGAGCTGAAAAGGTCCCTCAGTGTGTTTGCCAGCGGCCCATCTCAGCCAAAGTGTCACGTAATAATGAAAATAGACTATCATGCCTTAATGAGACTGCGGAGGGACTGACGCACCTCAGTGTCCGTGCCGCGGTATTAATTTGTAGGCTAATAGTCTACTGTAGGCTACTCTACTGTATATTGATCACATGAACGCCACACACAACAGCCTAATAAATATTACCATCTGATGAGGAAACTAATAGTGGATGAAAGCTGTGTCCAGAAGATCTATTCCCCATTCTGACATAGGACGGTGATATATTAATCAAAACATAACTAATTTAATCAATAAAAAATGTTGGGTTCTCAAAATGCATATTTACGCTGAAACACAAAGTCTTATATCTTATATAGTACATGTGCACAGTAATAATCTGTATAGTTAGACAAAAGTATACAAATCAGTCAGCCACACATCAACAACTAGTGATGGCACATATAGCATCCTGCCTGAGAGCATTTGAGCCTCATTATCAATGCATTTGAGCATTGATATCAATGATATAAAAAAAAAAATCATACTGTGGCAGTCTGATTTAAGGGGTGGCGGCCAGCCACTGCTTAATGCATATTGGGAAACACAACACATTATTCACCCTGCAGCAACAGCATCACAGATTCCAGATACCAAGTTACAGCAATGACACTACACTAACACTATAATAACCAAGTATACATGCCTATACTTGGTTATAGAAAATGCTCCACAACAACACAAGTACCCACAATAAAAGCCTGATGATGCAAAAACCACATGCCTGCAATGTATACACACACACACACACACACACACACACACACACACACACACACACACACACACACACACACACACACACACACACACACACACACACACACACACACACACACACACACACACACACACACACACACACACACACACACCATATATCACAGCATATTGTCCATTGTGTCTTTTATTAGCCGGTCAACTGGTCAGGTGAGGTATTACATAAATACTGTTGATTCTGTCCACAATATTGCAATACACCATAGATTTCTATTGTATTATATTGTACTCTATTCAGTTTTACTCTGCTATGCCCTGTAGTGTATACCACCTGAACTGAACTGTACTCAGTTCTGCCATACTCAGCTTAATTACTCCTCTTTATTGTACCTGAAGCTACTTCTAAGGGGATGATAGCCTACATATATCATTTAGAGGCATTTAGTTTGCCATAGCAAACCAAGGGAGGGGCGAGATCCCAAAGTGGCGGTGGCGGGCGCCGCGGCCAACACATTCTCACTCCCAACTAGTCACTTAATGAAGAACCGTCAGTAGCCCCTAAACGTCCGATTATGAAGGTCCTGGTTCCCCTAAAAGTCCGATTTTGCAGTCCTGGTTATTTCTCCCTAACGCCCTAAAAAGTCCAAACGGGACTATTTCGTTTGCGCATGCGCAAATGAACGTATAGTGTGGTGGGTGTGGTGGATTGCTCCATTTACAACGCTAACGTCCAGGTCATAAACGATCAGATTTCAAATATGAAGTGCTTAACTAAAGGCCACGGATGTTATAATTGTGTACGTTCCAGCTTGAGTACCCATATCTTCCGTATTGTTCAATAAAAAGCCTTTTAATCCGATCGACGGCCATTTTCTCCGTCTTTTCATCAGCTTTCAACTATGCGATCCTATCGGTTGGGAGGTGTATTGCACATTATAACTCTATGCGAAAATGGCTGACGATCGGATTAAAATGCTTTTTATCCAACAATACGGAAGATATGGGTACTCATGCTGAAACGTCGGCATGTATAACATCCTGGGCATTTAGGTAAGCACTTCATATTTGAAATCTGAACGTTTGTGTAGACGTTACAGTTGTAAATTGAGCAATTCATCACACCAGGTTGAAGAATGTCCATGACCGTCATCTTTCAGGCCTACCGCTGATAACCATTAGCACATTGGTTCTCAAAGTGGGGTCCGGGGACCCCCAGGGGTACTTGAGGGGGTTCCAGGGGGTCCCCAGCTAAATGATGGACAGGGACCAAATGGACCCTTATGGGTCTGTAACTCTGAGAGTGTACAAATGTAACCAAATGGACCCTAACAGGTCCATTTGGTTCCATTTGTACACTCTCAGAGTTAAATTAACATTGATTTTACAATATGAATGTGGGTCCCAGAGACCTACATGCCATTAAATGGGGGTCCGTAGCCTAATGCATGTCAAACTGGGGGTCCTTGAAATTAAAATGGTTGAAATCACTGCTAGAGAGCCGTAAAAATCTTCTCTTATGGGGGTCCCTGGCTTATCTTTTCAAATGGGGGTCCGCGGTCTAATAAGTGTCTATTTGGGGGTCCTTGGCACGAAAAAGTTTGAGAACCATTGCATTAGCACATGAAGTCAATTCATTGTTTAATTTCAAATAAGTTTAATTTCACTTATACCACTTCATTCTGTTGATGTTTCTATTTTACTGCTACAGCAATTCATCACAAGGCTTTTTCTTTACTATTTAGCATAAATATAGTCCTGGTTATTTCTCCCTAACGCCCTAAAAAGTCCAAACGGGACTATGTGGTTTGCGCATGTGCAAAGGAACGTTCAACATGGTGTGGTGGGTGTGGTGGGGATTGCTCCATTTACAACGCTAACGTCCAGGTCATAAACGATCAGATTTCAAATATGAAGTGCTTAACTAAAGGCCATGGATGTTAAAATGGTGTACGTTCCAGCTTGAGTACCCATATCTTCAGTATTGTTCAATAAAAAGCCTTTTAATCCGATCGACGGCCATTTTCTCCGTCTTTTCATCAGCTTTCAACTATGCGATCCTATCGGTTGGGAGGTGTATTGCACATTATAACTCTATACGAAAATGGCAGCCAATCGGATTAAAATGCTTTTTATTGAACAACACGGAATATACGGGTATTTTTGAGGGATCGTACATAATTTTAACGTCCGTGGCCATGGGTTAAGCACTTTATAGTTGAAATCTAGACGTTTATGTAGATGTACGGGCCGTAAATGGAAAAAGTGCAAACATCAGGTTGAAGTGTCATGATATGAAACTTATCTATCTATCTATCTATCTACATTGGACTGACACAACGTGAGCTAAGAGACGTGGTTTAAATGCAACATAACACACATCACCACCCAAACAAACCTGGAAATATTCTGTGCATTTTCATATTTTGTTGATCATTTTTCGATAAGTGTTTGTTGAGAACGAGAGATTTGTTTAACTTTTCCAACCCCGTGACGTCACGTCAGATTACTTCCGCATTCCGCGTGTTCGTACTCATGTCTCTGTCAGTGTCAATAAAGATCTGACAAAAGAAATGTTTTATGATCTATCTAAACGTTCAAATGTTTTAAAAAGGTGCTGACCCTATGGCCACGGATGTTACAATTATGTGCGGGCCCTTAAAAGTACCCGTATCTTCCGTATTGTTTAATAAAAAGCATTTTAATCTGATTGGTGGCCATTTTATCAGAGAGTTGTAATGTTGCGTGAGTGCAGTACACCTTTCAACCCATAGGGTCAGGTGAAAACATATGGAGAAAATGGCCAGCAATTGGATTAAAAGGCTTTTTATTGAACATTACAAAAGATAGAGGTACTTTTGAGAACCCATACATGATTTTAACATTTGTGGCCATGAGTTAATAATTTTATATTTAAAGTGTGAAGATTTATGTTGATGTACAGGCTGTAAATGCAGAAGTGCAAACACCAGGTTAAAGTTTCGCCATGACTGCCATGTATTATGGTTTCCAAGTGCTATACTGCCACCGGACATAAACATTAAACAGATCAAATAATTGCTGTTTGTGGTTCTATAGGGCGTTGGTGTAAAGTAACTAAGTACATTTACTCAAGTACTGTACTTAAGTACAATTTTGAGGTATTTTTTACTTTACTGGAGTATTTCCCAATTCTCAGTACTTTAAACGAAATGATGCAACGCTGATATCGCTTTTGTAATGCATTTTATAATATTTAAGGCACCCGTGTGTATTGTATTCCAATAATAATAATAATAATAATAATAAGGGTAATAATAATCATAATAATAATAATGTAATTATAGAGCAGTAACACACTGAAATAATAAGGGTAATAATAATAATAATAAGGGTAATAATTGAATGTAGAGCAGTAACACACTGGAATAATAATGTAATGTATAGAGCAGTAACACACTGGAATAATAATAATAATAATAAGGGTAATAATAATAATAAGGGTAATAATAATAATAATAACATGTGTGAGGAAAGTTATATTGGCGTGTTCGAGCTGAAGAGCTGATAAATAATCCATTGTCCGATTCAGCGCCCCCTAGTGGCCAAGTTATTCTAGAAGGACCGTAACCCTAATTTTCAGAACCACATGTCTGTGTGAGAGGAAATTTATATTGGCGCGTTCGTGCTGAAGAGCTGATAAATAATCCATTGTCCGATCGTGTTCTCGCCCCCTAGTGGCCAAGTTAATCAACAAAGCACGTAACCCTAGCTTTCGCAACCACATGTCCGTGTGAGAGGAAACTTATATTGGCGCGTTTGGGCTGATTAGCAGATACGGAATCCGTTGTCCGTTTGTGTTTTCGCCCCCTAGTGGCTGAGATAATAGCGAAAAACTGTTCAAAAATAGTAAAAACAAAATTGGACACCAGTATATGCATCAGCGCGCCACCCCGAACGTGCTCGTATAACTCTTCTCGCACACGGCCTTACCGTTCTCTTTAAATGGCTGGGGACTAATCTCAACTTATTTCGCAAAATAACACGACATATCTCCTTAACGATACGTTTTTAGAATCCGTCGTTCGGATATGTTGTACAGCTCGCCGAGACGCACGCATGGATGTCTTGTTTGTCCCGCTACGACACTTCTAACGTTTGCTTCTGACAATGACATAAGGTACATGGAGTCGTAGAACCTTCACCCATACTGAGAGACAAATTCAGAAATTGGTAAAAATGTCGGTTAGGGACAAACAAGATATCCATGCCTGCGTCTTGGCAAGTTGAACAACATATCCAAACATTGGACTATAAGTCCTTATCGTATTTGAGATATTAAAAAAAATGCAATTGTTTCGGCCGCGTCGACCTTTGCAGTCTTTTCGGTGAACTTTTGAACTTATCAGTGTCAGAAAAAATCAGGATTGGTTCCAATAAATCCGGCTTACTCTCAACATGGATGGAGAGAAGTTTCAGATTTTTAAAAGATATCTCCATTGATTTATCACAGATTAGGTGCTCGATACCGCACGTACAAATCAATGTTTGACAAAACCACTTTCCCAAAGTTTACAAAAATCGAGACCTATCCCATTCGATTCAGCGTCCTTTTTTGAGTCTGAAACGGTGTTTTTTAATATAAAAAAAAAATATTTAAAAAAAATGTGAGAAAAGCTAAACCTTGAACTATTTCAAAAATCGATAACTTCTTATTAAAGAATTCTAGACCATTGATGTAACCTACCATTCGACTCGAAATCATCTCAGTAAGCGGTTGGAAGGGTCGAAAAATATATATATATATATATATATATTTTTGTGAAAAAAGCCTCACGTTTATGACAATTTAACGCTTTTTTAAACCACTTTCCCAAAAGTTAAAAAAAATCGAGACCTATCCCATTCAATTCAACGTCCTTTTCTGAGTCTGAAAATGTGTTTTCTAATTAAAAAAAATATATTTTTGAAAAATGTGAGAAAAGCTTAACTTTATATTTCAAAAATCTATAACTACTAATTGAAAAATTGTAGACTATTGATGTAACCCACGATTCGACTCAGCGTCATCCAATTAGTGAGGGAGGGTGTTAAAAAACAATAAAAAAAGATTTTAATTATTTGATCTGTTTTAATGTTTTAATGTATATGTCCGGTGGCAGTATAGCACTTGGAAACCATAATACATTATGGCAGTCATGGCGAAACTTTAACCTGGTGTTTGCACTTCTGCATTTACAGCCTGTACATCAACATAAATCTTCACACTTTAAATATAAAATTATTAACTCATGGCCACAGATGTTAAAATCATGTATGGGTTCTCAAAAGTACCTCTATCTTTTGTAATGTTCAATAAAAAGCCTTTTAATCCAATTGCTGGCCATTTTCTCCATATGTTTTCACCTGACCCTATGGGTTGAAAGGTGTACTGCACTCACGCAACATTACAACTCTCTGATAAAATGGCCACCAATCAGATTAAAATGCTTTTTATTAAACAATACGGAAGATACGGGTACTTTTAAGGGCCCGCACATAATTGTAACATCCGTGGCCATAGGGTCAGCACCTTTTTAAAACATTTGAACGTTTAGATAGATCATAAAACATTTCTTTTGTCAGATCTTTATTGACACTGACAGAGACATGAGTACGAACACGCGGAATGCGGAAGTAATCTGACGTGACGTCACGGGGTTGGAAAAGTTAAACAAATCTCTCGTTCTCAACAAACACTTATCGAAAAATGATCAACAAAATATGAAAATGCACAGAATATTTCCAGGTTTGTTTGGGTGGTGATGTGTGTTATGTTGCATTTAAACCACGTCTCTTAGCTCACGTTGTGTCAGTCCAATGTAGATAGATAGATAGATAGATAAGTTTCATATCATGACACTTCAACCTGATGTTTGCACTTTTTCCATTTACGGCCCGTACATCTACATAAACGTCTAGATTTCAACTATAAAGTGCTTAACCCATGGCCACGGACGTTAAAATTATGTACGATCCCTCAAAAATACCCGTATATTCCGTGTTGTTCAATAAAAAGCATTTTAATCCGATTGGCTGCCATTTTCGTATAGAGTTATAATGTGCAATACACCTCCCAACCGATAGGATCGCATAGTTGAAAGCTGATGAAAAGACGGAGAAAATGGCCGTCGATCGGATTAAAAGGCTTTTTATTGAACAATACTGAAGATATGGGTACTCAAGCTGGAACGTACACCATTTTAACATCCATGGCCTTTAGTTAAGCACTTCATATTTGAAATCTGATCGTTTATGACCTGGACGTTAGCGTTGTAAATGGAGCAATCCCCACCACACCCACCACACCATGTTGAACGTTCCTTTGCACATGCGCAAACCACATAGTCCCGTTTGGACTTTTTAGGGCGTTAGGGAGAAATAACCAGGACTATATTTATGCTAAATAGTAAAGAAAAAGCCTTGTGATGAATTGCTGTAGCAGTAAAATAGAAACATCAACAGAATGAAGTGGTATAAGTGAAATTAAACTTATTTGAAATTAAACAATGAATTGACTTCATGTGCTAATGCAATGGTTCTCAAACTTTTTCGTGCCAAGGACCCCCAAATAGACACTTATTAGACCGCGGACCCCCATTTGAAAAGATAAGCCAGGGACCCCCATAAGAGAAGATTTTTACGGCTCTCTAGCAGTGATTTCAACCATTTTAATTTCAAGGACCCCCAGTTTGACATGCATTAGGCTACGGACCCCCATTTAATGGCATGTAGGTCTCTGGGACCCACATTCATATTGTAAAATCAATGTTAATTTAACTCTGAGAGTGTACAAATGGAACCAAATGGACCTGTTAGGGTCCATTTGGTTACATTTGTACACTCTCAGAGTTACAGACCCATAAGGGTCCATTTGGTCCCTGTCCATCATTTAGCTGGGGACCCCCTGGAACCCCCTCAAGTACCCCTGGGGGTCCCCGGACCCCACTTTGAGAACCAATGTGCTAATGGTTATCAGCGGTAGGCCTGAAAGATGACGGTCATGGACATTCTTCAACCTGGTGTGATGAATTGCTCAATTTACAACTGTAACGTCTACACAAACGTTCAAATTTCAAATATGAAGTGCTTACCTAAATGCCCAGGATGTTATACATGCCGACGTTTCAGCATGAGTACCCATATCTTCCGTATTGTTGGATAAAAAGCATTTTAATCCGATCGTCGGCCATTTTCGCATAGAGTTATAATGTGCAATACACCTCCCAACCGATAGGATCGCATAGTTGAAAGCTGATGAAAAGACGGAGAAAATGGCCGTCGATCGGATTAAAAGGCTTTTTATTGAACAATACGGAAGATATGGGTACTCAAGCTGGAACGTACACAATTATAACATCCGTGGCCTTTAGTTAAGCACTTCATATTTGAAATCTGATCGTTTATGACCTGGACGTTAGCGTTGTAAATGGAGCAATCCACCACACCCACCACACTATACGTTCATTTGCGCATGCGCAAACGAAATAGTCCCGTTTGGACTTTTTAGGGCGTTAGGGAGAAATAACCAGGACTGCAAAATCGGACTTTTAGGGGAACCAGGACCTTCATAATCGGACGTTTAGGGGCTACTGACGGTTCTTCATTAAGTGACTAGTTGGGAGTGAGAATGTGTTGCCGCGGCGGTTGTGGCGGACGCCGCGAGCGCCTCGCCGGTTGTGGCGGACGCCGCGAGCGCCGCGGCGGTTGTGGCGGACGCCGCGAGCGCCGCGCCGGTTGTGGTGGACGCCACAACCGCGATCATATAAAAAATTGTATTTTTTATATGATCTTTAAAGTTTATATTTTCATTTGCTACCAGGCATGAATTTATTATAATCTATTATATATGTTTTTCCTTATTTTCTTTCTTTATTTACACGTGCGTAATAAACGAAAATGTTGAGATTTCATCCGCCCAGATCTTTCTGAATTTTACTTGAATTATTATAATTTTAATGTTTATATGATCCGTAAATTTTATATTTTCATGTGGTATCAGGCATGAATTTATTTTAATTTATTTTATTATTTTATTTCATTTATTTACATGCGCGCAATTACACACGCATCTAACTATTGGACTCAGCTCTTTGCTCTTATAAGCTAGCTCTATAGCTCTTATCGGTCATAAGTCATATTCAGATGATGTCCTCATAGAAAGCGATATATACAAATGCAAAGTGTAAATTAATCTCTTATATATTTGCTTTACGAGCAGGGGTTCTCTCCGATGGCTTGGAGGGTCTCGGTGCGGCTGCAGAGTTCACCTTGAAATGTGTCATTACAATTTTACTGTAGCCTAATCCACAAAAGTGTGACTGACTGTTAATTCCTTGTGTCAATACATTGTGTTTTTATCACCGGTGGCAGTATTATTATTATTATTATTATTATTGTTAATAGACCTTGCAACATATATGTTAGAGCAACTTAAGTGCTTGCAGAACTTAATAATATAAGCACACTTATTCTCCAGGCAGACAGACAGAAACAGTCTGTCTGTCTGTCTGTCTGTCTGTCTGTCTGTCTGTCGGTCGGTATATTATGTTACGTGCATAAATTAGGCTTGGGTTAGACAGACAGCCAGCCGATCAACAAGCTCTGCAGCGCGATAGATAGATAGATAGATAGATAATATAAATATATTATACTGTAGGCTACACGGTTATAACCAAACATAATTATGATAGGCTATATTATTATATTAGGCTATTAACATTATGCAAGCTAATTATATTTACCATGGTTACGTCAATAAGAAGACAGACAGATCTATATCTGTCTGTCTGTCTGTCTGTCTGTCTGTCTGTCTGTCTGTCTGTCTGTCTGTCTGTCTGTCTGTCTGTCTGTCTGTCTGTCTGTCTGTCTGTCGGACGGACGGACGGACGGACGGACGGGCAGATATAGGCCTTCGTGATTCTCTTCTTTTCATTGCAGCATGATTAATTAATAGCAATATTACGGAATAGGAAAACAGAAAAACAATCTACCTATAGAATTCGAACTTGGAAAGTTGGGTTGAGACTTGAGAGCTATAGGCGTCGCTACTCATTGAACCATCGAAATGACATCTCTGCTGACTTTTAATCGGAGGTGGGCACTAGGGACATCTGGGCATCAGGAAGAGTGGGTATATATGTGCACTGCCTGTGAGTGGTGCCCAGATTTCCCTAGCGCCCACTCTTCTCCACCCCTAAGTGCCCACTCTTCCAAGTGCCCGCATGTCCCTAATGCCCACTCATCTATCTATCTATCTATCTATCTATCTATCTATCTATCTATCTATCTATCTATCTATCTATCTATCTATCTATCTATCTATCTATCTGCGTTAGAGTTCATGTTGGAATTAAATTATTATGTATATAATATCATCATATTCTTTATTATGGTGGAGAATAGATTGATGCTATTCAAGGATTATTATTATTATTATTATTATATTTATAGGTTTTTGTGTTCACCATCCATAGCGGCTATGGCCGGTGAACAGTCCAAATTTCCAGGCCCCACTGTGCGGCCTGTGGGGCCGTGAAAATTCAGGGGGCGGACTCTAAATGTCCTGTGGGCCCCCCTCTGCGCGTGAACACCACTTGTTCGACCATCGGTTTTACGGATTACCCACACGGATGTTTTTCCCTTTGTTTACATTTTAGGGTCCTATCTTGCAGTTCAATCATAATTCCACAGGGTGCCAGGCTATGAGCCACAACTATTAGAAGTGAACAGTGTACACCTCCCACACTATACTATGGGAAACAGCCTACTATTAGAACTATGGGCTGTGTACATTGTGTACACCTCCCATACTATGCTATGGTAAATGGCGTTTACCATCGTGTGACCTCCCGGGACGCTGTTTATCGCCAATTCCCGCCTAGTCCAGCCTGTTCCATGCTAGTATGACCTACACCACCCTCCCCAAGTCTGTTCTCCCAACAGGCTGGACTATACTAGTCTTGGGTGCACTGTACTGTACTGTACTGTACTGTACTGTACTGTACTGTACTGTACTGTACTGTACTGTACTGTACTGTACTGTACTGTACTGTACTAGACTCTACTGGTCTCTAATAGGCTGTTTTAAGCTCTAGTAGGCTTTGCTAAGCTTTGCTGGGCTCTATGAGGCTATAAAAGACAGTACTTTACTGTGGCTCATGCAAAACTATGGCTCGTGAACACAAGCTATGGCTCGTGTACACAGTGGTTACTCCCTATGGTCTGAGTATCTACAGGGCTGACAAGGGACTAGTAAAGTCTAATAGAGAGTATTAGAGTCTGCTAAAGCCTAGTGCACTCTAGTCTAGCCTAGTCCAGCCTGTTCCATGCTAGTATGACCTATACCACCCTCCCCATGTCTGTTCTCCCAACAGGCTGGACTTTACTAGTCTCGGGTGCACTGTACTGTACTGTACTGTACTGTACTGTACTGTACTGTACTAGACTCTACTGGTCTCTAAAAGGCTGTTTTAAGCTCTAGTAGGCTTTGCTAGGCTTTGCTGGGCTCTATGAGGGTATAAAAGATAGTACTTTACTGTGGCTCATGCAAAACTATGGCTCGTGAACACACAAGCTATGGCCCGTGTACACAGTGGTTACTCCCTATGGTCTGAGTATCTATAGGGCTGACAAGGGACTAGTAAAGTCTAATAGAGAGTATTAGAGTCTGCTAAAGCCTAGTGCACTCTAGTCTAGCCTAGTCCAGCCTGTTCCATGCTAGTATGACCTATACCACCCTCCCCATGTCTGTTCTCCCAACAGGCTGGACTATACTAGTCTTGGGTGCACTGTACTGTACTGTACTGTACTAGACTCTACTGGTCTCTAATAGGCTGTTTTAAGCTCTAGTAGGCTTTGCTAGGCTTTGCTGGGCTCTATGAGGGTATAAAAGATAGTACTTTACTGTGGCTCATGCAAAACTATGGCTCGTGAACACACAAGCTATGGCCCGTGTACACAGTGGTTACTCCCTATGGTCTGAGTATCTACAGGGCTGACAAGGGACTTGTAAAGTCTAATAGAGAGTATTAGAGTCTGCTAAAGCCTAGTACAGTCTAGTCTAGCCTAGTCCAGCCTGTTCCATGCTAGTATGACCTATACCACCCTCCCCATGTCTGTTCTCCCAACAGGCTAACTTTACTAGTCTCGGGTGCACTGTACTGTACTGTACTGTACTGTACTCTACTGTACTGTACTGTACTGTACTGTACTGTACTGTACTGTACTGTACTGTACTGTACTGTACTGTACTGTACTGTACTAGACTCTACTGGTCTCTAATAGGCTGTTTTAAGCTCTAGTAGGCTTTGCTAGGCTTTGCTGGGCTCTATGAGGGTATAAAAGACAGTACTTTACTGTGGCTCATGCAAAACTATGGCTCGTGAACACACAAGCTATGGCCCGTGTACACAGTGGTTACTCCCTATGGTCTGAGTATCTATAGGGCTGACAAGGGACTAGTAAAGTCTAATAGAGAGTATTAGAGTCTGCTAAAGCCTAGTGCACTCTAGTCTAGCCTAGTCCAGCCTGTTCCATGCTAGTATGACCTATACCACCCTCCCCATGTCTGTTCTCCCAACAGGCTGGACTTTACTAGTCTCGGGTGCACTGTACTGTACTGTACTGTACTGTACTGTACTAGACTCTACTGGTCTCTAAAAGGCTGTTTTAAGCTCTAGTAGGCTTTGCTAGGCTTTGCTGGGCTCTATGAGGGTATAAAAGATAGTACTTTACTGTGGCTCATGCAAAACTATGGCTCGTGAACACACAAGCTATGGCCCGTGTACACAGTGGTTACTCCCTATGGTCTGAGTATCTACAGGGCTGACAAGGGACTAGTAAAGTCTAATAGAGAGTATTAGAGTCTGCTGAAGCCTAGTGCACTCTAGTCTAGCCTAGTCCAGCCTGTTCCATGCTAGTATGACCTATACCACCCTCCCCATGTCTGTTCTCCCAACAGGCTGGACTTTACTAGTCTCGGGTGCTTACTGTACTGTACTGTACTGTACTGTACTGTACTGTACTAGACTCTACTGGTCTCTAATAGGCTGTTTTAAGCTCTAGTAGGCTTTGCTAGGCTTTGCTGGGCTCTATGAGGGTATAAAAGATAGTACTTTACTGTGGCTCATGCAAAACTATGGCTTGTGAACACACAAGCTATGGCCCGTGTACACAGTGGTTACTCACTATGGTCTGAGTATCTATAGGGCTGACAAGGGACTAGTAAAGTCTAATAGAGAGTATTAGAGTCTGCTAAAGCCTAGTGCACTCTAGTCTAGCCTAGTCCAGCCTGTTCCATGCTAGTATGACCTATACCACCCTCCCCATGTCTGTTCTCCCAACAGGCTGGACTATACTAGTCTTGGGTGCACTGTACTGTACTGTACTGTACTGTACTGTACTGTACTGTACTAGACTCTACTGGTCTCTAATAGGCTGTTTTAAGCTCTAGTAGGCTTTGCTAGGCTTTGCTGGGCTCTATGAGGGTATAAAAGACAGTACTTTATTGTGGCTCATGCAAAACTATGGCTCGTGAACACACAAGCTATGGCCCGTGTACACAGTGGTTACTCCCTATGGTCTGAGTATCTACAGGGCTGACAAGGGACTAGTAAAGTCTAATAGAGAGTATTAGAGTCTGCTAAAGCCTAGTGCACTCTAGTCTAGCCTAGTCCAGCCTGTTCCATGCTAGTATGACCTATACCACCCTCCCCATGTCTGTTCTCCCAACAGGCTGGACTTTACTAGTCTCGGGTGCACTGTACTGTACTGTACTGTACTGTACTGTACTGTACTGTACTGTACTGTACTGTACTGTACTGTACTAGACTGTACTAGACTCTACTGGTTTCTAATAGGCTGTTTTAAGCTCTAGTAGGCTTTGCTAGGCTTTGCTGGGCTCTATGAGGGTATAAAAGATAGTACTTTACTGTGGCTCATGCAAAACTATGGCTCGTGAACACACAAGCTATGGCCCGTGTACACAGTGGTTACTCCCTATGGTCTGAGTATCTATAGGGCTGACAAGGGACTAGTAAAGTCTAATAGAGAGTATTAGAGTCTGCTAAAGCCTAGTGCACTCTAGTCTAGCCTAGTCCAGCCTGGTCCATGCTAGTATGACCTATACCACCCTCCCCATGTCTGTTCTCCCAACAGGCTGGACTATACTAGTCTTGGGTGCACTGTACTGTACTGTACTGTACTGTACTGTACTGTACTGTACTAGACTCTACTGGTCTCTAATAGGCTGTTTTAAGCTCTAGTAGGCTTTGCTAGGCTTTGCTGGGCTCTATGAGGGTATAAAAGACAGTACTTTACTGTGGCTCATGCAAAACTATGGCTCGTGAACACACAAGCTATGGCCCGTGTACACAGGTTACTCCCTATGGTCTGAGTATCTACAGGGCTGACAAGGGACTAGTAAAGTCTAATAGAGAGTATTAGATTCTGCTAAAGCCTAGTGCACTCTAGTCTAGCCTAGTCCAGCCTCTTCCATGCTAGTATGACCTATACCACCCTCCCCATGTCTGTTCTCCCAACAGGCTGGACTTTACTAGTCTCGGGTGCACTGTACTGTACTGTACTGTACTGTACTGTACTAGACTCTACTGGTCTCTAATAGGCTGTTTTAAGCTCTAGTAGGCTTTGCTAGGCTTTGCTGGGCTCTATGAAGGTATAAAAGACAGTACTTTACTGTGGCTCATGCAAAACTATGGCTCGTGAACACACAAGCTATGGCCCGTGTACACAGTGGTTACTCCCTATGGTCTGAGTATCTACAGGGCTGACAAGGGACTAGTAAAGTCTAATAGAGAGTATTAGAGTCTGCTAAAGCCTAGTGCACTCTAGTCTAGCCTAGTCCAGCCTGTTCCATGCTAGTATGACCTATACCACCCTCCCCATGTCTGTTCTCCCAACAGGCTAACTTTACTAGTCTCGGGTGCACTGTACTGTACTGTACTGTACTGTACTGTACTGGTCTCTAATAGGCTATTTTAAGCTCTAGTAGGCTTTGCTGGGCTCTATGAGGCTATAAAAGACAGTACTTTACTGTGGCTCATGCAAAACTATGGCTCGTGAACACACAAGCTATGGCCCGTGTACACAGTGGTTACTCCCTATGGTCTGAGTATCTATAGGGCTGACAATGGACTAGTAAAGTCTAATAGAGAGTATTAGAGTCTGCTAAAGCCTAGTGCACTCTAGTCTAGCCTAGTCCAGCCTGTTCCATGCTAGTATGACCTATACCACCCTCCCCATGTCTGTTCTCCCAACAGGCTGGACTTTACTAGTCTCGGGTGCACTGTACTGTACTGTACTGTACTGTACTGTACTAGACTCTACTGGTCTCTAAAAGGCTGTTTTAAGCTCTAGTAGGCTTTGCTAGGCTTTGCTGGGCTCTATGAGGGTATAAAAGATAGTACTTTACTGTGGCTCATGCAAAACTATGGCTCGTGAACACACAAGCTATGGCCCGTGTACACAGTGGTTACTCCCTATGGTCTGAGTATCTACAGGGCTGACAAGGGACTAGTAAAGTCTAATAGAGAGTATTAGAGTCTGCTGAAGCCTAGTGCACTCTAGTCTAGCCTAGTCCAGCCTGTTCCATGCTAGTATGACCTATACCACCCTCCCCATGTCTGTTCTCCCAACAGGCTGGACTTTACTAGTCTCGGGTACTTACTGTACTGTACTGTACTGTACTGTACTGTACTAGACTCTACTGGTCTCTAATAGGCTGTTTTAAGCTCTAGTAGGCTTTGCTAGGCTTTGCTGGGCTCTATGAGGGTATAAAAGATAGTACTTTACTGTGGCTCATGCAAAACTATGGCTCGTGAACACACAAGCTATGGCCCGTGTACACAGTGGTTACTCACTATGGTCTGAGTATCTATAGGGCTGACAAGGGACTAGTAAAGTCTAATAGAGAGTATTAGAGTCTGCTAAAGCCTAGTGCACTCTAGTCTAGCCTAGTCCAGCCTGTTCCATGCTAGTATGACCTATACCACCCTCCCCATGTCTGTTCTCCCAACAGGCTGGACTATACTAGTCTTGGGTGCACTGTACTGTACTGTACTGTACTGTACTGTACTGTACTGTACTGTACTGTACTGTACTGTACTGTACTGTACTAGACTCTACTGGTCTCTAATAGGCTGTTTTAAGCTCTAGCAGGCTTTGCTAGGCTTTGCTGGGCTCTATGAGGGTATAAAAGACAGTACTTTACTGTGGCTCATGCAAAACTATGGCTTGTGAACACACAAGCTATGGCCCGTGTACACAGTGGTTACTCCCTATGGTCTGAGTATCTATAGGGCTGACAAGGGACTAGTAAAGTCTAATAGAGAGTATTAGAGTCTGCTAAAGCCTAGTGCACTCTAGTCTAGCCTAGTCCAGCCTGTTCCATGCTAGTATGACCTATACCACCCTCCCCATGTCTGTTCTCCCAACAGGCTGGACTTTACTAGTCTCGGGTGCACTGTACTGTACTGTACTGTACTGTACTGTACTAGACTCTACTGGTCTCTAATAGGCTGTTTTAAGCTCTAGTAGGCTTTGCTAGGCTTTGCTGGGCTCTATGAGGGTATAAAAGATAGTACTTTACTGTGGCTCATGCAAAACTATGGCTCGTGAACACACAAGCTATGGCCCGTGTACACAGTGGTTACTCACTATGGTCTGAGTATCTATAGGGCTGACAAGGGACTAGTAAAGTCTAATAGAGAGTATTAGTCCTTGAGTATTTGTCCTGGGCACGACGATAAACTGCAACCGCAGGCTGCAGAGAGGTAGCCCCTTACCTCAGCAAGGGCCCTTTGGCAAAGGAAATGTCCCTACTGACAGACCTGGTCCTTCTGCATGCTTGTATGGTACGTCCGATGGTACCCAGTCTAGCCAACACATCGGATAGGAGAGGGAAACTCTGATTCCAAACCACCTGCTGCCTGGCAGGTCATTCCTCTTAGGAACAGGCTAGGAGAAGGCAACTCTGACCCCAAAATCCACCTGCTGCCTTGTAGGCTAGGTCTTTTTAGGCAAAGGCTAGGAGATGCCCACTCCGAATAACAAAGCTGCACCTTCTTGGGCCGCCCTACACGTGGCAGTTTCTGCACCTGTTGGGCAATGACCCTCTGAAGGCGAGAGGGTGGTGAGAGGACTGCACGACCGCTCAACACCTAAAACAATCTTTGTGCTGGTAAGACATACAGGTATCCTGCCCAAGGCACCTGACATCCACACCAGCCCATACCCCCCCCCCCCAAGTCCTGCGGCGATGGAGAAGTGGCGACGGGAGCAGGCAGAGGATGTTGCTCGGAGCTTCTAGCCATGACTCTGCACGTAGGCGGTTGTAGGGTGATGGCCGTCCACCGTACATCGGGGCAGATACGGTGCCCGTGTCCTCCTACAGCGACAGAGCAGCCCTATCTAGGGATGGCACTGCTCTCCCCATATGGGGAAGGGGATATAAAAGGTTCCCTAAAAAAAGCCTGCCCCAGTTTAGCCTGGTAGGCAACCGCACCTACCTGGCCATCCAATTTCAGCGGTCGAAAACAAAAGAAACAAAGAAACCCCCTAATCATCGGAGCATGGAATGTACGGACTCTGCTCGACAGAGTCGATCGACCAATGCGCCGCTCAGCCCTCATTGCCAGGATGCTTGGCCGCTACCGGATTGACATAGCTGCCCTGAGCGAGACCAGAATCGCTGGTGAGACTCAGTTCGAGGAAGTCGGAGGAGGCTACACCTTCTATTGCATAGGGAAGCCTGAAGACGACGTGAGAACTTCAGGAGTTGGCTTTGCTATTCGCACAAACTTAGCAAGACAACTTGACAGCCTGCCTCGGGGCATCAGTGACCGTCTCATGACACTGCGCATCAGGATAGGAAAAGATCAATATGCAACCATCATCAGTGCCTATGCTCCCACCATGACCAATCCTGAGGATGCCAAAGAAGCCTTCTATGAAGAACTCAGCAGCCTCATCACTAAGGTTAGCCACAAGGACAAGCTCTTCTTACTCGGGGACTTCAATGCCCGAGTGGGATCAGACCATGTTACCTGGCCAAACATCCTTGGTCGCCATGGCACCGGCAGTTGCAATTCCAATGGCTTACGTCTGCTGTCTCTATGTGCGCAGTATGAGCTGTCTATCACAAATACTCTCTTCCAACAAGCCCACAAATACAAGAACACCTGGATGCACCCCCGCTCCAAACAGTGGCACATGCTAGACTACGTCATAGTCCGCCAGAGAGACAGAGGTGACGTGCACATCACACGCTGCATGAGAGGTGCGGAATGCTGGTCAGACCATCGTTTACTCAGGAGCAAGATAAACATCCAGCTTGCCCAGAGGAGGAAGACAGCCCGAGACAAGCCCATTCGTAAGCTCAATGTTGGACGGTTAGTACATGACAACAATGCGCTAGAAGAAAACATCAATGAAGCGCTGCGCAGTCTTGACCCAGAGAATGAAGAAATGGAAGAACAGTGGAAGATCTTTAAGGAGAGTGTCTACACTGCTGCTGCTCACACTCTTGGTTTCGTCAAAAGGAAGCACAGAGACTGGTTTGACGAGAACGATACCGAGATTGACATCCTCATCAACAGGCTCCATGAAGCCCACAAACAACATCTTGATGATAAGGCTTGCAGCCAGAAGAAGCAGCAATACCAACAAGCCAAACAAAAGCTGCAGCAGAGGACTCGGCAGATGGAAAACAACTGGTGGGATAAGATTGCAGAAGAACTTCAGCTTGCTGCTGACATGAAGGACTTTGGGTCTTTCCATGCAGGCCTGCGTGCTGTCTATGGGCCCAAAACCACTGGTTCAATTCCAGTCCGCTCCTCTGACAAGTCTGCCTTGCTCACTGACAAGAGTGACATCCTGGCACGCTGGGCAGAGCACTTCAGCGAGCTCTTAAACAGAGAGTCTTCAATTTCTGAAGAGGCAATTGCCATAATACCTCAGCTGCCAGTGAAAGTCGAACTGGCTGACCCCCCTACCAGTGCAGAGACAGTGAAAGCTATCCAACAGACCACTTCTGGAAAGGCACCGGGAGGTGATGGGTTGCCCGCAGACATCTACAAGAGAGGAGGTATGGCACTAGTAGAGAAGCTAACGTCCCTGTACCAGGTAATCTGGAAGAAGGGTGAAGTCCCTCAAGACTTCAAGGACGCATCCATAGTGCATATCTACAAGAGGAAAGGGGACAGGGCATCTTGCGATAACCATCGCGGTATAGCCCTCCTGAGCATCGCAGGAAAGATCTTGGCGAGAATCATCCTCAACCGGCTCATCAGCCATGTAGCTGAGAATGCTGTCCCTGAATCCCAATGTGGTTTCCGCGCAGGCAGAGGTACTTGTGACATGATCTTTGCCATCCGCCAGTTGCAAGAAAAGTGCAGAGAGCAGAACAAAGGCCTTTATATGGTGTTCGTCGACCTCACCAAGGCCTTTGACACAGTCAATCGTGAGGGCCTGTGGAAGATCCTTGGCAAGTTTGGCTGTCCAGATAAGTTGATTGATCTCATCGCTTCCTTTCATGATGGAATGCAAGCCAGGGTCCAAGAAAATGGTGATGCATCCGAGCCGTTCCCAGTCAGGAATGGAGTGAAGCAAGGATGCGTTCTGGCACCAACTCTCTTCTCCATCCTGTTCTCCGCAATGCTGCTAGATGCTTTCACAGACTGTGAAAGAGGTGTTTACATCCAGTTCCGCTTCAGTGGCAAACTATTCAACTTGCGGAGACTCCAGGCAAGGACCAAAGTGTTCGAGGCTCTACTGCGGGAATTCCTCTTTGCTGATGACTGTGCACTGACAGCTACCACTCCTGACGACATCCAGTACATCGTAAACCGCTTCTCAGTATCCTGTAGGCGCTTTGGTCTGACTATAAGCTTGGGGAAGACAGAGGCCATGTTTCAACCACCTCCATCAACTCTGAACCCTGCTGCGCTCACCCCACCACCAGTGACCATAGACAATACGGATCTCAAGACCGTAGAGAAGTTTTGCTACCTGGGCAGCACCATCTCTAGCAATGGATCTCTGGACAACGAGATCTCATTGCGCATCTCCAAAGCAAGCTCATCCTTTGGAAGACTGATAAAGAAGCTGTGGAAAAATCATGGTATAAAACTGAACACAAAAACTGCTGTCTACAGAGCAGTAGTTTTGAGTGCCCTACTCTACGGTTGTGAAACTTGGACAACCTACCGTCGTCACATCCAGCAACTGGAACGGTTTCACCAGAGGTGCCTGCGCTCAATATGCAACATCAAGTGGCAGGACAAGGTGTCAAATCTCAAGGTACTGCAGAAGTGTGGTCTGCCCAGCGTTGAAAGCCTGATCATCAAGGCCCAGCTCCGGTGGGCAGGTCATGTTGTCCGAATGCCTGACAGCCGCATACCAAAGATGCTGCTCTACGGGCAGCTGAAAGAGGGGCAGCGTGGCCTGGGAAGACCCCTTCTCCGCTTCAGAGACACACTGAAGGCCAACCTCAAGAGCTGCAAAATTGATGCAGCAAACTGGGAGGATAAAGCTACCGACAGGGAAGGGTGGAGGCATCAAGTTACCCAAGGCATTGAGACTTTCGAACAGGCAAGAGCGGCATCAATCCAAGACAAGAGAGACCGCAGGACACGTGGACCTCTCACCTCAACACAGGACAAAACTCCCTGCAGTATCTGTGGAAGACTGTGTGTCCCAGGGATAGGGCTACGCTCCCACATGAGGAGCCACGCTAAAAGGAAATAACTGCATGTCTACTCATCCGTCGGATCGACGGGAGACTCCACCACAGAGTCTGCTAAAGCCTAGTGCACTCTAGTCTAGCCTAGTCCAGCCTGTTCCATGCTAGTATGACCTATACCACCCTCCCCATGTCTGTTCTCCCAACAGGCTGGACTTTACTAGTCTCGGGTGCACTGTACTGTACTGTACTGTACTGTACTGTACTGTACTCTACTAGACTCTACTGGTCTCTAATAGGCTGTTTTAAGCTCTAGTAGGCTTTGCTAGGCTTTGCTGGGCTCTATGACGGTATAAAAGACAGTACTTTACTGTGGCTCATGCAAAACTATGGCTCGTGAACACACAAGCTATGGCCCGTGTACACAGTGGTTACTCCCTATGGTCTGAGTATCTACAGGGCTGACAAGGGACTAGTAAAGTCTAATAGAGACTTTTTTTTTTTTTTTTTTAAATATGCCCACCCCTGGAACAGGTAGTGAAATAAACCTAACTATTATCCCCCAACAGGGATTCAAACACCCCTAACCCTAACCCTAACCCTACAGCATTTTCTAACGCTGGTCTCTCATCAGAAGTTGGAAAAAAACAAAACAATCAAGCCCCCTTTGATGTCTGTGTCACATGTGCACGTGCCTGCAACAGATCAGAGGGTGGCAATTATAAGACACAGGTGTGTTAAAATGATGCAATCAAGGCTTTGACCAGCAGTGCAGACAGAGCTGTTGAAGGGTGAAGATCTTGAAGAGAAGCACAACTTAGAGTCTAGTACAGTACAGTACAGTACAGTACAGTACAGTACAGTACAATACAGTACAGTACAGTACAGTACAGTACAGTACAGTGCACCCGCGACTAGTAAAGTTAGCCTGTTGGGAGAACAGACATGGGGAGGGTGGTATAGGTCATACTAGCATGGAACAGGCTGGACTAGGCTAGACTAGAGTGCACTAGGCTTTAGCAGACTCTAATACTCTCTATTAGACTTTACTAGTCCCCTGTCAGCCCTGTAGATACTCAGACCATAGGGAGTAACCACTGTGTACACGGGCCATAGCTTGTGTGTTCACGAGCCATAGTTTTGCATGAGCCACAGTAAAGTACTGTCTTTTATAGCCTCATAGAGCCCAGCAAAGCCTACTAGAGCTTAAAACAGCCTATTAGAGACCAGTAGAGTCTAGTACAGTACAGTACAGTACAGTACAGTACAGTACAGTACAGTGCACCCGAGACTAGTAAAGTTAGCCTGTTGGGAGAACAGACATGGGGAGGGTGGTATAGGTCATACTAGCATGGACCAGGCTGGACTAGGCTAGACTAGAGTGCACTAGGCTTTAGCAGACTCTAATACTCTCTATTAGACTTTACTAGTCCCTTGTCAGCCCTATAGATACTCAGACCATAGGGAGTAACCACTGTGTACACGGGCCATAGCTTGTGTGTTCACGAGCCATAGTTTTGCATGAGCCACAGTAAAGTACTATCTTTTATACCCTCATAGAGCCCAGCAAAGCCTAGCAAAGCCTACTAGAGCTTAAAACAGCCTATTAGAGACCAGTAGAGTCTAGTACAGTACAGTACAGTACAGTACAGTACAGTACAGTAAGCACCCGAGACTAGTAAAGTCCAGCCTGTTGGGAGAACAGACATGGGGAGGGTGGTATAGGTCATACTAGCATGGAACAGGCTGGACTAGGCTAGACTAGAGTGCACTAGGCTTCAGCAGACTCTAATACTCTCTATTAGACTTTACTAGTCCCTTGTCAGCCCTGTAGATACTCAGACCATAGGGAGTAACCACTGTGTACACGGGCCATAGCTTGTGTGTTCACGAGCCATAGTTTTGCATGAGCCACAGTAAAGTACTATCTTTTATACCCTCATAGAGCCCAGCAAAGCCTAGCAAAGCCTACTAGAGCTTAAAACAGCCTTTTAGAGACCAGTAGAGTCTAGTACAGTACAGTACAGTACAGTACAGTACAGTACAGTGCACCCGAGACTAGTAAAGTTAGCCTGTTGGGAGAACAGACATGGGGAGGGTGGTATAGGTCATACTAGCATGGAACAGGCTGGACTAGGCTAGACTAGAGTGCACTAGGCTTTAGCAGACTCTAATACTCTCTATTAGACTTTACTAGTCCCTTGTCAGCCCTGTAGATACTCAGACCATAGGGAGTAACCACTGTGTACACGGGCCATAGCTTGTGTGTTCACGAGCCATAGTTTTGCATGAGCCACAGTAAAGTACTGTCTTTTATACCCTCATAGAGCCCAGCAAAGCCTAGCAAAGCCTACTAGAGCTTAAAACAGCCTATTAGAGACCAGTAGAGTCTAGTAGAGTACAGTACAGTACAGTACAGTACAGTACAGTACAGTACAGTACAGTACAGTGCACCCGAGACTAGTAAAGTCCAGCCTGTTGGGAGAACAGACATGGGGAGGGTGGTATAGGTCATACTAGCATGGAACAGGCTGGACTAGGCTAGATCCAGCTAGACTCAGACCATAGGGAGTAACCACTGTGTACACGGGCCATAGCTTGTGTGTTCACGAGCCATAGTTTTACATGAGCCACAGTAAAGTACTGTCTTTTATAGCCTCATAGAGCCCAGCAAAGCCTAGCAAAGCCTACTAGAGCTTAAAACAGCCTATTAGAGACCAGTAGAGTCTAGTAGAGTACAGTACAGTACAGTACAGTACAGTACAGTACAGTACAGTACAGTACAGTGCACCCGAGACTAGTAAAGTCCAGCCTGTTGGGAGAACAGACATGGGGAGGGTGGTATAGGTCATACTAGCATGGAACAGGCTGGACTAGGCTAGACTAGAGTGTACCAGGCTTTAGCAGACTCTAATACTCTCTATTAGACTTTACAAGTCCCTTGTCAGCCCTGTAGATACTCAGACCATAGGGAGTAACCACTATGTACACGGGCCATAGCTTGTGTGTTCACGAGCCATAGTTTTGCATGAGCCACAGTAAAGTACTGTCTTTTATAGCCTCATAGAGCCCAGCAAAGCCTACTAGAGCTTAAAACAGCCTATTAGAGACCAGTAGAGTCTAGTACAGTACAGTACAGTACAGTACAGTACAGTACAGTACAGTACAGTACAGTGCACCCGAGACTAGTAAAGTTAGCCTGTTGGGAGAACAGACATGGGGAGGGTCGTATAGGTCATACTAGCATGGAACAGGCTGGACTAGGCTAGACTAGAGTGTACTAGGCTTTAGCAGACTCTAATACTCTCTATTAGACTTTACAAGTCCCTTGTCAGCCCTGTAGATACTCAGACCATAGTGAGTAACCACTGTGTACACGGGCCATAGCTTGTGTGTTCACGAGCCATAGTTTTGCATGAGCCACAGTAAAGTACTATCTTTTATACCCTCATAGAGCCCAGCAAAGCCTAGCAAAGCCTACTAGAGCTTAAAACAGCCTATTAGAGACCAGTAGAGTCTAGTACAGTACAGTACAGTACAGTACAGTACAGTACAGTACAGTACAGTGCACCCGAGACTAGTAAAGTTAGCCTGTTGGGAGAACAGACATGGGGAGGGTGGTATAGGTCATACTAGCATGGAACAGGCTGGACTAGGCTAGACTAGAGTGTACTAGGCTTTAGCAGACTCTAATACTCTCTATTAGACTTTATTAGTCCCTTGTCAGCCCTGTAGATACTCAGACCATAGGGAGTAACCACTGTGTACATAGCTTGTGTGTTCACGAGCCATAGTTTTGCATGAGCCACAGTAACGTACTGTCTTTTATAGCCTCATAGAGCCTAGGGGCCGAGATAATAGTGAAAAACTGTTTGAAAGGAGTAAAAACAAAATTGGACACCTGTTTCTGGGTCAGCGCGTCGCCCCGAACGCGCCCATATAACTCTCCTCGCACACGGCCTTACCATTCTCCTTAATTGGCTAGGGTCAAATGTCAAGTTATTACGCGCAATAAAACGATATATCTCGAAATTGATGCATTTTTAGAATCCACCTTTCGGATATGTTGTACAGCTCGTCAAGACGCACGCGTGGATGTCTTGTTTGTCCCGGTACGACACTCCTAAGTTGACCTCCTACACTTTCAGAAGGCACATAGAGTCTTATATCTTAAGACCATATCAAAGGACAAAGTCAGAAATAGAAATGTGTCGTAACGGGACAAACAAGACATCCAAATGTGCGTCTCAGCCAGCTCTACAACATATCCAAAAAGTGGACCCTAAGTCCTTATCGTATTTGAGATATTGAGCGAGATAGCAAAGCCGTAACCATAGCCAATTAAGGGATAATTAAATCATGATTTGATATTAGGGTTTGATTATTTCAAATTTTAGCATTACTTTACGTGTAGATTTGGAAAAAAAATATATCGGAGAAATCACAGGCTTGGAACACCCTAAAACCAACCAGGAAGTGGCCTTTTGAGGCACTTCCTGTTGTCCGAGAAAAAAGAAACTTGCATATTTGGAATCAGCGCCATCACATTAGTCTAAAGCCAGAGTCTCGAAGAAAAATACAATTTCTAAAAATGTAACGAGGGTTGACCTTTGCAGTCTTTTCGCTGAACTTTGAGCTTTATCAGTGTCAGAAAAAATCAGGGCCGGTGCCAAAAAATCCGGCTTACTCTCAATATGGATTGAGAGAAGTTTCGGATTTAAAAAAAATATCTGGAGTGATTAGTTACAGATTTTGTGCTCAACAAAATCCGTTTTTTATACAAAAGTCAACGTCCAATCTTTTTGGTGACCGTTTGTATTTCCCAAGGTCCTAGAAAATCGAGACCTATCCCATTCAATTCAGCGTCTTTTTTTGAGTCTGAAAAGATGTTTTTTAATTTAAAAATAAAATATTTTTAAAAAATGTGAAAAAAGCTAAACTTTGAACTATTTCAAAAATCTATAACTTCTTATTAAACAATTCTAGACTATTGATGTAACCTACCATTCGACTCAATATCATATAAATAAGAGGGTGGAAGGGTCAAAATAAAATAATAATATGTTTGTGAAAAAAGCTTCAAGTTTACTAAACGTTATTGCTTGTTTAAACCACTTTCTAAGGGTCAGAAAAAATCGAGACCTAGCCCATTCGATTCAGCGTCCTCTTCTGAGTCTGAAAACGTGTTTTTTAATTAAAAAAATATATTTTTGAAAAATGTGAGAAAAGCTTAACTTTGAACTATTTCAAAAATCTATAACTTCTTATTGAAAAGTTGTAGATTATTGATGTAACCCACCATTCGACATAACCAGGGTTGACCTTTGCAGTCTTTTTGCTGACCTTTGAGCTTTATCAGTGTCACATGTACATATACATATACATATACGTATATGTTATAGCAGATTTCTACTTGTTGGCATTGATTGATTGATTGATAGATTGATTGAGGCTAGCCTAGACTCAAGAGGGTCTATCGGGGGGGGGCGGGGGGGGGGGTACGTGGGACGAATTTGGCGAGACCCCGCCCAGAAACAGCGTCCCGGGAGGTCACATGATCAGAAACGGCGTTTCCCATAGCATAATGTGGGAGGTGTACACGCCGTGTACACAGAGCACATTTCTACTTGTTGGCATTGATTGATTGATTGATAGATTGATTGAGGCTAGCCTAGACTCAAGAGGGTCTATCGGGGGGGGGGCGGGGGGGGGGGTACGTGGGACGAATTTGGCGAGACCCCGCCCAGAAACAGCGTCCCGGGAGGTCACATGATCAGAAACGGCGTTTCCCATAGCATAATGTGGGAGGTGTACACGCCGTGTACACAGAGCACATTTCTACTTGTTGGCATTGATTGATTGATTGATAGATTGATTGAGGCTAGCCTAGACTCAAGAGGGTCTATCGGGGGGGGGCGGGGGGGGGGGTACGTGGGACGAATTTGGCGAGACCCCGCCCAGAAACAGCGTCCCGGGAGGTCACATGATCAGAAACGGCGTTTCCCATAGCATAATGTGGGAGGTGTACACGCCGTGTACACAGAGCACATTTCTACTTGTTGGCATTGATTGATTGATTGATAGATTGATTGAGGCTAGCCTAGACTCAAGAGGGTCTATCGGGGGGGGCGGGGGGGGTACGTGGGACGAATTTGGCGAGACCCCGCCCAGAAACAGCGTCCCGGGAGGTCACATGATCAGAAACGGCGTTTCCCATAGCATAATGTGGGAGGTGTACACGCCGTGTACACAGAGCACATTTCTACTTGTTGGCATTGATTGATTGATTGATAGATGGATTGAGGCTAGCCTAGACTCAAGAGGGTCTATCGGGGGGGGCGGGGGGGGGTACGTGGGACGAATTTGGCGAGACCCCGCCCAGAAACAGCGTCCCGGGAGGTCACATGATCAGAAACGGCGTTTCCCATAGCATAATGTGGGAGGTGTACACGCCGTGTACACAGAGCACATTTCTACTTGTTGGCATTGATTGATTGATTGATAGATAGATTGATTGATTGATTGAATGACTGACTAAGGCTCTCTGCTGCCCCCCATTGAGAAAATGTAGTTGGCACAGACAGTGTACACGAATAGCAGTCGCGAGTGTTCACGCTCCATAGCAACTATGGGAGATGATCGCTGCCGTGTTCACCGGCACTAGTCCGTACACGGGTCATAGTTTTTTCCATTAGAACTGCCTGCCGTGTACACCACTTCTATTGCTATTATTATTATTATTATTATTATTATTATTATTGTTGTTGTTGTTATCGACCTATTGCAATAATAGACTTTATTATTATTATTTCCATGTTTCCATACTTTTACTTCTAGACAGACAGACAGACAGACAGACAGACAGACAGACAGACAGACAGACAGACAGACAGACTGTTTCTGTCTGTCTGCCTGGAGAATAAGTGTGCTTATATTATTAAGTTCTGCAAGCACTTAAGTTGCTCTAACATATATGTTGCAAGGTCTATTAACAATAATAATAATATTAATAATAATAATAATAATAATAATAATAATACTGCCACCGGTGATAAAAACACAATGTATTGACACAAGGAATTAACAGTCAGTCACACTTTTGTGGATTAGGCTACAGTAAAATTGTAATGACACATTTCAAGGTGAACTCTGCAGCCGCACCGAGACCCTCCAAGCCATCGGAGAGAACCCCTGCTCGTAAAGCAAATATATAAGAGATTAATTTACACTTTGCATTTGTATATATCGCTTTCTATGAGGACATCATCTGAATATGACTTATGACCGATAAGAGCTATAGAGCTAGCTTATAAGAGCAAAGAGCTGAGTCCAATAGTTAGATGCGTGTGTAATTGCGCGCATGTAAATAAATGAAATAAAATAATAAAATAAATTAAAATAAATTCATGCCTGATACCACATGAAAATATAAAATTTACGGATCATATAAACATTAAAATTATAATAATTCAAGTAAAATTCAGAAAGATCTGGGCGGATGAAATCTCAACATTTTCGTTTATTACGCACGTGTAAATAAAGAAAGAAAATAAGGAAAAACATATATAATAGATTATAATAAATTCATGCCTGGTAGCAAATGAAAATATAAACTTTACAGATCATATAAAAAATACAATTATAAAAATACAAGTTAAATTCAGAAAGATATGGCCGAATCAAATCTCAACTGCTCTGGATCAAATGCGCAAAATATACAATTATTACTATCCACCCCTTGGGCGGGGGGGCGTCCCGGGGGGGGGGTCCCGGGGGGGGCACGCAGGTGGGGGGGAGGGGGGACAGGTGGGGGGGGGGGGGGGGGCTGCGCCAGAAGAGCGCAGATATGGTCGATGGATCGGATGGCGGACCCTACGTGGCGCTCGCGGCGCTTTGGGCAGTTGTCACGGCGGTTGCAACCGGCGCGGCGCTCGCGGCGTCCGCCACAACCGCCGCGGTTATATATATATATATATATATATATATATTTTTGTGAAAAAAGCCTCACGTTTATGACAATTTAACGCTTTTTTAAACCACTTTCCCAAAAGTTAAAAAAAATCGAGACCTATCCCATTCAATTCAACGTCCTTTTCTGAGTCTGAAAATGTGTTTTCTAATTAAAAAAAAAATATTTTTGAAAAATGTGAGAAAAGCTTAACTTTATATTTCAAAAATCTATAACTTCTAATTGAAAAATTGTAGACTATTGATGTAACCCACGATTCGACTCAGCGTCATCCAATTAGTGAGGGAGGGTGTTAAAAAACAATAAAAAAAGATTTTAATTATTTGATCTGTTTTAATGTTTTAATGTATATGTCCGGTGGCAGTATAGCACTTGGAAACCATAATACATTATGGCAGTCATGGCGAAACTTTAACCTGGTGTTTGCACTTCTGCATTTACAGCCTGTACATCAACATAAATCTTCACACTTTAAATATAAAATTATTAACTCATGGCCACAGATGTTAAAATCATGTATGGGTTCTCAAAAGTACCTCTATCTTTTGTAATGTTCAATAAAAAGCCTTTTAATCCAATTGCTGGCCATTTTCTCCATATGTTTTCACCTGACCCTATGGGTTGAAAGGTGTACTGCACTCACGCAACATTACAACTCTCTGATAAAATGGCCACCAATCAGATTAAAATGCTTTTTATTAAACAATACGGAAGATACGGGTACTTTTAAGGGCCCGCACATAATTGTAACATCCGTGGCCATAGGGTCAGCACCTTTTTAAAACATTTGAACGTTTAGATAGATCATAAAACATTTCTTTTGTCAGATCTTTATTGACACTGACAGAGACATGAGTACGAACACGCGGAATGCGGAAGTAATCTGACGTGACGTCACGGGGTTGGAAAAGTTAAACAAATCTCTCGTTCTCAACAAACACTTATCGAAAAATGATCAACAAAATATGAAAATGCACAGAATATTTCCAGGTTTGTTTGGGTGGTGATGTGTGTTGTGTTGCATTTAAACCACGTCTCTTAGCTCACGTTGTGTCAGTCCAATGTAGATAGATAGATAGATAGATAAGTTTCATATCATGACACTTCAACCTGATGTTTGCACTTTTTCCATTTACGGCCCGTACATCTACATAAACGTCTAGATTTCAACTATAAAGTGCTTAACCCATGGCCACGGACGTTAAAATTATGTACGATCCCTCAAAAATACCCGTATATTCCGTGTTGTTCAATAAAAAGCATTTTAATCCGATTGGCTGCCATTTTCGTATAGAGTTATAATGTGCAATACACCTCCCAACCGATAGGATCGCATAGTTGAAAGCTGATGAAAAGACGGAGAAAATGGCCATCGATCGGATTAAAAGGCTTTTTATTGAACAATACTGAAGATATGGGTACTCAAGCTGGAACGTACACCATTTTAACATCCATGGCCTTTAGTTAAGCACTTCATATTTGAAATCTGATCGTTTATGACCTGGACGTTAGCGTTGTAAATGGAGCAATCCCCACCACACCCACCACACCATGTTGAACGTTCCTTTGCACATGCGCAAACCACATAGTCCCGTTTGGACTTTTTAGGGCGTTAGGGAGAAATAACCAGGACTATATTTATGCTAAATAGTAAAGAAAAAGCCTTGTGATGAATTGCTGTAGCAGTAAAATAGAAACATCAACAGAATGAAGTGGTATAAGTGAAATTAAACTTATTTGAAATTAAACAATGAATTGACTTCATGTGCTAATGCAATGGTTCTCAAACTTTTTCGTGCCAAGGACCCCCAAATAGACACTTATTAGACCGCGGACCCCCATTTGAAAAGATAAGCCAGGGACCCCCATAAGAGAAGATTTTTACGGCTCTCTAGCAGTGATTTCAACCATTTTAATTTCAAGGACCCCCAGTTTGACATGCATTAGGCTACGGACCCCCATTTAATGGCATGTAGGTCTCTGGGACCCACATTCATATTGTAAAATCAATGTTAATTTAACTCTGAGAGTGTACAAATGGAACCAAATGGACCTGTTAGGGTCCATTTGGTTACATTTGTACACTCTCAGAGTTACAGACCCATAAGGGTCCATTTGGTCCCTGTCCATCATTTAGCTGGGGACCCCCTGGAACCCCCTCAAGTACCCCTGGGGGTCCCCGGACCCCACTTTGAGAACCAATGTGCTAATGGTTATCAGCGGTAGGCCTGAAAGATGACGGTCATGGACATTCTTCAACCTGGTGTGATGAATTGCTCAATTTACAACTGTAACGTCTACACAAACGTTCAAATTTCAAATATGAAGTGCTTACCTAAATGCCCAGGATGTTATACATGCCGACGTTTCAGCATGAGTACCCATATCTTCCGTATTGTTGGATAAAAAGCATTTTAATCCGATCGTCGGCCATTTTCGCATAGAGTTATAATGTGCAATACACCTCCCAACCGATAGGATCGCATAGTTGAAAGCTGATGAAAAGACGGAGAAAATGGCCGTCGATCGGATTAAAAGGCTTTTTATTGAACAATACGGAAGATATGGGTACTCAAGCTGGAACGTACACAATTATAACATCCGTGGCCTTTAGTTAAGCACTTCATATTTGAAATCTGATCGTTTATGACCTGGACGTTAGCGTTGTAAATGGAGCAATCCACCACACCCACCACACTATACGTTCATTTGCGCATGCGCAAACGAAATAGTCCCGTTTGGACTTTTTAGGGCGTTAGGGAGAAATAACCAGGACTGCAAAATCGGACTTTTAGGGGAACCAGGACCTTCATAATCGGACGTTTAGGGGCTACTGACGGTTCTTCATTAAGTGACTAGTTGGGAGTGAGAATGTGTTGCCGCGGCGGTTGTGGCGGACGCCGCGAGCGCCTCGCCGGTTGTGGCGGACGCCGCGAGCGCCGCGGCGGTTGTGGCGGACGCCGCGAGCGCCGCGCCGGTTGTGGTGGACGCCACAACCGCCGTGACAACCGCCCAAAGCGCCGCGAGCGCCACGTAGGGTCCGCAATCCGGGCGCCGCGGCGGTTGTGGCGGACGCCGCGAGCGCCGCGGCGGTTGTGGCGGACGCCGCGAGCGCCGCGTCGGTTGTGGCGGACGCCGCGCCAGTTGTGGCGGACACCACAACCGCCGTGACAACCGCCCAAAGCGCCACGAGCGCCATGTAGGGTCCGCCATCCGATCCATCGACCATATCTGCGCTCTTCTGGTGCAGCCCCCCCCCCCCCCACACCTGTCCCCCCTCCCCCCCACCTGCGTGCCCCCCCCGGGACCCCCCCCCGGGACGCCCCCCCGGGACGCCCCCCCGCCCAAGGGGTGGATAGTAATAATTGTATATTTTGCGCATTTGATCCAGAGCAGTTGAGATTTGATTCGGCCATATCTTTCTGAATTTAACTTGTATTTTTATAATTGTATTTTTTATATGATCTGTAAAGTTTATATTTTCTTTTGCTATCAGGCATGAATTTATTATAATCTATTATATATGTCTTTCCTTATTTTCTTTCTTTATTTACACGTGCGTAATAAACGAAAATGTTGAGATTTCATCCGCCCAGATCTTTCTGAATTTTACTTGAATTATTATAATTTTAATGTTTATATGATCCGTAAATTTTATATTTTCATGTGGTATCAGGCATGAATTTATTTTAATTTATTTTATTATTTTATTTCATTTATTTACATGCGCGCAATTACACACGCATCTAACTATTGGACTCAGCTCTTTGCTCTTATAAGCTAGCTCTATAGCTCAGGGACGGATTATGGCTTGGGCAAAGTGTGCACGTGCACAGGGCCCTGAGCCAATGGGGGGCCTTGGATTTAATAGGCTTTTAAAAAAATATATATAATATATATAATATATATATATATACCCTAACCCTAACCCTAAAACCGAAATAAAGTAGCCAAAAAACGCCCAAAAACGCCCAATATAACCGCAATAACCGCAAAAAAAATTGCGCGCGCTGTGCGCGCGGGGGGGGGGGGGGTCCGTTGCGATTTTGTGCACAGGGCCCATTTTCACTTTAGTCCGTCTATGCTATAGCTCTTATCGGTCATAAGTCATATTCAGATGATGTCCTCATAGAAAGCGATATATACAAATGCAAAGTGTAAATTACTCTCTTATATATTTGCTGGAGGGTCTCGGTGCGGCTGCAGAGTTCACCTTGAAATGTGTCATTACAATTTTACTGTAGCCTAATCCACAAAAGTGTGACTGACTGTTAATTCCTTGTGTCAATACATTGTGTTTTTATCACCGGTGGCAGTATTATCATTATTATTATTATTATTGTTAATAGACCTTGCAACATATATGTTAGAGCAACTTAAGTGCTTGCAGAACTTAATAATATAAGCACACTTATTCTCCAGGCAGACAGACAGAAACAGTCTGTCTGTCTGTCTGTCTGTCTGTCTGTCTGTCTGTCTGTCTGTCTGTCTGTCTGTCTGTCTGTCTGTCTGTCTGTCGGTCGGTATATTATGTTACGTGCATAAATTAGGCTTGGGTCAGACAGACAGCCAGCCGATCAACAAGCTCTGCAGCGCGATAGATAGATAGATAGATAGATAATATAAATATATTATACTGTAGGCTACACGGTTATAACCAAACATAATTATGATAGGCTATATTATTATATTAGGCTATTAACATTATGCAAGCTAATTATATTTACCATGGTTACGTCAATAAGAAGACAGACAGATCTATATCTGTCTGTCTGTCTGTCTGTCTGTCTGTCTGTCTGTCTGTCTGTCTGTCTGTCTGTCTGTCGGACGGACGGACGGACGGGCAGATATAGGCCTTCGTGATTCTCTTCTTTTCATTGCAGCATGATTAATTAATAGCAATATTACGGAATAGGAAAACAGAAAAACAATCTACCTATAGAATTCGAACTTGGAAAGTTGGGTTGAGACTTGAGAGCTATAGGCGTCGCTACTCATTGAACCATCGAAATGACATCTCTGCTGACTTTTAATCGGAGGTGGGCACTAGGGACATCTGGGCATCAGGAAGAGTGGGTATATATGTGCACTGCCTGTGAGTGGTGCCCAGATTTCCCTAGCGCCCACTCTTCTCCACCCCTAAGTGCCCACTCTTCCAAGTGCCCGCATGTCCCTAATGCCCACTCATCTATCTATCTATCTATCTATCTATCTATCTATCTATCTATCTATCTATCTATCTATCTATCTATCTGCGTTAGAGTTCATGTTGGAATTAAATTATTATGTATATAATATCATCATATTCTTTATTATGGTGGAGAATAAATTGATGCTATTCAAGGATTATTATTATTATTATTATTATTATTATTATTATTATTATTATTATTATTATTATTGTTGTTGTTGTTATCAACCTATTGCAATAATAGACTTTATTATTATTATTTCCATGTTTCTATACTTTTACTTCTAGACAGACAGACAGACAGACAGACAGACAGACAGACAGACAGACAGACAGACAGACAGACAGACTGTTTCTGTCTGTCTGCCTGGAGAATAAGTGTGCTTATATTATTAAGTTCTGCAAGCACTTAAGTTGCTCTAACATATATGTTGCAAGGTCTATTAACAATAATAATAATAATAATAATAATAATAATAATAATAATACTGCCACCGGTGATAAAAACACAATGTATTGACACAAGGAATTAACAGTCAGTCACACTTTTGTGGATTAGGCTACAGTAAAATTGTAATGACACATTTCAAGGTGAACTCTGCAGCCGCACCGAGACCCTCCAAGCCATCGGAGAGAACCCCTGCTCGTAAAGCAAATATATAAGAGATTAATTTACACTTTGCATTTGTATATATCGCTTTCTATGAGGACATCATCTGAATATGACTTATGACCGATAAGAGCTATAGAGCTAGCTTATAAGAGCAAAGAGCTGAGTCCAATAGTTAGATGCGTGTGTAATTGCGCGCATGTAAATAAATGAAATAAAATAATAAAATAAATTAAAATAAATTCATGCCTGATACCACATGAAAATATAAAATTTACGGATCATATAAACATTAAAATTATAATAATTCAAGTAAAATTCAGAAAGATCTGGGCGGATGAAATCTCAACATTTTCGTTTATTATGCACGTGTAAATAAAGAAAGAAAATAAGGAAAAACATATATAATAGATTATAATAAATTCATGCCTGGTAGCAAATGAAAATATAAACTTTACAGATCATATAAAAAAATACAATTATAAAAATACAAGTTAAATTCAGAAAGATATGGCCGAATCAAATCTCAACTGCTCTGGATCAAATGCGCAAAATATACAATTATTACTATCCACCCCTTGGGCGGGGGGGCGTCCCGGGGGGGGGTCCCGGGGGGGGCACGCAGGTGGGGGGGAGGGGGGACAGGTGGGGGGGGGGGGGGGGGCTGCGCCAGAAGAGCGCAGATATGGTCGATGGATCGGATGGCGGACCCTACGTGGCGCTCGCGGCGCTTTGGGCAGTTGTCACGGCGGTTGCAACCGGCGCGGCGCTCGCGGCGTCCGCCACAACCGCCGCGGCGCTCGCGGCGTCCGCCACAACCGGCGCGGCGCTCGCGGCGTCCGCCACAACCGCCGCGGCGCCCGGATGGCGGACCCTACGTGGCGCTCGCGGCGCTTTGGGCGGTTGTCACGCCGTGGCGCTCGCGGCGTCCGCCACAACCGCCGCGGCGCTCGCGGCGTCCGCCACAACCGCCGCGGCGCACGCCACCGCCACATTAGGATCTCGCTGTCTCTCTAGCAAACTGCACAATCAATAACAATGAACATAAATCAGGGGAAAATGTAATGCTTTCAAGTCCAAAAAGTTGAAAAGTCAACATTCAAAATAATTTTGGAATGTTCCATCAAGAACCTGCATTAACCATGGGATGTGGTTGTAGAGAGAGGAAAAGTAGCAAGCATTACTATAATTATTTTCTTTGAGAATTGCTACTACTGTATACAGAATTGCTTTCTAGCATATTTGTCCAACCTCTTTTCTATAATTTTTCAATTATTTTCAATTCTTTTCTATTATTTTCTTTTCTTTTCTTTTCTTTTCTTTTCTTTTCTTTTCTTTTCTTTTCTTTTCTTTTCTTTTCTTTTCTTTTCTTCTGGAGAGAGAGAGAGAGAGAGAGAGAGAGAGAGAGAGAGAGAGAGAGAGAGAGAGAGAGAGAGAGAGAGAGAGAAACCTGGTGAAAACTTTATATCTCTAAAGGCTTGTTTATGATTGGCTGTTTTTTGTTGTCCCCCCTCCAATTATGAATTTTACTGTATAATATTTTTTACTGTATGTATGAATAAAACAAGTTACGAGGGTTCAATTCAATATCAATGAACTATTTGACACACACACACACACACACACACACACACACACACACACACACACACACACACACACACACACACACACACACACACACACACACACACACACAGCTGAAGGCCAACAGTTATTACAACAGCAACACAGTGTTCGCCCAGAACTCTTGCAAAAATAAAGGTCATTATAGAAGATAGATAATGTGTAATATGCAATATTACACATGATGTATACAGGAAAGGTAAGATAATGTGTGTGATTATCTTTTAAGGGGTCTTGCTTGGGCCTACCTTATCTGAAGAGCAGCTCACATCGATGGCCTTTTTGGGATGCAAACACATCAATCACCATGTCATTGAAGTCTGGTGACTTTTGGACAAATTCCCTTTCAATAGACACCACAGCCAGGGCATTCAGCCTATCCTGTCCCATTGTACTTCTGAGAAATGATTTGATCCTCTTAAGTGTGCTGAAACACCTCTCAGACTCTGCCGTTGCCATGGGGGTTGTGATGGCTATTTGCGTTAATTTCAATGTTTCAGAAAAAGTGCTTTCAAGATTGTTCTCAGTCAGCATCTTCAAAAGTGACATTGCAGAATTTAACCCTGCAAACTCGGCACTACTGTACATCACCATCAGCTCACTTTTCAGTTTCTCTTTGTAGATCATAGGGAAATATTCATTTGCAATGTCCAACTGCTTCTGGGGGAAACTGCTCTTAAACTGTACAAACCGTTTACTGTCAATAAGTTCAAAAGCCAGTAAATGCTGTGCTTTCTCAAAGCGGACCTTTGACTGCTCAATCATTGTGTCGCAGCACTGTCTGGCTAATGACACGTTGTCAGGCGGCTGTCCCCTGTGCGGTCGCGCTCCTGCAGCTGCGTCCGCATCTGGAGGTGGCTGTGCGTCTGGTGGCTGTGGCTGTGCGTAATCTGTGGTCAGCGTGTCCTTCAGTCTAGCTATGGAGCAGGAAAAATTATCTAGGGCCTGTCTAGTTTTGATAGGATCTGTGGTTCGCTTTTGGAGAATGTTGTACAGAATATCAACATGCATGAGCGCAGAGTGGAAAAACGACAAAAAGAAAAGAAAGTTATCATCCTCTAGCATTGCAGACAGCCCGTGGGCTTGTTGGATTGAAATATCGTCCCAAGCCTGATGATCATCTTTTATTTTTTTAAAACACCTTTTCAAAGTGTCTTTCTGTTCAAACACAGTGTGGACGGTGCGGCTTTTAAAATTCCACCTTGTTTGACCCGCCGCGGGAATCCTCCTGCCACACACTTCATGCAGGACTGCAGTTCTCTTGGTGGACTTAGAGAAAAATACAGCAAAAGCTGATATGTTGGCAAAAAATACCCTGACGGGTTTGAGATTTGAGCAAGCCTGCTGCATAATTAGGTTTAACTGGTGCGCATAGCAGTGCACAAAGTGCGCGTGAGGGAAGGTTGCTCTCAACCTCACTTGTAAGCCAGATGTTGCGCCGCTCATTACAGCCGCCCCATCATACACTGTAATGAATTTTTGTGATTTCCACAGTTAGTTACTGTATAATGGACAGTGGCTTACTGTGATCAATGTTTACAGTATAGTATTGTAATTCTACACCGGGCTATTGTAATACTGACACTAATCTACTGTGAATGTTTTTACAGTAGAGCACTGTAAATTACACAAACTGTTATAGTACTATTACAGTCTATTACTGTACATAATATGTAAGTTACTGTGAATTATATTTACAATATATGACTGTAATTTTGCAAATAGTTACTGTATTATGAGCAGTGCATTACTGTGATTAAAACATGAGTTATTGTGAATAATATTTACAGTATATGACTGTAATTCCAAAACTGGTTACTGTAATATATGCAGTATTTTACTGTGAATGACTAATATATATTTTATTGTTAGGCGTGTTACGACCTGGCTCATAGGCCATAACAAAAAAGAGGAAGACACTCGCCTGGTTTAAAAGTGTATCACATTATTTCTTTACAACATAAATGCAAACTCAAACATAACAAGGAATGGCATGGAGTGTGTTAATCAGTGGAATCAGTAGTGTCAGCAATGTATGGATGTGTGGTACATGTGGTATGTGGTGTTGAATGGTGCAAACCAAAGACCTAACTAAAGACCAAAAATAAAAAGCAATAAATAAATAACATTAGGACTTAATGTGCCCTGGTGCATAGGTGGGAGTAGGACATCCCTCAACTCAATAATAGTCTGGCAGGATGCTATTCCAGAACATAATGTCACAAATAAATGTTGAGGATAGCACAATAAAGTTAAAAGGGAACTATCATGGTGGTCCTCTCTGGTTGCATTATTGCAACCAGTATTGCAGGTACTGTGTGTGACCACAGCCAGCATTTTATAGGGCACCCTGGGAACACTGGCCAGGTGCTCCCAATGCACCTGATTGGCACCCTATTGCCCAACCTGCAGGCCCTGTGGAAGATAAAGACACACAGGCCCTGGTAGCCCAGACAGGGGCTGTGACAAAGAAATGACAGTAATTGTAGGTCTATTCCTGCACAATGGGAATTGTAGGCTCTGGCCTCTACAAGTACTCCCCACTTCAGTTAATGTATCACACACAATGTCTCTTAAATAATAATAATAAATAATCCAATCCACCTTCCCCCTCAGTTGAGTTTTAGGTTGTGGTCCAAACAAGAGGTTCACTGGGGTTGGCAGCTCTCTACCAAACATAAGGAGTGCTGGGATGCACTGGAACCACCAGCACTGCACCAAGACCCCTAGCTTTCACTGGTGTCAGTGTCAAAGATAAACGGGCAGCCTGGGTTGGGATATACCAGAGTGCTTCCTGCAGCTGCTGGAATGCGGTGTGACATACCTCGTCCCATCAGAATGTCTTCCATTTGTGTGCTAAGCAATGAAGGGGACTGGCAATCACACAGGTTGTACAGTAAGATGTCAGGCCCAGGGCTACCCCTCGCAACACCTAAACCATCTCTCTCAGGTCATCTTCAAACTAGCCCTCCATGCAGTGGCCTTTCCAGTCATCTTGATCCTCCATACATCTGGCTAGCTTATCGATACTTTCCAAACCTGCATCTTTCTTTAGTACCTGATGTACTTGTCTGTCTGTTGTGGTAAATTGATACATATATAAGGACTTATAGAGCCCAATTTGAACACACACACAGAGACATGAGGCTGATACTGAGTGGTCGACAGTGCACATTCCAGAGTGGTTGCTCTAACACTAGATGTCCAGTTCAAAGGAGGCTTCCCAGAGGGCATCTGACCTTAGCTGACCTCTAGCATCTTGGGGTGTTGTTCTTCTGCACAATGGACACACACAAGAGATGTAGCACACACACCTAGCTCCGTGCACATCCAATGTATGCAAGTACATACACACACATGTGAAGTCTGCCTATATATACTGTGAGGACAAAGAAACCGTCCCTTGTCCTTGCCCTTCTTCTTCTTGCTCTGTTCTGTTCCGGCCACACCATGTAGCAGCAAGGCTGACATGTGCTCCTGTGCTCTGTACTCTGTTTTGTCCAATAAATCGACTTGGGGAACATTACTGGTCTGGACCTTTCAACTTCTTCTCCTTATTGTAATAGACTACAAATGGCGAACCAGCTTGGAGTTCATTAATTCATTTGTGGGACAATCTTCTAGTTTGTCCCTCAAAATGTTTTCGAAGACATGAACCTTTTTTTAATTTTTATAGTTGCCATCTGTGGGGCATTGTTTTTGCCTTTGTTGAAGGAGTGTTTTGGATCCATGTTAAATTTATTTTTATTGAAATTTTGGTCAAAAATATATGGCTTACATTTCAGTGATGCCTCTGTGTCAGGCGATTACGCATCAGATTAAGACGTCACGCTTTGTCTCCTAATATTTTTGCCTGACTGATCATGAAGCTAAAAAAAAAAAAAAAAAAAATTATAAACAAATAGAAAAAGGAACAGTGAACTTTACTTGGTCACTCTGGTGATAATTTATTTTCGTTGCTTAGTTACTGGTGTAATGAGTTGATGGAATGTATTTATCGCTTGTGTGCTCAGTTGTTTTGGGGAACTTTACTTAGTCACTCTGGTGATGGGTTGTTTTCGTTGCTTAGTTGCTCTTGCAATAAGATGATCGGATGTGCTTTGTCACTTGGTAATGTGTAGTTCTTGGAATTGGGTTCTTGTTTTTTAGTTTTTGAAGTGGTTTAACAGTGACTGGGATGTGTTTGTTGTCTTACATGTTTGTGTTTTTGGGTGCATCTTTTTGTTTTTGTTTCATGCATTTTGCGTACATGTAATAGCTAAACGTGTGTACAAGTGAGGAGATGAGAATGAAAGTGTCTTGTTTGTCTGCCTGTCTACTGCAGTGGCCGGTGGATGTGTCTGTGTCTGTCTTTGTCTGTGAGTGGCTGTCCACACTGCGTGTGGAGATGTCTGTGTGTTTATGACTGAAGAATATGATGGTGTTTTGATTAGGTTGACCGTCTAGCGTACAGGCGGGGAGTGGTATAAGCAGTAATAATAATAATAATATTAATAATGATAATGATAATAATAATAATGATATTAATGATGATAAGGATAAGGAGTTTGCTAAGTAGTGTATTATACGGTTAGACAGTGAAAGTTGTCCTACTACGTTCGTCTGCTGCTGTCCTATTTCTCCTCTGTTTGGGGGAGGAAGGGCGTTAGCATGTCTGGTTGCTAACTCCGGTGGCTAGCTCATGTGAGTGAAATGGATGTCCATTTATTAGCTTAACTGAGTGGTGTCACGTAATTCCAAAGCAGCGACTATAAGTATTTTGTTCATAACACCTGAACCATGTCTTTTATCGGAGCTTTTATGGCCTTTATTGTCACTTTTACACTTTTGAGAAACGTGTTGTTTTTTGTTGACATTGTTGCTTCCGCGTTTTACGTCGCTGCCGTAAACCGTTCTGATGGTTGCTATGGTAACGCTCATGTGACCATCTCTATGCTTTTAATTAATTTCTTAAATTATATGTGCTTTGGTTCGCAAACTGAATCACTATTTTTGACTTTAATATACTTATTGTGCTAATACTAGTCATCCTAAATTTTAAACTTGCTGATGGTGACGTTATCAGCTGCTGTTTTAATTTATTAACGGCCAACTCGACACTGCTAGCCTTTGTGCCAGGTCACGTGGTACGCTGCTACTAGTGCGTCACTACGTTTATATGTGGGGGTTCTCTCCCCTTTTCATTGAGGGTATCACAGAGATCCTCCTTACTTATTACATTTTAGTATCATTTTGACACGCATGTGTTTTGTTGCATGTTAGTGAACAACTTTACAGCCACTTCCATGTGGTATTTTCTTCTCGTTTCACGTATATAGGTGTATTCGGTGTGGTTACATATTTTATTGGATTATACATAACAATTGTGTTGTTCCTGCACACTTTCCTCTGTGTTTCTGAAACCTGATTCTCATGTTTCAAGGGGGGAGGTGAAGCAGGAGAGATGTTTTAAAATAGGTAATGCACCGTTTACAATCTAATGATAAACATTATAATTGTGAGCATGTTATAAAAGTGTGCAAACACATATTTTCCATTTTACCACGTTAATAACAATAGGGAAAATCATAATGAAACATGTAGTAATTGTGAATCTCCTTTACATTCTTAAAAAAAAAAAAAAAAAAAGTATAGTCTGTTTGAGACATTTAATTCTGGAGACAACAATCAATCACTGTTGGTTATCTTTTACCCTTTTGTGTGTGAGTGAGTGAGTGTATGTGAGCCTAGGCTCCTTGTCTCTATACCCCCTCAAGCCCCCCACCTTCCAGTGGGCACCCACAGTCCCTTGGCCCCACCAATTTTTACCCTATGCTATAGGATGTGCCAATCTCTCTCTCTTCTCTGAGAGTTATTCTGCATTTAATGTAGTGTAGTGATTATGGTTTGAAGAATTGAAGAATTGAAGAAATAACTCTAATGCAATTGTTTATTTTCTTTTGTGTTGAGCGCATATGTGCCATGGGGAGTTCCCAGTGAGGATGACACCAAGCCAAACCTTCTGAGGCCATCCCCCTGAGGGGTCAGATCCAGAAGGCCAAACAGACCACACAGAGGCCTTTCATCTGGATGGACACAAGCAGCCCCCTTCCATGACCTGAGGGATGCCGGTCCATTGTATCACACAAGATCAGTTTGGCTTAAACTATTTGAAACTTAATAGCCTAATAGCAGTAGTTTGAAATTTATTATTTGAGTGTGTGTTTGTGTGGGCATGGAATCGACTCATTGAAATAGGTAAAGTGTTCTCTTTTTTTGTTTTAAGTGGTGAACATGGCTAGGTGCACTCTACCAAAAATCATTTTGAGTGCCTGAAGGAACTATGTTCGCCTGGCCGTCGAAACCTGAAGACATAGGGAGGAGTTAGTGACAGTATAAGATTTGGGGTAGGCAGACAGCCATGGGGTTCAATGAAGAGGTTACATGCCTGTGTGTATGAAGTTGTTTGAAAGTGTATGATTACATCATGTATGAGTGAGAGAGAAGATTGAATGGGTATGCCTGGTGAGTGAATGTATAATAGAGCTATTGATACAAACCAACTTCTGAAGATTCACTGTAGTACTGAACGAAAACTATTTTTGGGAGATATGTAAAAGTTACAAGGGGGGACAAAAATTAAGAGAAGATGAGTGACAGGTCTAATAAAATAGTGTATTATTACTATGAGTGATTCATAAAAATGTAGAGCCACATATGAGCAACGCTTGATCTTCATAAGGAGACAATAATGCATATTATTGTTTGTGAGGGGTTTGCCCTGCAATAATCTGCATCCACAATTGTAGTATTTTCTACGTGACAAGTAGTGTGACAGTAATAGTTGAAAGGAAGTAGCAAGGTCCATGAAAATGTTAGGAGAGAGCATACTATAGGACAGTTATCAAATACATAGAGATAAGTGCAGTTGAGTAAGAGGGAAACACATATAGGTTCTTATCTATAGTAATGAAAAATAGTGAGTTGAACATAGTAATTGTTTTCTGAGTCTGATGTCTTAAGTGATCACAAAGAGTAGCTTGTTGGACAGAGGGTAGTTTGATGTGGACTGTAACAATCACCGGTATTTAAGTGCGACTGTGAGTTTATGAGAGGACGTGGAGGCGGCGGCTTACAGGCCCTCCCTAAAAACACGCAGTGACCATGGGGAGTCGCGCCCCTGTGATCTGAGCACAGATCTGCTGGTAGCTAATTAATGCTGTGGGGGACTAGTCCAGTCTAAGTTGGCCCCCACCCCCAGGGGTGGTTGCTTTAGCCAAGGAATCATGAACCAAGGTTGAGCAGTAGGGTTAAAGCTGACAGAACAATTCTGCCCCACAGCCTAAAATCACACGTCCTACCCTGATTCTAAATGAGCTTGTTGTTTGACATCAGTGAGTTTGTAGTTTTAGTGCCGACTTTTAGAGTAACGTATGGTAATTTGTATTGGAGTAACTTATTACCCCTATATTCCCGTTCTCAACATATGCAGTCTACATAGACTGAACACTATTGCCAAATGAGATGCGTTGTGGACTGACAATTGTTTGTGGTCTGTGTATGAACCTTTAATAGTGACAATATAGTTTATTAATGCTTTTCAACATTGATTCAAAACTATATGAACAAAAAACACTATTATTATTGGGTTTCTGGCCATGCACAGTGCACCTACAAGGGTCTACTACAACTATCAAATATATAGTTCAATATTATTTGAATACTTGATCGATATTAGTAATGGGAGCCAAACCAACGAGAGCTCCTTTCCCCACAACGACACCTGTGTTGATTGTACAACAGAATAACCCCTTATTCAAAGGGATTTCCAAAATTTCCAAAAGATGGAATAAGCGCTGGCCTGGATTAGACAAGCCATGGCCGCAATATGGCTCTTTTGATCCAGACGTTATTAAAACAAGGCCTATGAGATGGTGTGGTGTGATGAGTTCTGTCTTTTTGAGGAGTATGTTTTTGAAGTATGGTTTTCTTACTTGTGTTTTGATTTTCTTCATTGTACCCTTGTTTACGAAGGACCAGTAGGGCCCTCCGTAGGGGGGAATGTGGTAAATTGATACATATATAAGGACTTATAGAGCCCAATTTGAACACACACACAGAGACATGAGGCTGATACTGAGTGGTCGACAGTGCACATTCCAGAGTGGTTGCTCTAACACTAGATGTCCAGTTCAAAGGAGGCTTCCCAGAGGGCATCTGACCTTAGCTGACCTCTAGCATCTTGGGGTGTTGTTCTTCTGCACAATGGACACACACAAGAGATGTAGCACACACACCTAGCTCCGTGCACATCCAATGTATGCAAGTACATACACACACATGTGAAGTCTGCCTATATATACTGTGAGGACAAAGAAACCGTCCCTTGTCCTTGCCCTTCTTCTTCTTGCTCTGTTCTGTTCCGGCCACACCATGTAGCAGCAAGGCTGACATGTGCTCCTGTGCTCTGTACTCTGTTTTGTCCAATAAATCGACTTGGGGAACATTACTGGTCTGGACCTTTCAACTTCTTCTCCTTATTGTAATAGACTACAATTGGCGAACCAGCAATATACAATACTGTCTGTCTGTGTCTCTAATGACCATATAGATCCCTGATGTCATCAGTATAGGCCCCAATATGGGCATGCCCATATGGTCATAACGGTTGGATCGCCGGTTCTGTTCAACTGGATCTCCATATTCAATATGGAAATTGGCTAAGGGGAGAGCCGGTGGGCAGGCAAACCAAACCACGGGCACATCACTCTGACATAACCATAAACAAACCAGAGTGACATCACTATGACAACGTAACCCTAAACAAACCACGGCCACGTCACTATGACTATGGCGTCACACTCATGGAACTACGTCATCACATCCATGTCACAATGACTCAGCCATAACCATATAAGGAGTTCCCAAAGCAGCTACGCCCAAATATGGAGCGTGTTGTCCAACCTCAATGTGTCATCAATGCATCATCATGGGCATAAGATTGGCAAGGACCGACATATACAGATATCTCCAAATATGGGCATAAGAAGGGACACAGTTAGACAGACGGAAACAGACATCTCCTAATATGGGCATAAAACAATAAGTCACCCTTGACCCTCCAACTCAGTTCACTATTACCATGGACTTAATATGACACTGTCCCTGCATTTGACCTCTGTGCTCTCATGAAATTGACAACACCAAAGGCCAAGTGGCCTTGGCCCTACAATCATGAAGTTCCAGGCCTGATGTCCACATATTAGTTTGGGGCGCCCTTCTGTCAGTGACTGCCAGACTCATATTCTCCTGGGTGGTATTTTCTCACGTTGATAGCCCCCCATACAGATACCTATTATCTGGTATTTGCTGTTACATTACATTACATTACAGTCATTTAGCAACCGCTTTTATCCAAAGCGACTTACAATAAGTGCATTCAACATATGTAGGCAAGAAAACTACTAATCACCAGAAGTCTTACAAGCATTCTCATCTAAAACAAGCAACTAAGAGTACACCTAGCACTAAGGTAAGAGTGCAATATATCAGCTACTCTCTTAAACAGATGATGTTCTGGTACACTGCATGGTGTAATCTCAACATACAACATTAAAACCACACACCACAAATAAAAAGCAATAAATCAATAACTTTAGGACTTAATGTGCCCTGGGGCATAGGTGGGAGTGGGACATCTACAGTATCAACAATAGTCTGGATGCTATATTTCCAGAAAGTACTGTCACAAATAAATGTTGGGTATAGCACAATAAAGTTAATAGATAACTATCATTGTGGTCCTCTGTGGTTGTATTTTTGCATCAGCTCAGTGTTTACATGTCCAGTGAGGAATCCATGTGCTCTAAATGTAACAAAAGAGATGCACTTGAACAAAATACATGATTAAAATAAAGATTTGTGAGATGTTAAAAATGTTCACAGTAATATACATTAAAATCACAGTATCATACTAGTGTATTGGTGTATGTTACTGTAGACTGAAGTGCATTGTGGGAAGACTGAAGTGCATCATGGGAAGACTGCAGTGCATCATGGGAAGAAGACAGTGTTTTGGAGGGAAAAACAGGATGGAGCACTGTGGAGGAGCTGCAGAGCCCAGAGAGAAACAATATAAGAAAACTAGTAGGTATATTCTTTTCATCTACAAATAGATTAGTCTCATTCATAGAGGTCAACACTGGCACATCTAACAAGTTAGATTTGCATGATGTTTGGTATATTTGGATAAATGAGAGAGAGGGGGGAGAGAGAGTGTGAGAGTGCAGCCTGTAAAGTAAAATGTGTTAGAAATCCTCAATCAAAACTAACATAATCATTTCTTGTGCATTATTTTACTCCATACTGTAACTGTGTTAGTATTTTAATCTCCAATCTCTCTGTATAGCTTCAGATGCCATTGATTAATTCAGCTTCACTTTCATTTCCTCCATCACAGGAGAAACACATGCAGTTGAGTGTGTGCAGTAGCTAGGTGGGCATAAGGCAGAGATTTGGCTGTAGTATTAATTAAGCTTATATCTTTGTTATGTCTACATCCTTTAATGTACATCATTGTCTTTTATAATTCAGGGATTGCTCCCTCAGTGAAAAAGACGGATTTGACCCATATTCTGGACTTCACAGAGCCTGCAACTTGCATTGGTGAGTCAAATGAATGTACACTTGCTAATAAGCTGCTAAACTAAAGTTAAATATCAACTGTCTCTTTACATAACTGACTGTTTATTAATATTAACTCTCATCCATTAAAGTTTGTTCTGTTTTCCAAATGATGGTTTTCATTTAGTGTAGTTGATGATTAGTTGCCTGTTGGCTAGGTAATGTAATCAAAATGGTCAACCTTTTTGTCTGCAAGCAGTGTCATTTATCTGCAGGGACTCTTGACACATTTTATCAACATGTTAAGATGCATAGACACCTGGCTAATTCCAGGTTCTATTGTGGTTTGCCTATTTGCCCTTGCAGTTTTCAGACATTGTTGGCACTTAAATCTCACATGCGTCGGAAGCATACACAGCCAAAGGAAACTATCCATAGACCAGCCCAAGCTAATGTGAGGAGGACCTGTCAGGTTGAGGGATGCAAGCATACATGTCCCAATTTACAGAGCTTTTGTGAACATTTAAAAATGCACATAGGAAATGGAAAAAAGGTTAGCTGCCCCTTTCCTAACTGTAAAAAATACTTTGATGTGAAGTCATCTTTCACATCCCACATCAGCAAGAAACACAGAGATGTTTCTGAGAAGCCTGTCCAAATGGAAAATGATGTGTCATTGTTTGAGAATTAGTGGGGCGGCGTGACACGATATATCAGCCTAATCGTTCCCTTTTGTGATTAAAGCGCCAAATTTGGCAGAAGTGTTGATTGATATATTGGGAACAAAACTGGATATTGGGCCATCACAAATTCTCATGCTGGTGGGTGTGGCATCCATTTTTCAAAATGGCCACCAGCGGTTGATCAAATCTTTCTAGTTTTTGTCCTAGTAGGCCGAAATGTTGCTCAAGTATGTGAGTATGAAGGTGTGGGTGTGTTCATGTTAATTGCCTAAAAGGGGGTGTTGCAATGGGAGTGGCCTAGATAACAGCAACATTTGGGAGAATTGTTCAAATGGTGATACAAGCGGGACATTTGGTACAAATCATCTTTGGAGATCACACTTCGATTTAGGAAACCGGGCCACTCATAAATCAAAGATGGCAGCCATTTTTTTCAAGATGGCCACCAAAAGACTGTATTTTCATTTCTGCATATCTTTACCTATTATTTGAGGTCAATTACCAAATCACCTATTAGCACGACCATAGTATGTTTTTGAACATTTTCAAACAGGAGTTACCATTTACAGTGACGGTGCCAGCGTATGAGTAGCACATAGACTGTAAAAATGTATGGACAAAGTGACGCCATTGGTTTCTACAGACCGTAAATGAAGCCGATTGTTCAGGAATTTCAAATCTGCTATCTCTCTATATTGCGTCATATCTTGCGCAACCGGAAAGAATGCTATTGGTTGGTTAGGTTAACAGGAGGTGGAGGTGGCAGAATTGAGGATGCAACGATTCTCATTAGGAGAGACAAGGAAGGAAGGACATCATCAGAAATTATTAAATTAGAGGATCAGCCCAGGTGACAAGGTTTGGGGATAAAGCAAGAGAAGCAAGGTTGAGATGGTTTGGACATGAGAAAAGGAGGGATGAGAGGTACATTGGGAAAAGGATGCTGAAGATTTAGCTGCCAGGTAAGAGGAGAAGAGGAGGGCCAAAGCGGAGGTTTAAGGATGCAGTGAGAGACGACATGCAGGTGGCTGGATTCACTGAGGAAGACATAGAACCAGAAGGGATTTTTTTGTTGTACAGGTTCATTCATGAGATTTTGTTTTGCTTTAATCCCTAAATTTTATTGTGAACACAGTTGTAGGGCATGTTTCAGATTTTTTTAAATTTAGATGGTTATAAATGGTAACTCCTGTTTGAAAATGTTCAAAAACATACTATGGGAGTGCTATTTGGTGATCTGGTGATTGACCTCAAATGATTATAGGCAACGATATGCAAAAATGCAAAAACTAATTTTGGCGGCCATCTTGAAAAAGGCTGCCATCTTTGATTTAAGAGTGGCCTGGTTTCCTAAATCGAAGCGTGATCTCCAAAGATGATTTGTACCAAATTTCCCGCTTGTATCACCATTTGAACAATTCTCCCAAAATATTGCTGTTATCTAGGCCACTCCCATTGCAACGCCCCCTTTTAGACAATTAGCATGAACACACCCACACACCTTCATACTCACATACTTGAGCAACATTTCGGCCTAGTAGGACAAAGATTAGGAAGATTTGATCAACCGCTGGTGGCCATTCTGAAAAATGCCTGCCACGCCCACCAGGGTGAGAATTTGCGATGGCCCAATATCCAGATTTGTTCCCAATGTATCAATCAACACCTCTACCAAATTTGGCGCTTTAATCACAAAAGGGAACGATTGTCGTGCTACGCCGCCCCACTAAATCCTGTCCAAATGGACAGTGATGATTCAAGTAGGCCTGATACTGAAGTCCATGATGAAAGTTCTGATAATGTACAACTTGGTGCAAATCCTGACACATTTCTCATGAACTTGGCACTATTCTACTTAAGGATGCAAGGCAAAATGCTGCTACCAGCCAGCACTATCCAAAGTTGAATTGAGGATTTCCAAGTTGTCCATGACAGCAGTATGGAACTGGTATTTTCCAAATTGAAGGAAGAATTAGCAAAGCAGAATATGTCAGAAAGTGAAATTGATAAAATTATAACTGTGCTAAATAAGAATAACCTCATGCGGCTGTATAATGAGGGAATATTTAGATCTGATCAAACCAGGAAGACATATTTCAAGAGACATTTTAACCATGTAGCACCCACACAGGTTTATCTTGGTATAGACCCCGATGGAAATGATCGCTTTTTGCAATATGTTCCTGTAAAGGAGACATTAAAGGCCCTATTGAACCACCAGTCTGTTAAAGAACAGTTCACTGAAGCACAGGCACACAGATCAGATGATCCACATTTGCTCGAGGATGTAAGGGATGGCAGAAATGTTAAAGAAAAGATCATCTTTAAGCAGTGTAAGTCCTCAGTTTCCATTATCTTGTTCCAAGACGCATTTGAAGTGGCAAATCCTCTTGGGTCAGGACGAAAAAAGCACAAACAACTTGCAGTTTACATGACACTGTCTGAAATCTCTGCTCACAACAGGTCCACCATAGACCCTATACAGCTTGTTATGCTTTGTAGGGAGGAAGATTTAAAGTTTTTTTAAGCAAGCTAAAGTGTTTGCTCCTCTTGTGAGAGATTTGAAGGACCTTGAAGAGTCTGGAATTTTGCTGGATAATGGTCAAATAGTGCAAGGGGCAGTGATCGCATTTTGTGGAGATAACCTTGGGTCACACGCCATTGGTGGCTTCACAGAAAATTTTAGTAAAAGTGATCATTTCTGTCGCTATTGTGGTATAGATAGAGACACTTGGAGACACTCTCCGACAGAATTAGGCCCTTCACGGACAAAGCAGAGCTACAAGAACTCTGTGGATGTGCTTGCAATGAACCCTCGGTTAAATGTTGTTGATGGTGTTAAATTTGACTCTGTTTTCAATAGCCTGAAATACTTCCATGTACTGTATGTGACCCAGGGCTCCCGCCATGCTTAGGCCATGACTTATTTGAAGGGGTTGTTCAATTAGATCTGGCTCTTTACATTAAACGTCTTATCACTGTAGGGAAGCATTTTACTTACACTCAGTTGAATAGGATAATTTCTACTTTTAATTATGTACAAAATGATTCCAATAGTAAACCATGTGTAGTACGTCCAGACAGTGAAAAGCTGGCAGGAAATGCAGCTCAAAACTGGTGTTTACTTCGCTTACTCCCACTGCTTGTTGGTGACAGGATAAAGAATCCTTTGGAAGATGAGGTCTGGCAGTTGTGCTTACAGCTACGAGAGATAGTGGCAGTGATAACTGCACCAAAAATCCATGCCAACCAAGTAGCATATCTGAAAGTTCTACTGGAACACTATATTCATTCAAGAGCTACTCTCTTTCCAGGTAAACCTCTGAAACCAAAACACCATTACTTGCTTCACTACCCTGGACTCATACTACATTTTGGTCCACTCATTAGACTTTGGACTCTTCGGTTTGAAAGTAAACACTCATTTTTCAAACAGTGCGCAAGAAAGCTTCACAATTTCAAAAACCTTAATAGCACACTGGCTGAGAGACACCAACTCTTACAAGCCTATCTTCAGGCTGGCAGCCTTTTCCCACCGACTGTGCAAATACAGCATTCTGATGAATTTGATGGTCGGTTGTATAATCTTGGCATACAAGAAGTTGTTAGGATGAGAGGCATTCATGAGGCATCTATAGTGACGCCAGTTATTACTTACAAGGGCACCAAATACCAAAAATCTATGGTTGTGGTTGTGGACCACAATGACATGGGATACACCTTTGAAAAAATTGTGTTGATTTTGCTAAACTCATCCGAGGTGTATTTTGTTATTGAAAAACATCCCTCAGTGCCTTTGATGGATCTAGGTGTACACTGCCTGCTTGACTCAGGTGTTTCTTACATGTGTGTCAGGTTGGAGAGCCTGGCTGACTACTACCCATTGCCATTATATAACAGATTTGATGTTGATCTTGTATCTTTCCATCACTCTGTTTATTCTAATTAAGAGATATGGAGCAGCCCTTTGATGATGTCATCAGGAAGGCCCTCCCCACACTTCAGGAAGGTGAATATCAGAAACTGATCGACCACTTGGCTGTCATTGGTGTGAGGACCGACAGTGATCTACAGTATGTTTCAGAGGAAGATGTCAAAGAAGTTATCCCACTTATAGCTTCCAGAAGACTGGTACACTACTTAAAAAACAGAGGTGAGTCTTAAGTTGTGTAGTCACTAGTTGTCACATGATAATGGTGCTTCTTAGGAGTGGATTCTAGCAGGGGAAAACATTAATGATTGTGTTTCTTTTCATTCAACTTAGCAGGCAGGTTAAATTTAGTAGCCTGTACACGTTCTAATACCTGGCCTCATCGACTTGCATGGCTTGCAAGCATTTGGTAGAATCTTTCACCAGGGCTTGGAGAAACGGGGCTAAGCACCCAGCAGTCCTTTTAGTGTATACTTGTATATAGTTCATTTACCATGGGCTTTTGGTCTCGCCGGCATATACAGTTTGTGTGAAGCAGCTAATTATAGTCCTGTCACTCCAGAATTTTGATTTTTGCAGTGAAGCTGGATCTTTAAGGAATAGATCTTAAAATGTAGGCTAAAATATACTGCATACAAATATGTAACATGCAATTCAGTAAAAGGCAATCTCTTATGTCAGAATAACTCTCCCAGTGTTCTTTTATGGCAACATTCAGCCACAAATCGATGTCTAGTTTAAAAGTTTGATCTCCTTTTTTAAGTAACCTGACCAGCTCTCTAAGGATATATTTCAATCTACAATTGTGATAGAAAGGTTTACATATTTTGTTAGTATTACTGTTGGTCATGACATGTGGATTTAATCCACTGTTTAAAGTGTTAAACAATAACAAATTGTCTGAACATTGTTTCCTATTCCCTATTATTTCCTAATACACAGGCCATGAAGACCAGACTACAAGCCAGCCAAGCAACTCTGTTAGCACCTACAACTCAACAAACAACTCTGATGGCACCTCCAACTCTCCAAGCAACTCTGTTAGCACCTCCAACTCTCCAACCTCAAGCACTCCTCCAGTCCATGTGCTGATACAGAGCACTGGATGGGTCTCATCCTATCAAGTGCCATGGGAGAAGATGCCAGCCAGTTTAAGACAGTCTCTTGCACAGGGAAAGAAACCCAAGAAGGAAAATAGATTAGCAATGGTGAGAATCATTGTGGATTCAATCCGAGAGGTGTGCTTGAACCCAAAACTAAGCCATTGTTCAGAAATAGCCCAAAGAATCTGTGATAAGTACCCGACAAGCTTTGCTGAGATGTTGGAGGGAGAGAAAGTGGGAAATGGTTATTACGCTTTGGAGTGTCAGTTAAAGACCAGGGCTGACTACGTCAATCGTGACAACACACTAGTTAGAGTTAGGAAACCAAGATGTCGTTCAGCAGTCATGGATGACAGCCAGCCTGGAACATCCAGCACCCAGCCCACTGCATCTAAATGTGCCAAAACAGACAGCTACGGCTGCATCAATTGGCAGCCACTTGACCTCCCTGAAGATGACACACCAGCATCTGCAGAGGCGAAGAGAGAGGAGATGGTAGGCCTTTTCTCAACAGAGGGTCCCCGGGCAGCACAACGTGGCCGAGTGGATGAATTGATGAAGATGACATATGCCATCCAGCGCTATGCTATCAATAGAAACCCTCCACCCAGCATCGTGGAACTCAAGGAACAGTGGCCATTTCTGTTCATTTCAAGATTCATGTGTGCTCACTTCAGCACATTGACAGGGATTGATGTTGACACCAGACTCCAGGATTCCCTGGACAGTAAAGGAAAGAAGCTGCTACATTTTTTTCAAAGTCAACTTACAAGGTGGACAAAGGATGTCAGGACAGTCCTGAAAGACATTAGCGGGGTGGGCAACATCAACCACGGTGTTGCATCTCTACTCGTCACAATGGCCTACTTCAAAGAAAAAGAGGATTCACTCTTTCTTCTGGCTGATGTAAGTACTTTGTGAACATGGATTTTGTGAACATATGTGTCCACTGCATATTTATTGGGATTAGGGATAGATATGTGCACATCTTAAAGGACTACTGCAGAACTCTATTTTTTACTCTCTTCTAATGCACCGGTATAGTACATTTGTAGACTTTATTTTCCCATAGTTCATCCATCCTGTCTTTCATACTGGACACAGTTCAGACTTGCCATTACAGTTCAATGCAGGACAAACCACAGTGTTATTGAATAACTGGTGAGAAAGGCATTGACTAACAGCTTTATTGTTTAAATATTATAACTTTCTGTCTTTGTGTTTGATCTTTTCTGTTATTTAGGTGACGACAACCTCAGCAGATGCAGAAGGCATGCTCTCACTACCAAGCACACCTAGGTTAATGGCACTTGGTAAGTGAATATTATGGTTTGTAGAGAACTGTCAACTGGAGGTGGAAGGCTAAGTGGCAATGTGATCAGAGATAGTGCCTGTACAACATCTTCATTTTATATAATACATAGTCTCATTTTATCACATACAGTACATGAAGCTGTGGCATGCCTGGTAATATATGCCTCCATTTTGTCAAAGTACGGCAGATAGACACACACACACACACACACACACACACACACACACACACACACACACAGAACTGAACACCTGATCTCCTGAGGGAGAGTATCAACATTCTCATCGAGGAATGTGATGCAACTATAGGATTGGTCAGTTTATATCAAACAAAGGGAAGGGGATTAGAGGTACATAGGTCCATTCAAATCCTGGATATACTATAACTTGACAGCTTGTTCATTTTTACACGTATAATTTATTTATAGATGGAATAATTGTCTCTACCTTTTCTTATGCTAAATCATAGGCTATAACAATAATTGTTATACCTGCTGTGTGTGTGTGTGTGTGTGTGTGTGTGTGTGTGTGTGTGTGTGTGTGTGTGTGTGTGTGTGTGTGTGTGTGTGTGTGTGTGTGTGTGTGTGTGTGTGTGTGTGTGTGTGTGTGTTATAGGGGACTCAGTTCTGGAGGCACAGAAATGGATGCTGGCCATGGAGGGAAATGTCCTCATCCAGTCAGAGGACCTTCCTGACTTCTCCTCAGCAACAGCTGTCCTAATGGCCTGCTACTATGTCTTCAACATAGAGTACCAGGAAGAGGCAGCCAGTACTTTGGAGTTCATTCAGAGGTTAGCACATCATTAGTCTCTATGACTTGTTGGCTTACACAATTTGAAATGGTTCAGCACAAATAATCTGAAAAAAAGCATGTCACGCCTCCACTAAAATTGTTTAAAGTCACCTTAATGAATATCATCTTTCAAGTTGAGAAACACTTATGCACATGTCCAACAGATAATGCTAAAACATGAGTCTATGCTGTGAGATCAAACAAATGTGTGTTTTTGTCATCTAGTTGGCTATATGATGACTAGTTTAATATTATGGCCCATCACTTGGGCTCAAACCATTCTCTAGCGTAAGTGTAACATGTAGACTGTATTGTAGTTATCTCCAAGACTTCAAAGAATTTTCACATGCTCAACATTACTATTCCTTATCTGGCCCACCCATATCAATCTTTAACCCTGAACATTCTCGTTTTTTAGGAACAGACATAATTTAGCCAGATGAATACCATCTAAGGTGATAAATTAAACAGCTGAGGCACAAGATAACTAGGGTTATCCTTACTAGTGGGTGTTATTTTGTGCAGGTGCATTCGGCTGTGCATAACTAATGATGTTTAATGACACATTGATAAGTATTGTTATTTATGTTAGACAATGTCCCTATGTGTAGTGACTAATAGACACCATGGTTATCATCATTGTCGCTGGGATCTGTTTTGTATTTGCAGTGGCTGATAAGGAATATCATATTGGTGGGGGGAAAAGCACTAATAGACTACTTCTTCTGCTTGCAGGTTCTTCCTGAGGATTAACCCTGAAGGCTCAAAGTGTACATCCAAGACACAGGTCAGCCGTAAATCTGGCAAGAAGGTGCAAAGGAAGAGCACAGCTCTGAATCGCAGTGTGGCCACTTTGATTAGGGAATTTGTGGAATTTGATTCGCAAAACTATTAAGAGTGTGTCACAATATTGCAATTTCATGAGAAAAGAGAGTTGGACTTGATAGGATTTGTGGACTGCCTAGTAGTTTTAGGTCTTCATGGCATATGTTCTGGCATGACCAGAGTTTGTTTATGTTTTGCACATTTCTTTATTTATTTGTATGAAAGGTTATAGCAAATGTTTCAGAAGGATGTAGCACAGCTCATAGCGATGATTTAAGGAAAAACAAACAAACAAAAAAAACTCAGGATTTGGAGTCTTCATCCAAGGAAGACTACCTGTGAAAACGTTTGTATTTTTTATTTGATAAAAAAACACATTGCATTGTAGCTGTGCCACCTACTCCTTTTTAAATATTTTTGTATTTACCATGGTCAGCACCTCAATATTGGTGTGTGCTCCTTCTCCTGTCTCAGGTTTAGTGTCCTTCCTTGAACGACATCATTAAAAAAAAGATAACTTATAATTTGTGAATAGACACAATACGGTTTGTGAAACTAGGGGTTGTTATTTGATAGAAATGTCTTAGTCTTAGAATGTTCATTAAGGGTACGGTCACATCGGCAGAATCCACCCTCATAGGTAGAATTAAACTTTGGTGTGACCGTACCCGTACTGTTGTTTTACTGCAAAGCCTGAAATTTGTTTTAGGCCCATTGGCCAACAGAGACCATTCCATGTGCCTCCTCCTTTGTATTTACCATGGCAGCACCTCAATATTCAATATTAGTGTGTGCTCCTTCCCCTGTCTCAGGTTTTGTCTCCTTCTCTGAAGGACTTCATAGAAGGGGGGGACTTACAGTTTGTAAATCGAGGATTTTATTTCGAGTGATTTGTTTTGTAAGAGGAGTTGTGTTTATGTGGCTGAAAGCACCGACTGACCTGATAGTAGCTGTACTGAGCTAATTTGTTCTTACAATGTTTACAATGGTGGTAAAATGGGGTTTTATACTGTACAGTACCTCAATGACTTCACTACTAGGTGTTGTTGTTAACTGATGTTTAATGTTCATTTATTGTTTTACTGCAAAGCCATATGGGAAACAAAGTTTTAAGCCCATTGGCCAACAGAGGCAATTTTACAGATTTTAAATGGTTCTTAAAAAGTCTGCACTTTAAATGTCACATGTTCTGTAATGGCTATTGTTTAACAGGGTTTGCTTTCCTCAAAAATAAATGTCATGTTACTGTTAAGTGCTGTGGTGAGATATGTTACAGGAATTTCTAGTAGCACAGTAAGGTATACATTTTAAGATTCCAATAGTATCATTGTTTACAGTTGTGTAGCCTGTACAGTAATTTGGCTTCATAGTAATGGAAACTACTGTAAGAAAAAAAGTATTTTTATTACAGTAATGTGAAATGAACTGTAAAAATACAGTAATGTACATATTTTGGGTTTACAGTAATTTGAATTGTCACCGTTGTGTACTGTGATTTAGTTTACAGTAATTAGAATGGTCACAGTTGTGTACTGTGATTTAGTTTACAGTAATTAAAATCGTCACAGTTGTGTACTGTGATTTAGTTTACAGTAATTAGACTGGTCACAGTTGTGTACTGTGATTTAGTTTACAGTAAGTAGACTGGTTACAGTTGTGTACTGTGATTTGGTTTACAGTAATTAGAATAGTCACAGTTGTGTACTGTGATTTAGTTTACAGTAACTAGACTGGTCACAGTTGTGTACTGTGATTTAGTTTACAGTAATTAAAATCGTCACAGTTGTGTACTGTGATTTGGTTTACAGTATTAAAAATGTTACTGTAAATGTAATCACAGTACACCTACTGTGAAATATATTACAGTACTTTACTGGCATCGTGCTGCCTGTAAGTTACTGTAAATTTCAATGAAAATATTTTACAGTGTACGTCTGTGCAATCAATTTATGTTCAAATTTTTTTATGGCTGAAGCTTCTCTGTTATGAGTTGTTCAAGTCCCGCTGCCGTTCTGTCCACTAACGGGAAATAGCCCAAAAATCGCTCCACAATGGAGCCCTCTGTGATGTAGCGGAGCACAATTACGCACTGTCATACACATGCCACATCAGTGGTCTCATCAGCTTGCACAGCTACAAATGGTGCCCGCGATATATCATCAGCCAGTTTTTGTTCATAGACAGATAACATACAATCAAGCAACTCATTTTGTCTCTGTGTTGCAATTCGGTGGCCCTCGCCAAGTTGACTCGCGATGTTGACTCTCCCCAACATAGAGAGCTTAAGCACCTTTTCAGTTTTAAATCCACAATACCTATCTGGGTCCAAGCCCAGGGGTGGCTGGTATCAATGGGCTAGTGGGGCTAAGCCCCCCCTATGTTATTGGGAAAAAAAAAAAAAAAAGTTTTTAATTAAAAAAAAAAAAAAAAAGAATATTTTTTATTTTTTATTTTTTTGTATTATTAAAATGTTATTAAATTGTAATTATTTTTTTTTGGATAGATTATTTTACATGCTGGTGGAACCTAGAGCAGCAACAGCATCAAATAGTTACAAGGAAAACACTAAATATGTGAAAATGGGCTGATTTCTTTTAGCCCAAATCAGCTTCCATTCGCTTGCATTGAGTCGAGTGATTGACAGCTGACACGACACGCCTGCTTGATTTACTCACCATTGGGGCTAATTTTTCTTAGCCCTGAAGGTCAGCCCTCACTGGCTTTTGACCAATGACAGGTGCTACCTGCGTTACTGTGCTTTGTTGTTGTTCTGTGGGAAGTGAAGCGAAGGAGGATGAACTATGGCGGGTGTCATTCAAATAAATGAAGTGGATTATTTACTTTCACATCCTTTTTCTCTCTTGTCCGTGGGTGAAAAATTAGAAGTTAAGAGACTGGGGGCACATCGTCCAAAAGATATAAAAATAACTCAACAGGAAAAACGACAAAATCGTACATTTTGTGTGAGTTGGTTTGAAAAAAAAGAATGGTTGACAGCCAGTGTTTCCAAAAAATCTTTGTTTTGTTTCCCATGCTTGCTATTTGGGGGAGACACGGCTGGTCCATAATCGGATAGCAGCGTTCCACTTGTATGCTGGATTTCATAATCTTTTTACCTTAAAGGTGCGCAATGTTCATTAGAAAAGGCTTATATAATATCCTTTCCACGTTTTATTAGCCTTTTATTTGGTAATGGGGTTAAACCTTGTAAACTTCTTTATTCTCATTACACATGAGAGCATTTATTACGTGATCCGCTTCCAGACAGAACAGTAAGTTGTCAAGGCGATGCGACACCGCATCTGTTATCTTTATTCTTTAGACGGCGGAGTTGAACTTGCATCAGCGTTGCCAGATGTTGTGAGAGAAATAAGCAACCAGGTCTATGAAAATGAGCCCCAAAGAAGCAACTGACAGCCCATTATAAGCACTTTAATTAAACCGTTGTGAGCTTGTAGATCTGCTATATTTAAAAAAAGATATCTTGTAATAAAATGTGGAATATTTGGAAGATCTTTTAAACATTTTAACAACACAAATCTGCCTCCAGCGGGCACAAAACATTTTCAGATGGGGCTTAACTTGGGGGTCCATGACATAAAAACATTTGACAACCACCGGTTAAAATAATTGAACAATTGTGAAGCAAGCCCAAATAATGAACTACAATTTAGAAACAAGCCCAAACAAACGCACCCCACAGCTACCAATATTTACAAGCAACTTTACAGAAAAATAAGCCCAGATTCGCTTATAAGAAGCGGACATGTGTCGTATATTGGTCCATTGATCAGACAGGAAAAACACTATTCCATAACTATTCCCTAAGTGCAAGAAGAACAAGGATCCAGTTCGAAAAGAGGGTTTGTCCACAGAAATACTTTTATTTCCACAGACGTTGACACCTGCATTGCCAATCACAGAGTGTGCCTGAATCACAACAACATCACAATATAAACAGACTGACATTTCACATAGGACCATCCTACTATCTCCTTCTTGACCACTCACAAACTGATTTCCAGGAACAAAAGATTTCTTGGGGTGGACCTTCTCAGTCACATAATGGATTACAATCTGTCTTGGTTTTAACACATAACATGTATCTATCAAACTGTACTTTTACACAAGCTCATATTATGAAATCATTGTTTATCATCTTATTACCTTCAATATAAGCCCACACATGTATGTATTCAACCTTGTATGAATGAGTTAAACGAAACGAGATGATTTAAGAGGACTTGACATTTTCCTTAGATTCAAGAAGAAAAGTTTACATGCTGGTTTCTCCCCAACCACATTTGTTCACACTTGTGTACATACTACAAAATAAGCTTTTACCAAGAAATACAAATAATACAGTATAAATTCAATCTGAGTCTGCATGACTTTACCAGAGTTTTTTTGAGAGAGAGAGAGAGAGAGAGAGAGAGAGAGAGAGAGAGCTGCATTTCACCTTTGCCATCACCCTTGCATAAAGACAATAGTATTGAAATCAGCCTCTTGGTCACAAAGAACTTGGCTCTGTGACTTGCTTTTAGTTCACACCAAGACCTGGGATCTCCTGTTCAAGGACAAAAGGCAGGATCTTCAGGGTGTGACTAATTTAAATCAAAATGCAAACTCAAACCTTGCTTTCTCAGCCTCATCTCCAAAAGGTCACAGCTTTCACCTGAAAATCTCATACTTTTATTAACCAATAATACATGATATAGTTCTGGATACCATACATGGCAACACCGTTCAGTAAAGTGACAGATTTGATCAGAGAGAAACTGCTGAGTCACGGTTCACGCCTTTTATGGTGCAAAATGGGGCGTGGAACAATGTAAATGAACCTCTCGGGATCATCACGCCCATCTGACTGTCATTATAATATAGAACTGGTCATATGCACGTCTCTGTCATATACGACCCCCTTTTTGAATTGCACGTCCGTTAGTGAGTACCAGAAATACGACCTCCTTTACGAACTTCATTTACACCATATTTACGACCCTCGTTATGAATCCGGCCCATTGTTTTTCCTCATCTCTAAGGCCTCCCATATTCAATTCAATTCAATTCAGTCTTTATTCAAGACACACACAGGGGGGGGGGTCCATAGTGAGGAACACTTAAATCATATAAAACAAAACAATAAATAAACAAGGCATATACAAACAAGGCAGGACTTTCAGCCTTATCTCTGCACATACAGGCTAGAGCGCCAGTGTCTCCATAGCTTAGATGACAGCCTAACAGAGCTCTTGGCAGGATTAGAGAGTGATACAATGATGCTGTTCACCGAGTCTGTTAACCTGTACATAAATCTATATATCAGGTTTCGTAATACAGCAGGGCAAGTGGGTACATTTATTTCTACAAACATTTGACTGGCACTACAGCATCTTGGGGCTTTGAGCAGTAGCCTCATGCAGTCGTTATAGGCCACTGTCATTTTTTGCAGACTGCCCTTTTTGTAGCGTCGCCACAGGTGGGCAGTGTATAGCGGTCGCGGAGTACAGTAAACTTTAAAAAGTGAGATTTTCACTGGAACTGAGCAGAAATTGAATTTGCGAACAAGCATGTTGGCTTGAGCATATAGTTTACGGCGCTGTCTAAAAATATCTCTGTCATCAGATAGGTCATTTGTTATAAAATGACCTAGATTTTTGGTCTCCTTGCACTCTTTCAGTGTCATACCAGACAGATAGAAGTCAGGAAAAACCAGCTTACTGTCTTCCTTACTTCTCACGATCAGAGTTATGCTCTTTTTTGCGTCGTACTTGATATCAAAATCAATGCCATACCGTGAGCACACTCTTAGTAACTGCTGGAGACCAGCACTACTAGGACATAGGACCACCAAGTCATCTGCAAACATGAGGTGGTTAATGATACTGTCACCAATGATACACCCTGTTTTACAGGCATTCAATTGTACAGATACATCATCCATAAAAACATTAAAAAGGAATGGAGATAAAATTCTGCCTTGTCTTACCCCATTGGTCACATGGAATGGGGCGGAGATAGAGTTACCCCATTTAACCAGCATAGTCTGGTGTGAATACCAGTAAACCAGGATCCTTATCAAATATCTGGGGGCCCCTCGCAGACATAATTTGTTAAAAAGTTTACAGTGACTGACTCTGTCAAAAGATGATACATGAAGTGGATTGTTGTATACATTTTTTTTACTGTTCTTTTACTCTGAGTGTCCATGTCAGAGTCACTACAAAGTAAGGAGAACATTCTATATATTTACATTTTCGCCTATTGTAGGTATGTGTTCAAATGACTGTATCTCATATTTACATTGAGATATTGACATTCAGTCTTTTCTAGAATGTAGAGGGATGTCCAGACTTAAAGTATTCTAAGTGTTAAACCTATCAGAGCTTCCATTGTGAATCTAAATTATTCTATATGCCTCAACCCCCAGACGGCCAGGCTTTATTTTTAGTTTGGGGTGTATAACTTTAAATATCAATTTCACCACTTTTGCAGTAAAAAATACAACAATCCATTTTATGTATGGGAGGCCTTAGAGATGAGGAAAAACAATGTTGTGTTTGGTCCTAGACCCCTAATTTTTGGGGGGCCATTGTCACTAGCCTAATAGCAGACACAATTGGAACTGGAACACTATCACATTTAAACTGATACAAACGTTATCTCGTTAAAAAGGTTAGAGTACTATATTCTGATAGTAATCATTGCTACAGAGCGTTTGTTCGGTCACAGGGGTCGCTCAAGCTCTTTAGTAAACAGAATATAGCAGGTAGTTGACAACATTTACGCCAATCAGGAGAGAGCACTTTAGCACCCACTATAGCAATCTGGTAATATCAGGCTACATATCACTTAAATGTCAGACTTTAACTCAGCATGTAAATATGACATAAATTAATTCATGTGAAGACGCCTGGAGTTAGCCAAATAAGGCTAATAGTAGCTTAATTTTCATTACTCACCCACTGTTTTTAGCCAAACGTGGAAATGTCCGAGCTTCATTAGTTATCGACGCAAGTTGCGTTATTATTCCCTTCCCTTCCTGGGTTCCACCAAGCACCCACATGTGTTAGCCCATATGGGCTTACGTGGGTTTCTAACTGGGTCTTAGGTGGGGTCCAAATGGGCAATTTTATGTCGGAACCATGTGGGCGCCACCTGTGTTTGCCTATATGGGCTTGAACTGGGATCTGAATGGGCCTTAGGTGGGTTCCAGCTGGGCGAATTACATGTAACCCATATAGGTAACACTTGTGTTGGCCCATTTAGGGCTACAAGTCGTTTTACTCAGGTTCCACAAAGCACCCACCTGTGTTAGCCCATATGGGCTTACCTGGGTTTCTGACTGGGTCTTAGGTGTGGTCCAAATAGGCAATTCTATGTCAAACCCATGTAAGCCTCACCTGTGTTAGCCCATATGGGCTTAAGTTGGTCCTGACTGGGTCTTAGGTGGGGTCCAAATGGCCAATTGTATATCACACCCATCTAGGCATCACCTGTGTTTGCCCATATGGGCTTGAAGTGGGATCTGAATGGGCCTTAGGTGGAGTCCATCTGGGTACGTTTGAGACCCGTGTAGATCCCACTTCTAGCAGCCCAAGTGGGTAACATCCGGGCCCTTTGCCAACATGGGTTTCAAGTTGGTCCTGAAGGAATTAAAATAGGAGAATTTAGCAGTAAATTGACAAGAACCATGTTTAACTACTGCAAACACAACTTAAGATTTTTTTTTTAGCAAATTTAAGTTTTACCAGGGTGAAAAAACAATATCAGACAATATATCTTTTGAGGCCTACTGGTTTTTAATTGTAAAAAACAAAAACAAATACAAAATGCTTCGGTATTTTTAAAACTAAAATATAAAATGTATATATGAAAATAAAGTGCAAAAGCTTTCAGAAATTGCAAAATAAAACTAAAACTAATAAAATATATATATAAATGAAAATAAAGTGTAGACAATAGTTTTCGGCCAATGTGCATCTTCAACTCTCAAGGGTAAACAATCCCTAACTCTTGTAAATTATTAAAATAGAACTCTTGTAAACAATCATAGTGTAATCACAGTGCAAAGTCTTAATAACAATCGAGAAATAACAGTGAAAACTCTTTATAACAATCAACTTAAATGTTCTGGACACAAACTAATGAGGAACCCATATCTCTTAACTCAACAAAAAGGAGGGTTCTTCTCATGAGGTAGAATTATTCCAGCAGAGGGCCATTTCAGCCAACACATCCTGAATGTGAAACACACCACAAACTGTGTGTGTGTGTGTGTGTGTGTGTGTGTGTGTGTGTGTGTGTGTGTGTGTGTGTGTGTGTGTGTGTGTGTGTGTGTGTGTGTGTGTGTGTGTAGGGCCTATTGGGCCTGATTGTCCTGTGTGTTCACTGTGTTTTCGAGGGATCTCCGAGCTTGCAGGGTCCGGTTTCCACCACGGTCCCGAGCTCCGGTGAACCATTTGGACACCGCCACCTCTGCCTCCTTCTTGTTTATATCCTGCGTGACGGCGTTCTTCTTTATTGCCCCTAAAAATAAATGACAAGAAGCCAACTTGGTAATGCTGACTTGATTATGAAACCTTATGAGACAGACATCTTTTCAAAAGTTTTATATCGCTGAGAAATGTGTATGCTTTTTAAAAACAACCGAGTCAAATCTGAGAACAGTTCATGAGAGTTGTACTCCAAGCTCTTCACACGACCAAGTGCTACAGGAAAAATGCAGGATTATGTATAGAACCTGACAGCTAAGGGGGCTAAGATGTTCTGATGCATTATTGAGGATTCTTTGCTGAACAGAAAAAGAAAATGGAACAATAATTTTAAATGTCTTGAGCTATGGTGGCAATTTAGTTTTCATGTAGAACAACAAAGTTCAGGTGGCACCATTATGTTATGGCAATAACACAAAATCTAATTTACCATATAGAACGTCAAAAAGTGCCAGTCCTCGGAACTCCTTCTTGCCATTGCGTCCGAAAAGGTTATACTCGAGTGCCAGCGTATTGGTCATGAGGAACCCCATCATCCTCCTGACACAACGGTCCACGGAAGTCCCCCCAATGTCTGCAACCATGGCAACCTGAGTATGATAAAAGTCACAGGAAGGAAATTCTGTATTAAGTGAACAGCTAAGATGTCAATGCCCGTTGTGTGCATGCACTCAAAGGGCAGGTTAACAGACTACCAATGTGATTAGAAAATACAAGTACATTTTGAATTGAATAAGAGATTAGAACGTACAACTGCAGACTTAAAGTCAGGGTCACCCAGCTTTAAGTTCATGGACTCGAGATCTGCCACCGTGTCCAGCGGGAACACAGCTCCTTCAGGCAGCTCGAGCGCTGGCAGAGATTCTTTCTCCTTCAGCAGCATGTTCAGCATCTGCCCATGGACCGTCTGAGTGCTCTTTACTTGCTCTAGCAGTCTCACGAGCTGGGTGAACATGTGTTCTCCCATGCCTGGTGCTCGTGGTGCTGGACTCGGGGTTCCAGCTGTGGGTCGTCTTATTGGGGTTCCGGCTGTGGGTTGACAAGGGGTTCCAGCTGTGGTTTGACTCAGGGTTCCAGTGGGGTGGCTCATTGGGGTTCTAGCTGTGGGTCGTCTTATTGGGGTTCCGGCTGTGGGTTGACTAGGGGTTCCAGCTGTGGGTTGACTCAGGGTTCCAGTGGGGTGGCTCATTGGGGTTCCAGCTGTGGGTCGACTCATAGGGGTTCCATTGTGGTGGCTCATCTGGGTCCCAGTGGGGCGGCTCTGTGTCACAGTTAATAATAATAAACTTTATTTGTAAAGCACCTTTCATGACATGCAGCTCAAGGTGCTTACAATTACAGTAAAGTAAAACTAATTTAACGATAAAGCAAAAGAAGGAAAGCAAAAGCATAAAACAACATTTAAAAATCAACCAAAAGCCAAGAAATAGGTCTTCAGCTGTGCTTTAAAGCTATTCACAGAGGCTGCCTGCCTTAGGTGTAATGGGAGTTTATTGGGGTGCTCACGTTTGTGGGTTCAGTGGGGCGGCTGATCAGGTTTGCAGTTGGGCGGCTTGCTCTTGGTCTTCCAACTGGGGTGTCCACACTCGGGATTCCAACGGGACTGGGGGTTCTTCTGGGACTCGGGGTTCCTAAACATAATGTAACATTTCAAGATTCTCTGTATATTTTATAAAAAGTAATACAATCTAATTCCATACTTTACATACTTGTCTGAGAAGAGGGAGATACACCGGGGCTGCTGCTCGGACTGCTGATCGGACTTGGACTGCGGCTCCTGTGTCTTTTGGGGGGGCGCGGGTAGCTCACTTTCTTGGACAGTGCACGGGGAGGTGTAGGTGGTAGGAAGTCATCATCGAAAGCTTCCGATTCCTCCTCACTCGTGAGCGCCTCCCTCCGTTTTTTGCGGTGGCCTACATTCAGTTAAAAACATACATTTTAGCAAACATAAAAAATTAACTTTAAGCAGTAGTTCTCAAAATGGAGTCCGGGGACCCCCATGGGTCCTTGAGGGTGTTCCAGAGCATTCCTAGCAAAATGTATTAAGAAAGTACAAGCAAGAGGGACAAATCAGTTTAACCATGCATACATCAACCATTTGAAAATTGCTGATCTACATGCTCACAACATGTCGCAATGCAAGGCGTGGTGAGCTTGTAGATCGGTTATTTTCATTTCTTTTGTAACGATGAAATAGGGCATTCATTTACGAAAAAACAAAAAGTTGAATTATGGAGATACAAGGTTTCACAACAATATCATGAATACCAGTGATCAAAGCTACAGAAACAACACATTAAATAATGAGTTGATATTTAATTTATACAATCATGCTGTTTGTTGTGCATGGTGAGGGCTTGCATGTCAAACGGCTCATATATGAGAAATATAGCATGACATGACATGGAGGAGCGAGCAAGCAGGAGTGTGAGGAATTGGAACGTGGTAGTCAGTCTAACCTGCTTGCTTCCTCCGGACTCGCATCTAATCTTCACCTCCTGGCTCGGAGGTGGGACTAATGCGTCAAATAATTATAATGGGTTAGATACAGGGGGAAATTCCAGGTTTCAGGGGTCCTTGAGGGCAGGGGTTTTCAACAGGGGGTCCGGGACCCTTTGGGGGTCCTCAGAGTCACTACAGGGAGTCCCCCAAATCTTTGTGTGATATGATTGATTTTTTTTTTGTTTTACATGTTGTTCTACATGTTTAACCACTTGAACCCTAGTATCCCTTTTCTGAGGAGAACTTTAGCCAAACATAGCCGATCTACAAGCTCAAAACGCCTCGCGCTGCGAGACGTTGAGCTTGTAGATTGGCTATTTTTTGGGAAAGAGATATACAGTAGGTGTGTAGAGGGAAAAAAGAGCAGCAAAAGTTTATCTGAAACACAATTCTATACAATATAGAGGGGATCCCTGCTTCATCTCTCTCTCAGCCAGGGGGTCCTTGGCCTGAAAACGTTGAAGACCCCTGCTTGAGGGGGTCCTCAGATAAATCCCCAGATAAATGAAGGCTAGTTAGGAACCAAATGGACCCTTATGTAGCTGTAACTCTAAGGGTGTATGGTCCGTGGTCTAATGCAGGGGTTCTCAAAGTGGGGTCCGGGAGGGCCCTATATTCATCAGCTATTTAAAAAAAGAAAAACCTTGACATAACACCACAAATCTTGTATAGGGTCCTTGGCACAAAATCTTTTCAGATGGGGTTCCGTGGTCAAATACACACCTTGACAAGAAAACATTTTAGAACCATTGCCTAACAACAGCTATTTTTAGTTACCTCCTCTGTCGCCTTCGGGATGCATCATCACCATCAGTCGCTATGTCCGATGACGTCTCTCCCAGCTGGAGCTTCTCACGAGCCACTGCGTATGTCTCTTCAGGAAGAACACAAAAACAGGGGAAGGGGACATTAAAGCAATTTTTCAAAGTTAAAACAATATGATGCCAAAGTTAAACCTTTGAATGGCACAGGCTATCATAAGCCTATCATTGCCTACTTGCACATACATTGTAACACTCCTTGTAAAAGCTAAGCTACTGGTGGCAAACTTGTTTTCAATGTGGAATAACAAAGTTCACGAGCCTTGTCAAAAGTAACAAGTGGGTGCATGGTTATATGGGTTATATTTCACATATAGTTATACTATTCTTGTACTATATTCACATTAAATCATCCTTAACCTTCAAGTTAAAATCATTATTTCCGTAGACTTAAAAATCATTGTTTTATTTGATGGCCTTCTTGCCCTGGCATTTGGTCACACATTAACACTTGCTGCTAATTATGTTGATAGATACGTAATATAGATACTTAATATACATCATCTGTTTATCATTTATTAGTAATAATAAAAGTTATTGTTTTTACCTGAGGGAGCCTCACTCCACACCTGCCTAATTAGTAATGTCAGCGTTGACCCAACAGCCTCCTCTGGTCTTTGAAGTATCTCCTCTTGTTCTTCTTTAATCTGTGGAGGTTCTGGTTCCTCCTGGACCAGACCGGGGCTCCTCTCCTGCTGTTCAGGAGAAACCTCCTCTTTACACACAGGAAGAAGTGAGAGGTCTAGAAGGAGGAGAGAGAAGGTAACGTCAGAAAGAAACTCAGTGGCCCTCATTTATCAATGGAGTGTACAAACCAGTTTATTTTTTTGCCTAGTGGTGGAAAAAGTACTCGCATGTGTTACTTGTATCCAGGATCCAAGATGGCGGCACGAATGTTACATGCTCTGCTAGGTTTTATGTTTCTATGTTTTTAAGTCATCTATGCCTCGCGAATTTTATTGTTGCTTCTTTTTGTGACATTTTAAACATAGTTCGGTGTTATCGTGATATCCTGGGATTTATTTTAGCTGAAGTTTAGGAAATAGTGGATTGTCTACCTCTGAGAAGCCTGTTCCACAATCCGCCTGGTGTCTGCCGGCTTTGACCCGGTGTACGACGCTACTACACCTCAACCGAGGGGCTGTGTCTGTGAGGCCAGGGTGTCCCCTGGACTGTCTGCTCCGTTCCTGTCTGGTTGGCCTTGAGTGCTGGGATCACCCTGGGTGGCAACTCTAGCTCATCGTAGCTTGTGCTGCTCACTAGACATAGTGTTTATACCACCGCTGGCTGTGGCAAAAACGCTAGTACAATTATAGCGTTTCTCCTCGCGGCTACTCGGCGGCCGTGATCTCGCTATCAACGGTGATTATGCGCCGGATCTGCTCTGCTGCTGCTGCTCGGAGGGCTCGCCTGCCCTGCTGATCCGTGGCTCTGCGTCCTGCCTCTTCTCGGCCTTTGTGAGGAGGGACTGCGGTGGATGTGTGGATATAAACGGCGCCTCCAGGTTGGCTTGTGCGGCGGTCTCGTCTCTCATCTATCTCTGGCTTCTGCGACGGCGAGCACTGTTGTTGTTGCCGGCGTCCTCGTGTTGGCATGCTAGTTCAGATGGCACGCTAATCTCGTTGCTCTACTGTGCTACATAGCCTGTCGAATTGCGAGGCCTCCAGCCTCTGCCCTGCTTCTCTTCCACGGATTGAACAGTTTCTGTACCTCGGATTCGGCCCGTTCTCCGTTTCCCCTCGTCGCCTCCTCGGCTGTTGCTGTTGGATTACAGTTCTCCTCCTCCTGCTCCAGTACGGCGTATGGTTGGTCGCACAAAACACAACTCAAAACATTCTGTGGTTGTTTTGTTTTCATTTCATTGTTTATGCTACATGCTTCATTGAACGTTGTGCATAATATTCTGTGGCTGTTTTTGTTTTTGTTTTCATTGTATTGTGTATGCCCTGTGGTGAAATGTTTAACATGTTGCCTTGCAATATGTTGGCTGTGTTGATTGTCTCGTTGGGCATGGGTCTCATGTCACTGGACACTCTCCATCTGGGTAACACCACTTCTTTGCCACACTCGAACCTAAACACTGCTGGTAAAACACGCGTTACATCCGGATTTCTGGAAAATGTACTTTGGCCACAAAGACCATGTAAACGTGTTTCTCTGAATTGCTTTTCTCAGCCTGCTTTGGATATGGTGATTCTTGGATTATGGCGCGATCCCTGTTGTACTGCTCACTCTTGCATGTCTTCCTCCAGAGCCCCTGGTGTTGTTTCAGTGTGTAGGAGAACATCAACAAGGTTGTTGATTTTACTAATGCTGTTTATCTCAGGTAATGTACACATTAATCCTGGACCGGACCCCCTCTTTGAGGCCCTACCAATGTTGTCTAGCCCCATGATTTTAGCTGTAGACATGGCCTAGGCTTCCTCCATTTTAATGCTAGAAGCCTGGTGCCTAAATTGCCCACTTTTCGTTGTTGGTTTGAAATAGCCAAGCCTGATGTGGTCGCGGTTTCAGAAACCTGGTTAAAACCTGGCACTACTGATAATGTGGTTCGTGTGCCTGGCTATAATATCTATAGAACCGATCGTAAAGGCAGATGTGGGGGAGTTGCTCTGTACATCTCTGATAGATTTCAAGGGTCTGTTCTTCATTCTGTAACTATACCTAGGCAGTTTGAATTTTTAGCCGTCCAGATAGTTGTGGCTAACTCTCCTTTGACTATTATCTGCTGTTATAGGCCTCCTTCTGCATCTAGTGAAGCTATGGGAAACCTAGTAGACTTAATTTCTAAGTGTACTAGTTCCGAGATTGCCCTTCTCGCTGATCTGAATTGGGATTGGTTGACTGATAAATCTGCTAGTTTTAAACAGCAATGTGATTCCCTAAATTTAACACAGATCATCCATAGCCCCACTAGATTTAACCCTGCCAGACCGGATGGTGACACTCTGATTGATATTATATTAACAAATGCAGCGCACAAATATGTTTCTATTGGTGTGTTTGCAAATGATTTGAGTGACCATTGTACTATTGCTTGTGTCAGGAATACTAAGCTGCCCAAAACCAATGGCCTGACTGTTATCAGGCGCTGCTTTAAACACTTTTCGGAACAAGCCTTCCTTCACGATTTGGCTGCCATTGACTGGTTTCGCATGTCCTTAATCCCATCAATGGATGAGGCCTTTCGGCTCTTTCACGAACAGTTTCTCCATTTGATGAACAAACATGCACCTCTCAAAAAAATCATAATTAAGAACCGAGCAAATCCCTGGTTTTCAAGGAATCTGGCTGATCTGATACATGAAAGAAATAGGCAATGGTCACTTGCAAGAAAGTCAAAATTGGCTCACGATTGGCTATTTCGTGTCTTGAGAAATAAATGTACGGTCCTCACCAGGAAGTTGAGATCGGAACATTATTTATCTCTCACTAGTGACACCTCCAGTAATCATTGTCAATTCTGGAGAGTAGTTAAAACCCTTCAACAGAAAGGAGTAGCAGGCCCACCGCCTAAAATTCGGGTTGGTGATTCCTTCACTTCGGACAAAAAATGTATGTCTAATACTTTTAACATGCATTTTAAAAGGGCGGGACACATCTTTGATGAGAAAAACGCCAAAGCTCCTCAGAATGAAGCCCAGGAAAATGCTGGCTCATCTGTTGTTTCGGATTTTAGTTTTGATTTCTCTCCCATCCTGGTTTCGGATGTTGTGCATGCCCTGTCCACCCTAGACCCTAAAAAGTCTGCTGGCCCAGATGGCCTTGACCCTTTCTTCTTAAAATTATCATCGGCTGTCATTGCTCAACCTGTTACTGATTTGTTCAACATCTCTCTATCCACCCAAAGTTTACCAGAAGCGTGGAAACAAGCAAATGTTTCCCCTCTTCTCAAGGCTGGTGACCCTTGTGACGTAAACAATTATAGACCTATCTCTAACCTCTCTGCCTTGGCTAAGATCCTAGAAGGTCAAGTATCAAAACAGGTAAAAGGGTTTCTTGATTCACACTCTATCTTAAATCCCATGCAGTCAGGTTTTAGAGCAAAACATAGTACTGTAACGGCGTGCCTTAATGTTATTGACGACATCAGGGCAGCCTTGGGTAAAAAATCCTTTTGTGCTGCCTTATTCATTGACTTGAGCAAGGCCTTTGACACCGTTGATCCTCATGTACTGCTCAAGGTCCTTTCTAATGCTGGTTTCTGTCACAATGTGCTAGGCTGGTTCAAAAACTATTTAATTGGCCGCACACAGTGTGTTAAATTTGGTGACACTGTTTCAGATTCCATCACCCTTGAGAAGGGAGTCCCTCAAGGTTCCATTCTTGGTCCATTGCTTTTTCTGTTATATGTCAATCATATTTGCAGTCAATCTAAGCATTGTAAGTATCACATGTATGCTGATGACACAGTTCTGTATTCCTGTGCCCCTTCTCTTGACGTGGCAGTGTCAAACTTGGCTTCAGATTTTGTCTCTCTGCAGCATGAATTGGTGAACAGCAAATTGCTACTAAATGGCCAAAAAACAAAGGCCATGCTATTTGCTCCAAATAGCACCGTCTATAGCCCCCCAAACATCACCACTCTCGATGGAGTAACCATCGAATGGGTGGCGCTATACAAATACCTTGGGATTTGGTTGGATAACAAGCTAAACTTCAATCACCATATTGAAGCCTTGGCAAAGAAGTTGAAGTTCACACTGAGCTTCTTCTATCGAATGAAGTCCTGTTTTTCTTCTGCCTCAAGGAAAAGGCTGGTCACTAGCCTTTTTATGTCGCAACTTGATTATGGAGATGTTGTGTACCGATTCGCCTGTTCCTCAACATTGGGCAGACTTGATCCCCTGTTTCATGCTGCACTGAGGTTTATTACCAGCTCTACCTACAGGACACACCATTGTATTCTGTACTCTTTAGTAGGATGGTCATCCTTAGCATCTCGCAGGTTGCTACATTGGTACACTTTTATCTACAAAGCCATTCTTGGTAATCTCCCTAGTTATATTGGTTCAAAATTTAATTTAGTCCAAAATTCGCTTAACCTCAGATCAAATGCTTGGATGCGCTACGTCATACCAGACACCAAATCTGAGGCAGGGAAAAAGAGCCTTGCATTTTTTGGGCCCTGGTCATGGAATGACCTACAGACCAGACTAAGATTGGCTTCTTTGATCCCCCTAGTGAGTTTTAAGAGGATTGCCATGGGCACATTCTCCAGCCACTGCTCCTGCTTTGACGAGTAGCAAATGCTGTGATCTTAGTTTTGTATTAGTTTAATAGTTTTAAGATGTATTGTTGTTATTAGCCTTTTAATAATTAGTCTGTATTTGGTGCTATTGGTAGTAGATTTTCGGTATTATGGATGACATGTTTGTCTTTGTTATGTCTTGTTATGTTGTTACTGGCAGAGCTGTGTAACATTTATTTGCCTCTTCTCTTGGCCAGTGCGCACTCGTAAAAGAGACATTGGTCTCAATGTGATTTTACTGGTTAAATAAAGGTTAAATTAAAAAAAAATACTTAAGTAAAAGTATCAATACTGCAATGTAGAAATACTCTGTTACAAGTAAAAGTCTGGTATTCAAAATTTAATTGAGTAAAAGTACAAAAGTATTGGATTTGGTATCAAAACATACTTAAAGTACAAAAGTAGAAAGTACTCCTTATGCAGAGCCAATCCTAGCGTACATTTGGTCTGTCCTTTCATAAATGTGACGGTTGAAACCGAGCGTCATTTAAATAACACGCCCTTATATGTTCTCGAAATGGCCCGATTTTACGACATGAAGAACCAGAATACAACCTAACAAAGCATGGAAAGTGTGCGTTCTAGTTACACTAAAATAAAGCAATCATGTATTCCCCTTGGGTCAGGGGGCTGCCGTACCGCTATGTTAATGAGAGGTAGCAGGCAAGGCTGTCGTACTAATCTGAACGTTTATGGAGTGATTGATGAATGAATTATAAACATTAAAGATGTAGTGCCATGATTTATTTTCCGCCTAAAAAATGATGATCAGGTATTATGATTATACTAGGAGAAATAATTTTCCCCAAAAAGTGTACAGAAATGGCTAAAATTACGTTTTTATGTGGCCACACCCACCAGGTCATTATGTATGCGTGGTTGTCAGGTGGGTGGTATTCTATCTGAGTTAGCCACACCCCACAATGTTAAGTGAGTTGTGGTAGGCCGTCCCCTGTTATTGTGATGTCATCAAAACAGGGTATTTCCAATGGGCATTTTGACTCAGAGGCTTTCAGCTTTCAGGAAGGAACCAAAAGTACACAGGGAAGGCAAATTTGCACATTATAACAACACCTGGAGGTCTATTAGAGTAATGTTAACTTTGTAGACACGTGAAACCAGAAAAGGCTCAAAACTATGGCACTGCATCTTTAATGGATGAAGGCTGGTGTGTGGGTCATATCTCTGATCTCCTCCCGGTGGCCAAATTAAATACACAGTGTGCCGTGAAGAATCAGAGCTGCGCTGGGCACAGGTTTGAAGCGTCAGGTTATCCTTAATCCAGGTTGCACATAACTCCATAGGACACGCTACTGTCTCCAAACGTATATACAGTGTATATACGTTTGAAGCTCGAAGCTCACAACGTATCGCATCGTGAAGCGGTGTGAGCTTGTAGATCTGCTATTTTCAAATAGCCAATGCAGCCAGATCTGCAATCTTATCTGAATGACTGTTAAAGCAGTGTGTTTAGATGAGTTTATGAAATGTAATTGTTTCACAGGGATTATTTATTGGTGTGTTAGATATATATTTTGAAGTGGGTCCAGATGCCTTTCAGATGGTCAGGCAATGCTGCTCTGCAGGTCTACAATGGTAGCCTGGTAAACCCCTCCCTCCGGAAATCTCATTTGTATTTGATTTCAGTAGTGAGTCTGGCCTACAGGCCTGTCTGGGCGTTTCTCCGGAGTTCATAACTCATATCAGCGTCCTCGCTCATTAGTCCAGGCAATCTAGCTCATTTTGGGCCCAAAAGTCAGACTAATTGTAAGAGTATTTCTTTCACCATACACCATTTCTATGAGGTGTCTAGAATAACATACTAAAAGTCCTAAGAAATCCTAGTTGCAGAAGTATGTTTTTTTCTCATTAATCCAAGATGTGTGCCAATATCGCCTGACAACAATACACCCCAATGGGCTTATTTTTTTCCTTTACTCCTATCACAATGAAACTTTCCAGAATGAAAGTTAACATGAAAAGTAACATTTTTTGTATTACAATTTTTTTTTTAATGACTTTGAATATGCAAATGAGCAAAAAAAACTACTAAAAATACACCCTAAAAGGCGTTTTTTCCCCCTGGAACTCATGAAACGTAACACAATGAAAGTGGGTGATGGCAATGCTGCTTTTGGACTGGCCTCTAACCTGAAAACTTCCCGGCTTGGTTGCACCTGCCAGGGGTATAACGCCGGCCGGTATAGTCCTCAGGGTCACGGAGGCACACCAGCCTCCCCACCACGACAAGGTAGCAATAACAGGGGAGGGTTTTTTTTCTTCTTTTTTTTCTTTTCTTTTTTTGTCTTTTCTCCAGCCTGGATCCTCGGCCCCTTCTCTTTGCTTCCATGGCTCCCCCTATGTCAGTTCCTGTCTTGTTCTTTGCTTAGTTCTGGGTCTGGGTCGTAGTCATCCGATAAATCTGGCAACTGGGAGTTTGTACAGCTGCTACCACGACATTCTCTGCATATGGCAGTGCAAGGGAGCCCATGTTTTTTGCATGTGCATCTCTTTGTGCTGCAGTCTTTCTTGCAACCACAGCAGACAATATCCAATAATTCTGGTGGTGCTGCTGGCTGATCAGTCATTATTGGCATAAATCTACCATCATGCCACCCCCAGTCTTTAGGTTCCATGCTTTCACTTCTCCCCTTCCACTCTATCATTTGGTAAAAGACACGCAGACTATGGAACTTTGCAGCCGTTGATGTTGGTGGTAGAGTTTGAGGTTCTACTGGAGATGTGGTCTTAGACACCTTATCACAGAATCGCCTGTGTCTCAGCATATCCAGTGATTCATCCTTGTCACCCCCATACAGTGATACAAGAGCCTTTTCACCAGCTGCAATGATGATGCCCTTTTCCACATTTTCTTGGGACTGGCTGAACACCTTAGCTTGCTTGAGAAAGCTAGAGTCATTCTTTACTTTTTTCAGTGCCAATCCCTTTCCTAAAACAACAAATTTCCTTCGGGACAATAAAAGTTTACCTTACCTTACCTTACCTTCCTATGCCAAATAGACGTGAAGTAGAATCACAGCCTAAAATGGCATGGATGAAGAGGAGATTGTCACACACATTGGGACCCAGTAACTCCTTTATCTGCTTTATGCACCATATTCGTCTTGTTTTTGTTGCCTTCTTTGGTTCTGGGGCCAGAAACAGCTCTTGTGCATTCAGATCAGCATGATGCAACAAGAGAACTAACAAGTCTGTTTCATCACCAACTAGGACTGTGTCTTTTGTTCTGGAAGAGGCAATGGCAGTTTGGACAATGAGCACATCAGCATCATGCTCTGCATGATCTGTGATACACCCAGCCCTCTCAAGTTTATCACTAAGATAACTCAAGAAACGCTGTTTGTTTTCCTTATTCTTTAGGAACTCGTCCTTTTTGGATCTGATGATCATGTCCCCAGAGAAATCGACAGTCACACCTGGATTAGATCCGGTCCGTCGTAGGTGGGTGGTGTCTTTTATGGTTGGTTCGTCTTTGTAGCCATCAAACACGATGACAGTAGCCGTACCATATTTCTGCGTGACATATCTCACATACATTTCACACACACTGTCATATGTGGAACCTTGTGGCCATGGTAGACGATGTAGTAATGCACCGCCATCAAGGACATGCTGGACATCACTGCTGGGGACAACCCAGTGATGATGTCCAGCATGTCCTTGATGCTTCTCAATCGATTTCCATAGGGCATCAGCAAGGATTGCCTTGTTTGCCTGGAGGGGTAGGTGAGACGATTCAAACAAAGCAGGTGGATGACTGCAGAGTTCATATGTGAACAGTGATGCTATGCTCATTTGAGAAGTGGTTGCACTCTCTATTTTAATGACGTGACGCGCACGTCGCTTAACACCTACAGTACAGGTCACACAATGGACAATTGATATGCATATAGGCTAATTCCTATGTTAATGTACCGCGTGAGTCGGGAGCCTTTGTAAACTTTGATGAAGTGTGAATTTAAAGTAGTTTTAAATCTATGCGTGTGCCTGCACGTCCCCCTGGCCAAATAAGTGGTTGCACGGCGTGCAACCGCGTCTACTGAGCATTGCACCCCTGTATGTGAACAATGATGGCAAATCGTCACAACGGTCTCTCACTGCTAAGAGCCGCTGGAATAATAGCTGTGGATCCACTACTACCGTCTCTCCTTTGATTTTGACAGTTGATCTTGATCCAAGTGTAGTTGCTTGGTCAGATTTTTTAAATGTGAATTCCTCCACTGCTTTCCCCACCATTGATTTCAAAATCTTGCAGCCAATTTCTCTTGACTTTTCAACATTAACTGTCTGCTGGGCTGTCAAACCATTCGCAATGTTGTGCAGGGAAGGATTGTTGGTGAATGGGTCTCTCTCTTTTAGATAGCTAACCAGGGCAAGAGTGTCACTGACATCTCTAGTCTGCCTGGCCTTTGACAGGTCTTTATGTTGGTCGCTGGTCTCGTATGAGATACCTGTGAAGGACTGCATAGCGTTGTTGATGTTTGCACACGCTGGCATTGAAAGGACCCACACCAAGCGTTGATTTTCTGTAAATCCCTTTCCTCTCGTTAAGCCATGAGTTTTCACACTTCTCATGAGAACCTGTTCAATGATGAGATCAGTGGACAGTCCAGCCCAATACCTGTTGCTGCGCCTCACTATGTGAAATCCTTCCTCAAATTTCTTGTGGACATCTGGATGTGTTTCAGGTAGGGCTATCATCATTTGCAGGTATACATAAGCTGACTTTGCATATTGTCTGTGTCCAGAAGCGGCAAAGTAGGGTAGCATGTCATGCACACATTGAAGGTGCAATCTCCAGTTGCCTGTCCTCTCAGCTTTGATGAAGTTTCTCAGAATATCAATCATGTTCATGTACTGCAGCCAAAGCTGTGCTGTCCTCATATCCATTGTTTCCTTCTGTTATTTATGTATACTTTGATTGTGTAACATTTCATTATGATGGGAGTAAAGGGGGGAAATTGCTGTTAATTAAAGGGGTATTTTGGCCCCATTTTAATGAGTTTAAGCTCATTTGCCTATTCAAATCCATAAAAAAAAAAACATATAATACAAAAAATGTTACTTTTCATGGCAACTTTCATTCTGGAAAGTTTCATTGTGATAGGAGTAAAGGAAAAAAATAAGCCCATTGGGGTGTATTGTTGTCAGGCGATATTGGCACACATCTTGGATTAATGAGAAAAAAACATACTTCTGCAACTAGGATTTCTTAGGACTTTTAGTATGTTATTCTAGACACCTCATAGAAATGGTGTATGGTGAAAGAAATACTCTTACAATTAGTCTGTCGTAAAAGTCTACTTTGCCTGGACTACATTGTTCTGTGATAGACAGCGAAGGTTGACCCATCAGGTGGCGAGTTCGAGTGAAACCGAATGGAGCCGAGTGCAGCCGACCAAAATGGAACGGCAGTCGTTTTTTTTTCTCTCCGCTGTTTTCGTCTCTCTTTAAAAACTTCAAAACGCTCTCCAACTTATTTTTTGAGGCACAGAATTTACTTTTAAGATATCGTTCGGATATAATTTAGTTGTTTAACTTCATCATGACAGAGCCTATTTTTTCTATTTTATTCAGAGAACCGGCAGGGGCAGGCAGTGACACGCATGTATCCGAATAAAGCAACCTATTTTCGGCATGGCCCTTTCAAAAGTTCCCCTGCGTCACATTGCCCTGGTGGTGGGGAAAACTAACTGCTGATTGGCTGAAGGGGAACGAACTGCTGATTGGCTGAAGGGGTTATCAGTCAACGGTACAAATCAGGCCAGCTCCCAAATTGCCCATACAGGCCAGACCAATTCCTGAAATCAAATGCAAATGATGGCCGTACACTGAAGTCAAAGTCACGATAGATTGATAAATGCCGGTAATGGTGGTGATCTCGCCGTGCGCCCATTATTTGGTCTTCACCACTTTGATAAATGAGGGCCAGTGTGTTTTCCATTCTATAGTTGTTTTCATCTAATAAGTAAGGTTTCTCATTAACTCATTGACTGCCCGTGAATTGGCCCGAGGATCACACTGCTATTGACGAATCGACGAGTATGTGATGTTTTCAATGGTTTACGCTAGAGGGCGCTGTTCGCCAACCTATGAGTGATCCTATGACTTCTGGAGAACAGTAGACTCGGAAATAATGTGATCACAACAAACCCAGCCCGTCCGATCTAATGTAAAGATTTAGAAAAAAAAAAAGTCCTTGCTTTCTGTTGCCTTTTGGCGAAAACAAGCCACATTCAATTGTGGCTGTCCAAAACTATGGAATGGATTATCACGGCGGCACAATTATTTTACTCCGATTCTACGAGACTCAGCTACGTCTTTTAAATCGATCGGTCTTTGTGAAGAAAAATATTCTATGATTTTTCAAAGGTTTTTGAAAACGCTCGGAATCGCTGGCAAGGGCAGTTTAACGCTGGCAGTCAATGAGTTAAAGGTAAAGCCACATTCAATGATGTCAAGGCTCCCCAATTAGTGGTCAGTATGAACCCCTCAAGCTTATTCTTCTGCTCTTCTCGCTTGTGGTTGGTGTCCTAAATACCATACTCCAGTAGCTACCAGCATGAACTTTGTTTCTAGAAAGTTCTCTTCTTTTAAGAACAAGAGCCCTTTTCTCGACAGTCAAAGGAACAGACTGAGAAGGATGAGACTGGCTTGGCACTGTGTGAGGCAACACAAGGTACAGCTGGGAGCGGATAGATACACTGTGACAGCGGAGCTAGCAACACTGCAGAGTTCCTGACCGGAATGCTGGATATCTCTCTAGTTCTCTCAAATGCATTCGGAGATGGACAGTGTAAGACCTTTACTTAAGCTCGCAAGTAGAATCTCCCAAAGAGAATGTAAAGCATTTAAGGAGGGAGTGATTTCTGATGAAGGGCAACAGACCAAAACATCACCATTGCTTTTAGATTAGAAGTAATAACGTTTTGTTTAGTTTTTACCTGAGGGAGCGTCGCTCCACACCTTACTAATTAGTAATGTCATTGTTGACCCATCGACCTCCTCTGGCCTTTGAAGTATCTCCTCTTGTTCCTCTTTAATCTGTGGAGGTTCTGGTTCCTTCTGGACCAGACTGGAGCTCCTCTCCTGCTGTTCAGTAGAAACCTCCTCTATGCACACAGGAAGGAGTCGAGCATCTAGAAGGAGCAGAGAGGAGGTGTCATCAGCAATGTGGTTTATCTTTTGGTGGCTGATAGTACGTCAGACTGCAGGACAGCCTGTTGGATAATAATAATTATAATAATCACAATTATAGCTTATTTCAAGAGACACGAGGACGTCACAAAAGCTGGTGAGCAGCACCGGAGCTCCCCAAGGAACCAGCCTGTCACCGTTCATATATATGTCACAGTATGATTGTAAAAGGAGTGCTCGTTTTCTTCGAGTTCACCACCCGGGCCCTCCTGTCAAAAAAAATTAAAACAAAACAAAACAAAACAAAACAGTTGAACGGCGGAATAAAAATATAAATAATACATCTGTGAGCTCGCTAGAGCTAGCATTTGCTAGCATTGCCAACCAAATCCTCAGTTTCCATCCAAACATCGCTAAATTGCGGTAAAATCCGCTATTTCTCCCCGATCATTTTGAAAGGTATCACTAGTCTGTTGGCTTATGTCTAATGTAAATATCAAATAAAGATGTATTAACAATCATATTTTGTTAAAACTGTTGTGAAAATGTATCTCTGTTTGTCCTTCTGGGCCACTGGTTCCAGCCGGTTCCAGCAGGGGGCAGTGGCAAACGCTTGGTCTCAGAGAGCGTACGGAACAAAGAGAGCCTTGGAAACAAAATAAATGCATCCCCCGCTATGCATGATGGGATTGATAGCCCAGTAGTGCTACTCTGAATGAGAGGCATTGAAGTGGTGTTTTCTCTATTCAAGAGTTTTATCTTGATTTAACTTGACTTCAGTTCTATAAGCTGTAGTTTCAAAACTATTCACTCAATCCTATTAACCAATATATCTTTTTTTTAAACTATGATTCCCTGCTTTCATATGACATGAAACAAATGAAAATGAAAAAATGCTAGATGAATGTCTCCCAGTCAAATGTGGTCACACACACACACACACACACACGCACACGCACACGCACACGCACACACACTGTTGACACAAGGCTGGCTAACACTGTATACAGTCTCCCACTAATCAATGTTGATAGTCTGTATGTAATATGCATACATCGGCTATACAGGTAGATGTATATTCATGCATTATAATTTTATTACATTTTATTAATGGTATTCTTATCTCTCTACTCTTGTCTGTACCTATCCTGTGTTTCACACTTAATGCTGTCACTGCTATGACATCTGACTTTCTCACTCGCTCGCACACACACACACACACACACACACACACACACACACACACACACACACACACACACACACACACACACACACACACACACACACAGAGAGCGAGAGCGAGAGCAACTGTGCTGCCAACTGGGCTTTCATGCTGCTTTAATAAGCTGGTAGTTTAGGTATAAGTGGCTCCTGTCCAACATGGGTAAACGTGTGTTTGAAATTAAGCTCAACAAACCTGCTCTGTATAGTTTGATTTGTGGCTGCAAAAACATGTCCAGCAATTTGTTTTGTCTCTCCAGCAGAGTTTCAAGTGTCTCTATCTCTCTCTGGAAGAGGTTGCACATGGACTCTGCAGCCGCACTAAGATGCTGAGAGACAATTACTCTGACAAGCTTCACACAACAAACACCAGCACCACACTGCTGTTTGTCCAAAACACTCAACATCTCCTCTCCCACCGACGCCATGTGTTGATTTATCGACAGCCGTACAGACTCCATTTGACACATTCCCGTTTATACGCCATTTTTCACAGAGCTCCTTGTTCCCCACAACCACGAAGAACATGCACTGTCACACACACAGACACACCTGGTGCAGACGTGCTTAATACCACCATCCCATATGCAGAAGGGGCAGGAGCGTTGTCATTGGTTGGTTAGGTAGTCGTATAGATCCCATAAGCAGGAGGGACAGGTATGGCTTTAGTAGCTCTCACTGTGTTCGGTCTATGTTACCAAAAGCTAACACCACTAATAACCACAATAAACACAAGAAAAAACAACTGTTCATCTAATAGAGGTTAAAACAACATAATGAGCTAAAGAATAAAACATATATATTTTTAATCAAATCACACCCCCTGTCTTCCCTGACAACTTGGTACAGCCTGTCAATGTAATTGACCGTTTTAACAAGGTGATTGGCATCAGGTGTAGGCCTGAGAGAGAGAGAGAGAGAGAGAGAGAGAGAGAGAGAGAGAGAGAGAGAGAGAGAGAGAGAGAGAGAAATCAAACATGTAAGACAATATATGCAATAATTAAAATGCAAAAAAAGGCATTATACAAAAAAAAAAAACAGTATACTGCACGTCTGTATACTGTGTCTGTATTTTTGCTTTGGTGATATCAGGAAACCACACAAAAGTACAAATTACAAAGTACATTTTCTTTTTCATATCAAAGCATTGATGTATTGATTTTTTTACATTTCCCACCCAAAAATTCAAATATTTTCCAGAAATGTAAAGAAAACTGTTGAAAATAGCAGATCTAAAAGCTCACAATGTGTTGCAAAGTGATGCGTTGTGAGCTTGTAGATCTGCTATTTTCACTTTATGTGAAATAGGGCTAAAGTGGCTAATTCATAACAAAGCACAACACAGCACATTGTGAGGTGTTGTGCTTTGTTATTTATTAGGCTTAGTAAAACGGGAGTTGGCTTCGTATTGTTTTACCACTTCACCAAATATCTACAAGCTCATAACGCGTCGCGTTGTCAAAAAATGTCAACATAGTAACGTTTCGTGAAGTTGTGCTCTTCAAGCTCGAAATGTCAATGGGCATTCATGTTTTAATTGTATTTTAGGAATAGCTGTTCTGGATAAAATGGAAACTAAGCACAAGGTCAAATCACTAGAGACCCTCATAAGTGGACCCAAAGTCAATGGGCAGAACCTGGGTATTGACTCACTCAAGCTCATCATCTTAAGAGAGCGTGGAGTCAACACCAAATAAGCACTGCGATTTGAGTTGCCACCACCACCAATATCTCTGTTTGACAAAGACCAGGCAGAGGCTGGAACCATGCATCAGCTAAGAAACCTTATCAATAGAAGGAATGTGACCAGAAGTGCAGTTGGAGAACTCTACCGTCCCTGCTATGACTCTCTCCATGATGTTATAGATGCCTCGATCACTGCAGCAACTTGGGGAAGGAATTGGTTCAGGAGACAATCACAAATGACCCACCACCACAGGTTTCATCTGAGACAGTAAAGCAGGATTGGTTTGACGGACAAAATGTTCATGATAGTTGACAAATACATCATGAATGATGTTGGCATGATAGGAAATGTTGCAGAGGAGGACAGTGAAAGACAAGCAGACACCACAGACACAAAACGACCCCTTTTACGTATTTTGGTGATCACCCTGTCTTCCCTACAAAAAAGTAGTTGAGCAACCATCAAAAGAAAACCCATGATGCCACATTAATAAGACGATGCTCCTCCTACTGTCTAAATGTGCTGAACATGAGCTTGTGTTAACCAACACCCTGTTCCGTCAGAGACACCGGTTAAACCTCCTGGATGCATCCCCGATCGAAGTGCTGATCATGGGATAGTTAGGGCCAGAGGTCGCAAAGATGTCAACATCACCAGTGTCATGATCTGCACAAATAACTCCTGGACAGACCACTGCCTCATCCACTCCACAATAAACATCCAGCTGTGGCAGAAAAGGAGGACACAAAGGAAACAGCTCCCCCCCAAAAAACAATGGTGGAGGCTTGCTGACTCAAGTGACACCAGGGGTTTCACCAGGGGCCTAAAACCCCTCCGCTCCAAAGATGGACAAACCCTGCTGAAGGACAAATGGGCATAAATCCAGATGGCAAGAACACTTCCAAGCAATCCTGAATAGAAACACCACCGTTGAGCTGGAAACCATCAACCAGATTCCTCAGCGTCTTATTATGGAGCATTTGGGGGACCCTCTCACTGAAAATCACGTACAGGATGCCGTCAGGAAACTGAGTTACAACACAGCCTCAGGCACCTGATTCGGATGCTATCAATGCATTGAATGGGAGATTATCACGTTTTATCAGACCATTGAATGGGCATAGTAGGCGACCTACTTACCTACCCGCGATTTATCAGACCATTCATTGGGTGTTATCAAGACATACTGACCTACCGACGGAGATGACTGAAATAGTTCAGTTTCGGTTTTGGTTTTGGTTGTTTTGGTTTCGGACCATGACGGAGGCGCGCAGTCTCAGGCGAGCTGGAGCCCCGCGGAAGGACCACCGAGGGAGCTAAAGCGACCGAGTTGCCGTCCTGAGTGGTGCGACGCTCGCCTGAGCCTACTCAGTGCCGTTGGAGTTATGTACCGATAGGCACAGAATCGTAAATATTGTTGTGGGTCCCATTCAATGCATTGACAGCATTCAAAGCCGGTGCCTCAGGACCAAATGGGATTCCAGTAGAAATCCTCAAGCAAGGCTGACCAAAACTCATATGCCACATCCATATCCTCCTTGGTTAAATCTGGGATAAGGATGAAATACCTGCTGACCTCAGGGACGCCCTGATTGTCACCTTCTTCAAAAAGGGAGATAAGGCAGACTGTGGCAATTACAGAGGCATCTCCCTTCTGTCCGCAACAGGCAAAGTATATTGGCTTGTATACTGGCCAACCGGCTACTGCCACTGTCAGAAAACATTCTCCCAGAATCGCAGTGTGGCTTTCGTCCTGGCAGAGAAACCTACGACATGATTTTTGCAGCTCGCCAACTGCAAGAGAAATGTTGTGAATAACACTTACCACTGTACATGACATTCATCGACCTCCAAGATCGGATGCCGAGACAAGTATCTGAAGATCTTTCGTTTACTGCATGATGACATGACAGCAACTGTAGTTGGCAACGGTGGCTCGGAAACCGCTCCTGACACACCCTCCCAACCCCCTCTCCTTTCCACAAGAGCTGTCATTGACCCTGAGATTCACCACCACATAGGCTGTGCCAGTGCAGCTTTTGCAAGGTTGTTGGAGGAGAGTGTTTAAGAATCTGGACATCCATACCAACATCAAACTCCTTGTCTACCAAGCTGTAGTTCTGCCCACTCTGCTCTATGGGGCTGATTGCTGGACCAACTACAGCACAGCAGCCATCTGAAGGCCCGGAGCAGTACCACCAGCGAGGACTCCACAAGATCCTCAGGATCAGTTGGGAAGATAGGCGACCCAACATCAGTGTTCTGAAGGAAGCCAACATCCTCAGCATCACCACAACCATCACTCGGCACCAGCTACGACCAGACCCACCGACAGGAGGACAGGAGGACAATCATACTCGTTGAGTAGTTTGAGTGATCGCCGATCATTATGATGATGGTGTGTGTGTGTGTGTGTGTGTGTGTGTGTGTGTGTGTGTGTGTGTGTGTGTGTGTGTGTGTGTGTGTGTGTGTGTGCCTGCGTGCGTGCGTGCGCGTGTGTGTGATCGATGCCCATCCAGTGCAATGTACCTGTTGAAATCATTTTAAAGGACGCATGCAATATAACCCATGCAATTTATTTTTCGACTTGCCAACACATTGCAGCTTCTACCTGTTAACTGAAACCTTGTTTTTGCCTCAAAAACCTGAATTTAATTCTTGAGGGTTATATTTGAAACTATTATAGGCCACCCAGTACAATAGCAATTATGATACCTGGTTGGGTACATTGGGTATTTTGACACACTTATTGGTTTTAGCTCTTGCTCATTTGATTTTCCAATTTGTCTCATCTGTCTAAGAAAGTAGGTCTCTGATACAGTATATTGCACTTTTACCTTAGCGCAGGTATATACTCTTAGTTGCTTGTTTTAGAAGAGAATGCACTTAAGACTTCCAGTGATTAGTAGTTTTCTTGCCTACCTATGTTGAAAGCACTTTGGGCTTTGGATAAAAGCGTCTGCTAAATGACCGTAACGTAACCTAACATTGGGGTAAGGATTAGAAGTTAATCAACTGGAAAAAGTTATATTAATTATACTTTTTTGTTACTAAAGTAAAAATATCAATACAAATGTATGTCTTTGGTGTCTTCAAAGGGTCTTTCAAAAAGGTTGCCACACACGCCACCAAATCTCACTCCATGGTTTTCTCAAAAGCTGGCAGCCCTGAATATGTACAGACTATCAAAGGTTAGGTGAATGTGACTAAAACTAACAAAAAGCTGTGATGTACATTCTAATTTGAAGAGTCATGTCTAACTTTGGGTTTCATACAAATGAAGATTACACTGTTTTGCACAAGGATCCCTTTTACTTGCTTACCTATTTCAATAATTGTAATACACACTGCACTCCGTATAAAGCATACTGTAAACTGAGTACAGCCATTGCTCTTGACTTTTCCGGTTTATCACAAATGTCTCTGTGAATGGAATCTGGGATGACGTTGCATTGGGCACCTGTATCTATTTTAAAAGCTCACTTTACGGCCACATATTTTTTAAGTTCACTTCCCAGTCTTCACCCTGGTTTGCTTTCGTGTCAACCTAGAATTCTGTTTCTGAATCTGACTGCTCTTCCACCATGTGTACTGGCTTCTTTGCTGAATAAGTCTTGGACATGCATTTGGTGGAGAAGTGGTTCATTTTAATATCCTCATATTAATTAAACAGCTCTTCTGGTAACCAGTCTATATGACCTGGGTTACATAATCATGATGAATTCCTGAGAATGAATGGCTCTTACGTCTTGAGCATCAGACCAGGAAAAAAAGCTGGAGATCCAACTGTACATGATTTGCGGGCAATTCAGTTTAGAAGTGATGGCAAGATCCGATACAAGCTATCCTTCTCTGAGAACTCTGTTAAGCTCTGCCACAGAGGATACAGATGCCAAATGAGCCAATGGCATGCATTAGACTGTTTCCACGTGCTCTGCCAATCAATGAGAGAAAGTTCAAGGACCTTCAGTCCATGAAACATGTAATGCCCGTCGAGGGTCATAGCTTCTTCGACAATTTGCCACATAATTAGGAATCAATCAACATGACTAAGAATGAGGATTCAGGGAAGAAATAGTTTGACTGGAAATGGGTTAGCTAAAATAAACCCCACAATGAGTTTCCCAGAAAAGAAGAGCTGGAGGGAGAAGTGAAGTGAACCTCCTCAGCATTTATTTTTTAAGTTATTAGTGATTTAAGTTGGACATCTTGAGTTTCCTTAGTTTTAAAACACCCAGCTGCTGACTAATAGTCAGCCAAGGATATGAAGACTGACAGATGAATTCCCCCAATCAGACAACACCCCTCAACTACTTGCCCCGCCCCTTCTCTGTATCGTTCCAATGTTCTGCTGTGAAGCCCCACTCAGAGTCGGAAGTCGTGTCTCAGTTAGCGCCGACATGACGGTGGTGAGGGAGCTGACTGAGTCGTGGGGACCCGGACGGTGTTTGATGTTGGGAGCCTTGAACGAGGTGGCGAGATGCATAGCTGGACGGAGTACGGTCAGTTAAGATAGCTACTTTGTTTGATTGGTTGGTTGGCAACACTGGACTGTGACTGAACTGGAGATGACAGGTTTAAGTGATGACTCAAGTGGGCTAGAAGGTAGAGGAGAAGAAGAAGAAGATAGTGGCGGGGGGAGTTACGAAAAATTTCGGAGTGGAAAACGTTGGCGCCAACGCCAAGGTGGGGCTGGGATTAGTGGGATACAAAGGAAAGTACTAGGAAGGAAGGAAGATGAGCATAAAGTAACTGTTAAAGTGACAGAAAAGGGAGCGTCCTTCAGTGATGAGAATCCAATACAGCTTACTAAAGCGATAGGAGAGCAAGTTGGCAATATAAAGAGTGCTAAAATACAGAGAAATGGATTGCTGTTGATCATATGTAATGATGCCAGACAACAAGGAAGGGCTATGCAATTGAAAAAGATAAACGGAAGGGATGTAAAATGCTTAACCATGCATAACCAGCGAAAGGAAGGTCAGAGGGGTTGTCACAGAGATTCCAGTAGATATATCAGTAGAGGACATCAAAAAAGGCATTAAGCGTGCCAAGATAACTGAGGTTATACGTATGAAGGCAAACAAAACTGGGACCAAAAGTGACAGCCTCTCAGTCTTGATCACATTTGATGAGGAAAAACTTCCGGGAAAGATCTACGTAGGATACATGTGCTATGATGTGAGAGTATACATTCCCCCACCACTCAGATGCTGTAAATGCCAGAAGTTTGGACATGTAGCGGCAGTGTGTAGGGGGAAGCAAAAGTGTAGATGTGGTAGTGTAGAAGCAAAAGTTGAAATGCTGTAATTGTGAAGGAGAGCATAGTGCAGCGTATCGTGGGTGTGAGGTAAGTAAGAAGGCAGAAGAGGTACAGAAAGTCTAGATTGTGCAAGGAGTCAGCTATGCAGAGGCAGTTAAGAAGGTGGCAGAAGTAATTGCTTGCTCAGGGTGGGACTGTCGGGTCTCTTCTCTACATGTAAAGTGTCTTGACAACTTGTTGTGATTTGACACTTTAATAAAATGTAATTGAAATTGAAATTAGAAGAAACACCGCCGTGATGAGACAAACGAGACAAGAGCCACAAGACACAAGGACATGTGAAGGATGTGAAAGGGTAAAGGGGAGACTATGATAGTGAACAAAAATTACTTTGTAACGTTCTCAGCAGAGGTCATTAATAAGTCAATGCAGGCAAAAGGTAGAACTGAAAGGATCAAGATAGTTGTCCAGACAACAGCAACGTATCTGGATACAAAAGAGCTACAGTGGGAAACAGTTGTAGACACTCTTAAGGCCTTTGCAGACAGGGTGTGATTTTTCGCATGGAAAAAACGGACAATATCATTTTTTAAATGAACACATGGTTCTCAATGACCTCATGCACACCGCATGCACACCGGCTCCGAATTTACCGTGCGGCGATGTGATGATGCGTTTTTTCCCAATCGAACCCAGTTTGATTTGTGCGTCTTTTCGCATGCGGTAAAAACTGATTGACTAATCGCACCCTGTCTGCAAAGGCCTTTACTGGTAACCATGAATGTGAAGAGGGACAACATCCTCAGGCATGGCCGTCTTTATCTTGATGGTGCTGACCATACTGCAATGGAATGCGATAAGTTTAATTGCGAATGGACAAGGTTTTGAAAGATATGTGGATAAACTGGGAGACAAACCTAGTGTTATATGTATTCAGGAGTCGTGGCTGAAGCCACAGTTAGATTTTATTATAAAGGGATATACCGCAATTAGAAGGGATAGGGAAAATGGCATTGGTGGAGGGGTTGTAACATTCATACAGAGTGGAATCAGTTACAAGATTATGCATGTGAGCACAAACAATGAGTCAGTTGTGATTAAGGTATGGACTGAGAGAGGCAAATTAGATATGATTAATTATTATAACCCATGTGACAAAATAAGTCAAGAAATACTGAAGGAGGTTACAGGACCAATGGAGGATGGGGTAGTGTGGTGTGGAGATTTTAACTTGCATAATGCACTGTGGGGGAGCAACAGTACGGATGCAAATGGGTTAGTTGTGGAGGATTATATAGATGAGCACTGTCTGGTTTGTATTAATAATGGGGAAGGAGCACGGTACAATATTGTGCAAAATACAGCAGCAGCACTTGATCTGACATTTGTGTCCAGGGCAATAGCAGGTGTAAGTACATGGAGTGTAGGCAAAAGTACAGTAGGTAGTGATCACTACCCTGTGGTGACCAAAATAGGCACAGAGGGCTATGAGAAAGGGAAGACAATCCCCAAATGGAAGCTAGATAAGGCTAACTGGGATGCTTTCAGAGAGGTAAGTGCAGTCAGGTTTTGTTAAGTGCAGGAGGGAAATGAGATGGATGTAAATATATTAAATGAGGAAATAGTTAATGAAATAGTACAGTCTGCAGACACTAAAAAAAGTTAAGATGACGATTTAAAGTGCGCAATATGTCAAAAAATGGTGCTTAACTTTTGTTAATAAAATACAATATAACATGTAAAACTAATTTCCGTCCGATTGTTTTTGACCAAGTGAAGTAGATATACAGTATGTGTACCACTGTGGCCAATGCAAATAAATAGATGTTAAACTGTGATTTTAACAACATTTTGAAATGTTAAAGATTTTATATTCTTTCTGCTTGTGATCACTCATAACCTTGCACTTTATGCAGATAAACATGTGTTCTTTAACCACACAGCGTCCCGGCTATTTTCCCCATTTGATGTACAACAAAGTAGTGCAGGGTGTAAGTAGTAATAACAGTAGTTATTACATGTATTTGCTTCCATACTCTATGTGTGAAGGGAGAGGAAATACCACATTATTGCACCTCAACTTCCCTTTTAGGCTGTGTTCATCTTCATCTCAGATGTAGCCTAACAGTTTACCAAAGCACAATAATTGCAGGATACATTTATTCTAAGTGCCATTTTTTTGCTGCCTAACAAACTGCTTAAGAGGCTTAATTTACCACAAACTACTACAGTGTATAAGAACACCCAAAGTGTAGCCTACTAACAAATCACTAAAATAAAGTGTGTTTAGGGGAAAGTTATGGGGATCAAATTTGTAACGTTAACTTGGAGTGTGGCCATCTAACACATAGGGAGGTTAACAGTTGTCAGGGTTAGCAAACTTAGCATTAGTCTTTTAGGAAAAAAATAAATTTAAATAATGTTAACCGACGCTTACATTACTAATGTATATTTGCAATTGTTAATACTTCACTATGTACATACATCAGGTCTGTTCTGACAGCTTTGATTTCAAGTCCCCCATTCCTTTGTAGATTAAGAGGAATGTATGCAACAATGGAAATACTTCCTGCAAAATTGGCAGTTTAGAGTCTGAAATTATGCTCAAAAGGTGATTTATTTAAATAGTTTATTAAACATATGTAAAAAAGTACAGTAAATGACAAAAGACAATGTAGAAAAAGAAAATACAGCCTTTTAAAAGTGCATTGCACCCCAGTGCAAGTCTCCCCCATTGCACCCCAGTCCAATATTCCACAAGAGACTGGGAGGTACGATGGTGGGTGAGGCTTTTGGCGTGAGGCCACCGTGAACAGGCTAGGTGACGCGCCTCATTGTACCATCAGGGACCGACACTTCCAGGGACAAAGGAACCAAGCAGCCATCTATGGACAAAACAACACAGGCCATTTATTTCAGCACATATACTTGTAACGGACATGGCTAATAATGATAGGCATAACAGTAATGCAATCAGGGTTGGTTGCCTCTGCTTTTGATGCACACATCCACCAACCAATTAACGGGATACACCGTGCACACCAGGTAGCAGTGATGTTTAATAGTCCGGCAGCCGCTGAGGTGGGAAATGTGGTCTATAGTTTGTTTTATTTATTGGTCAAAAATGTTGTCTATATAGCCTACATACATTCATGAAACCACCTGCTGACCAGCATTGGGCAATTATTTCTATATAGGGGGGTATATGTGACCATAACTATGTATTACAGAAATAGACTACGTTTCAATAATAAGTAAATAGAAAACAACATTTCTGGGTCCAACACATTTCCACTAATCCATAGGCATAGTGTATGATATTCAACTTTGTTTCTAAGAGTTGAGTAATTAGCATAATTAACCATTAATTGGCCAATTAAAGTCCAACAGGAACAGGAGGGGGGTATACTATTTTTTTAAAGGTGGTTTCAGGTCATTCAATGCCTTAATAACAAATTACTAACTGCTGACCTTTGAGCATTTTTCAGAATCAGGTAACTTTATTAGAATACATGGGAATGATAGCTGTGCTGTACCTCCAAAAATCCATCTTGCTGATATTTTAATACGTAGAATGATGTTATAGTGATGACAGAGGCTAGCACAAATGCATGTTCTGAATATTTGCAATCAACATGATGTACTCAAGTAAAGTCAGTTATCATCTGACTTTACTGACTAGGTTATCATCTATCAGGAGATAAAAGAGATTAACATCTGCCAAATGAGCTCCCAGATCAGGAACTGGTGCTGTGGGATTGATCACAAAGGAGTCCCACATCAACATGATGTGGAAATTCTGAAGGAGGATGCAGTTAACCCATTGAGACCGGGAAAGCATCCGACTGTCATTTTTAGATTCCTTTGGCTATTCGAAAATAGCAGATATACAAGCTCATAGCGCGGCTATGAACTTGTAGATCTGCTATTTTTTCTAAATAATCGTGAAAAAAGCCCAATGCTGACAGCTGTTCAGCAGGTGGTTTCATGGATGCATGTACGGTATATAGACAATATTTTGGACCAATGAAAAAAACAAAACACATTTACCACTTGCCGGACTATAATGGGATACACTCACTTACCAGTGTTTCACCGTTATGTTGACAGACAGCGATGGGTAATAGTAACTCAGAGGATGAGGCCTAAGGGAACAACATCACATCACGGTTATTATATTATATTTCACTTTCAAACATGTTTGGGGTCATTTTAATGTCTACTCAGGCTTTTGTGAGCACCCCAGACAGTTTTTAAGTGATTCGGTATTTAGATATTCATTTTATCAGACACGGCCTCACTTCAAAACTCCATTTTAACCATGATAGAATCATTAAAAACACCGCCCTAGGTTCTGGCGACACCGCCCTAGGTTCTGGCGACTGATATCGTCCTTCTAATACGTGAGGGGGCCATGTTTTTCTAAATACTTTTTTCCATTTAAAGAAATATAATTTTCCAAAAAACATTATTTGTAAGGAGAAGGCTTCCGCACACCCGGTTCCTCTCTAGTTGGTGCGTTGGTCACAGAAAGTATACTTCAAAAAAATCTTAATAAAAAGATAAGGCCCGCACACAGCTGCTTGCTTTGTTCAGAGTTTAATTTAAAAGAGCAACGTTTCGGTCCCTTCGGACCTTTCTCAAGCTGGGGTATAGACAGGTTGACAAACATTTTATACTTTCTGAGGCTATGACAGCCAATCAAAAGAGGTCAATGTGATCATTCATTCAGACACCTGAGTCCTAAAATAGTCATGTGACTTTTGTTAAAGTAACAGTGCCTTAGAAAATCCTATACATGTATTATTGAAAATAACTCATGACAATAATACACAGGAAAAAAGTCATACCAAAATCAAAAACATACCAAACAATAAAATAAAAAGGAAATCAACAATAGTAATCATATCATAAGGTCCTACTCCAAATAAGAGTGGAAAATAATAATAATAATAATAATAGGAAAACAACTACACAGAAACAGGCAACGAAGTTACAACATTACATTCAATAAGAATTCATCATTAAGCCCTTTCGGGTGAAGTGTTTGAAGTGTGAATATCCAGTATGCTTCTCTCTGTTTAAGTAGATGATCATGGTCACCACCTCTCCTTGGTAGGGGGACTTGTTCTATGCCAATGAAACGGAAAGTAGAGATGTCATGTTTACAATCGTTGAAATGGACAGCAACAGGATAATCTCTGTCATTCCTACGTATGGAACTTTTATGTTCACTCATTCTCTGTTTTAGCTGTCTTTTAGTTTTACCAACATATGCTAAACCACACGGGCATCTGATTAGATATACAACATGGGTTGACACACAAGTAATAATGCTGTTGATTTTGAACTTCTTGCCTGTATGAGGATGATTAAAAAATGTGGTCTTGTGCGTGTTGCCACACTGGGCACAATTGCCACAGGGATAGTTCCCCATAGGAAGAGGACACAAACGTGTCTGTCTTAAGACAACCTTAGGAGACTGGTAGTCTGAATGAACTAACCGGTCTCTCAGGTTTTTTCCCCGTTTAAAGGAGAATAAAGGAGGATACTTGAACAGTGATGCCAATTCTGTATCTGAGTTTAAAATATGCCAGTGTTTTTTAAAAATGGCTTTCAACTTGTATGAATGAGGGGAAAACGTAGTAACACATGTGACAGAAAATCTTTTCTCCTTCTTTTTTGTTTTCTTTAATAGCTCCGACCGGGGCTTCTGTAAAGCTAAGGAGTATGCTTTTTCAATGTATTCACTTGAATGTCCTCTTATAGCAAATTTTGCTTTCATCTCAGAAGATTTATGTATAAAAAACCAAAGAACATCCAAAAAACATTATAAAATATTAATGAAAGAAGTAACCCCCTAAAGGCAGGTACACACTGAAGGACCTTAAAGTGGTCGGGGAGTCATCTGATCGTTAAGCAGAACACATTGCAGGAGTTTATTTCTTGAAATCGGCTGTCATAATATCGTTGTGGTCTTCACAACACGATTGATCCCCGACAAGGGCTGACACACTGTAGGATAGTTCACTAGGATGCTATCTCCAGAGTCAGACCCAATACATACATTTGTGTTTATTCCAATTCATTTTAATCGACGTATCCCGTGATATGCCTCTCTCCCTCTCTCTCTCCCCCCTCTCTCGCTCTCTCTCTCGCTCGCTCGTCAAGAGCGCAGAAGCGATCAGTGGCAGAGTTGCCATGTTTGCTTATTATAAGCGACTTTGGGATCGTTTTTCTGTAAAGTTGCTTGAAAGTGTAGTTGCTTTTTTGGCCTTGTTTCCTAATGTTGTTTGAACCAGTTGTTCTCAAACATTTTCATGGCAAGGACCCCCAAATTAATAATAATAATTAATTGTCCACAGAGGCGCAGACCTCCCCCTTCTGAAAACATGTTGTGCCATAGACCCCCATTCAAGATCTGTGTGGATTTTGTAAATATTCCACATCCCCCCCCAAAATGTCTTCTTTAAAAATAGCCTATCTACAACGTGAGCTTGTAGATCGTCTATTTTCAAGTATCCAATGTATTTGTATATAGTCTTAAAGTGCTCATAGTCGCTTTTGTTGGGCTTGTTTTCACAAACCTGGTTGCTTATTTCTCTCGCAAAATCTGGCGACCGACACACACACACACACACACACACACACACACACACACACACACACACACACACACACGCTCGCTCTCTGTGTCTTTCTCTCTCTCTATCTCTGTGCAATAGTCTCAAATAAACAGCCCCGGCCCCCTTTGAGCACGCTCGCTCACTTTCATTCTGTTTTGTAATAATGTTTAACTTAATAAAGGACTGGACGGTAACTATGCGGGGGATGTGTTTGTTGTGGTCAGGTCCACAGACCTTCCGTAGCCACGGTGGCTGTAATGTGCTCTCATTGGCTGTAGCGTACAGCAAGTTGGTCGCAGATCCTTTCAGTCCTGTCTGGGACGCATCTGAATATCTAACAGTTTAGTTATCTGAAAACGGTCGGAAAGCCGTCGCAGAGCGGAGAATCGCGGCCACATCGTGTCGTGGAGCCTTTCACACACAGCGAGCATTATCTTGCCGATCAAACGCCGATCTGCGTCAGATCGGGAGGTTTTGTCGGCGAGCGCCAAAAAAGGTCGGCGACAGCAATATCGGACCAAATGTCCTGCAGTGTGTACCTGGCCTAACTCATTAGAATGACAAGGTCAGTCACCAGAACCAAGGATGGGTGTTTAATGAATCTAACATGGTTGAAATGGAGTTTGAAGTTATAATGGGTTTGTTTAGGAAGGGGGCGTGTCTGATAAAATGAACATCAAAATACTGAATAAAGCAACTTTAAAAAACGTTTTGGGGTGCTCAAAAAAACTTGAGCAAACATGTTTGAAAGTGAAATATCCCTTTAAGTAAAACTACAACGAGAACAGTTTAGTTAACTGAAAAAAAGAAGAAAAAAAAGGAGGCTTTAAAATAAAAAAAAGGTTGAAATGACCAGACCTGCCTACCGATGATGTCATTGGTAGGCAGGTTTCTCAACGGCCCTTTCTGCCCTCCTCTGAGACACAGACCTAATAGAAAGATGCTGCCATCTCTTATGTGATGGCAGCATTTCATTGGTGAGGACCAAATATATGAAGATAGTTCATAAAATCAAAACTTAAAGGGACTACACCATGAATTTAAAAAATAATAATAATATTGAATTTCATATTGTTTATGTCCCTCAAACGTTTTTCAAAAGGTTTGAGCCTAAATCAAGCCTCAGATATACTCATTCCAACCAACTTCTCTCTGGCTTATAAAGCACTTTCACCTGCAATACCACATTGTCCTGTTTGGGGCGCTATTGAGGCAGTTTGTATGCATGTTATCTCCTGGTTCTGTGTTGAAAACGTTTTTGTTTTTTTTTGGGGGGTTGGAACTGATAAACGGGAGGGATTTTACCCTGACGTGACGTCAGGGACCAAATCAGTTTGGCCTGTTTTGAGACCAATTTACAGAAAACCCCAGATTTGCTGTGAAAGCCTGAGTGTTCAAACTGGGGTATTTTTGGGGATAGAAGAGAGGTAGGGGAGACCAAAAACACACAAAAAAAGAAGAAAAAGTTAAAATTCATGGTGTAGTCCCTTTACAATCAATTAAGTGGTAAATTGATTGGTTGAGATTTGAACGCCAAAAACTCATTTAGAGCCCAGAGAGTGTGGTCTTTTAACTAATCACTTATGATGAACAATGCAGAAGCCCACATTAACCGCTAATGTCTTGGTGGAATATTTAGCTGAAACAGCTGATCTACAAGCGTCACAGTGTATATAGGGTTTAAGTTGTTAAGTTAAAACTGGAGTTCATTTGAAACACAAATTCACATTCAGTTCATGTGATTCATACTCAAAAAACAAACTTCCTCAGTCTGATACTATAAGAGATTAGATTTAGTCAACCTCAAATTAACTCATTGAGTGCCAATGATGCCTTTTGACGGCCGTTTCAGTGTGCCATTAGTGCCAATGAGGTCTTTTGACGTCACCTAAAAAACATTTTTTTTTGGGGTATTTTTTTTTTATCTCAAAGGAACTAGGAGAAAAAGATTTTCAAAAAGTTAATGCTCCATCCACTCCAATGTTAAAAAAGAAACGGAGAAAAAAAACAAATTTTTCCTACCATTGTAAACACTGTATTTCTCTGAGTGAGACATGCCACTTTCAAACATCAAAAAACAAATGTCAACGAGGTCACAATGACCTCGTTGACATTTGTGAATATATATTTCTTAAAGCAAACATTTGTAACTCTAATCTTTGCTTCTGGGGATTCTTCAAATGTCTTCTAAATCCTAGGTTTACATTTATTTTTTTTTAAACGTATTTGGCCACGGAACCCCATCTCAAAATATTTTGTTCCAGTGACCCCCCAGAAGTAAAGCATTGAGGTTAAAAATGTTCGCTTTAAAATAATATATATTCAAAGTTGTGCACACATTTTCATGATTTTTCAAAAATAGCTGATCTACAAGCTCAAAGCGCGGCACTTAGTGCCGCACTATGAGCTTGTACATCTGCTATTTTTGAACCAAAGTACAAAATAATGGTTAAAGTGGTTACACAGAGGCATTCCTGGTTAAATTAGTTTCATCAATGTTCTGTAGGTTGGCTCGCATATTAGGAAGACGGGATGAACGAGAACCTTGTTGGAAAACTCAATGAAAAACAGACAGATAAATGAATAGGCTCTATGCACAGCAGCCATATTGGGAATGAATTGGGCCCCTTCTTTACTTCCTTCACAGGTGTTACCAATGATACTAATTAAGGCTCTGTTCCATTTAGTGTGGCATAGTGGTTGTCTTATTTTCAAGGACGCCCAATGTCTGCCATAACTCTGAGAGTGTACAAATGGAACCAAATGGACCCGTAAAGGGTCCATTTGGTTCCATTTGTACACTTTCAGAGTTACACACCCACCATAAGGGGCCATTTGGGAACCAAAATGGAGTGTTTCTAGTGAGCCAACATGCACGATATCAGCACCCTGACCAGAATGGAACAGAGCCTTCATTAGTATCATTGGTAACACCTGTGAAGGAAGTAAGACGAGACCCAATTTCTTTCCAAAATGGCTGTTGTGCATAGAAGCCTATTAATGGTGTGACAAGCTGAGGGACTTACAGGAGCCACTGGGGCGAGGCATTCGCAGCGTTGGCCTGTGCTGTTCCGCCGGCGGCTACAAAAGGAAAATAAATACAGTTACAGCATCATCAATCAATGGGTTGTACAAATATTTATCAATTTAAAAACATGTTATAAAAATAAAATAGCTAGACAATATGAAGACGACAAATAGGAAAGGATTTGACTTTGGTGTCATCTCTTTTTTGTTTTCTATACATTAGGGATGTCCGATATTATCGGCCTCCCGATATTATTGGCCGATATTAGCATAAAAATTGATATCGGGAAAATATCGGTATCGGTTTTTGAATTTTTTTTTTTTTTTTTTTGCTTTATAAATAAGTTACAGGAGTTCTTACTGTATGGTGTGTGTGATATGAAATTTGAGCTTACTTGATTTGCATTTTAGTGCAAGTACTGGTTGTATGCGCCGGTCATTAAGTATATATTTTTTAAACTGAATAGGGGGCAGGTATTAATAAGAATGTATTCTTCTTCCTGCTCCTTTTTGCTCCTGGGTGTATTAGGTTAAATGAAATATTATCCCCTGATATGAATTGTATGTACTGTAATACACAACCATGTGCGAAACTAAATCTTAGATTTTTTTGAGCGGTGTAGCCGCTCCTATAAGTGGGGTTGGGACACCTCATTAGTACAGCCTTCGCTGTACTGTGATTGGCTCATAATAGCACACCCCTCTACATTAGTACACCCCTAGCTGTACTGTGATTGGCTGACTCTATTCAGCACTGTGATTTGCTAGCGAGACACATGATGAAATGAATAACCTAATAACCTAAATAGGACTATGCACTTAAAGTGAGCTTCCATCACTGTGATGACAACACCGATCACTTCACGCTGGCTGTGATTTTTTTTTTTTTATTATATATATATATATATATATATATATATATATATATATATATATATAAATTTTTTTAACTGAAATCTTTGCATCTGGGCGGTCCCTGGAACAAAATATTTTGAGGGTCCGCAGCCAAATACATATCTAAAAATCACACCCTGTGTGAAGTGAGTGGTGCCTTTGAAGAGCCCCGTATTGACCCCCGTATTGATGTTGTCATCAATGTTTGCGGACAGACATACATACATACATACATACACACGGACAAAGCCAGATATAGGAGTGGTTGCCTTCGGCACCACTCAAAAATGTTATCTCTAAATCCTAACAGTGTGTTGCTATATCAGTGGTGCTTCAACTTTTCCATGTCAAGGTCCTCCTCACAAAATCATATGTATTTGGCCGCGGACCCCCAGCAATTGGAGTTAATCAATTGATGCACTGCCAGCTTGTAGATCTGCCATTTTTGAATAGTCAAAATATAAATGTATAGTTGTTGAGATGATTGTATAAATAAGTTGAGATGATTGTGACGCTATATATATTAACTAATTTGGCTGGGGACCCCCTGGTACCCTCCCAAGGACCCCAGGGGGTCCCCGGACTCCACATCACGACGCAGCCAAGAATCGCTACATTTTCCCACCTCCACATCCAGTCCAGCGTTGGTGGGTTCGCAGCCCTGTGTGATTTTTGCAGATCTTGCCGCAAACACATACATAGTTTTTTCGGTCATGTGATACTGTATAATTTGAGAAGAAAAAAAAAACATTGTCAAAGCCATTAAACAATGCTGAATGCTCCGTTCTCTCCAAGTAGTCTCACGTAGCCAGACACTATTCCATAATCTCCGAATGCTATATAGCGTCTGGAACTAGGGCTGGGAATCGTCTGCCATCTCACGATCCGATTCCGATTCTTGGGGTCACGATTCAGTTTTTTCCGAAACAAGCGATTCGATTAAAAAAGATTCAGCCCAGAACTCGGCACTTCTCAAAAATGTCATTATACAAAAATACTGGAAAAAAGAACAACATTTTAAATAAATGATTTTTGGAAAATGAGAATAGATTCTGAATCGTCCAACATGAGAATCGCGATTCGTATCGATTTTTTCCCCCACACCACTATCTGGAACTACACATCCCGAAATCCGAGAACGGAAGCAGTCATCTGTTCGTCATTTCCGTGCAGGAAAACACATTTTAAAATATCTTCATTCTATTTTAGAATTTCCATTTCTGATAAGCAGCAAGCTAACGTTTAAAGCGAACGTTTTGTAACTCAATTCTTTGCTTCTGGGGAAAAAAAACTGTTTAGGATTTAGAAGACATTTGTAGAATGCCCAGAAGCAAAGATTCGAGTTACAAAGGCTAGCTTTAAAAAAATATATATATATACATTCAAAGAGTTGCACATGTTTTCACGATTTTTCTTTAAAAAAAAAGCATATCTACAAGCTCATACTCCTAAATAAATCTATAAAATGACAGATGCTTTCCCGGGGGCCATGCTGCTTCCATCTATGGCCAAAATGAAGACGCACCTGCAGGGGTGGGGGGGGTGCTCTTCTGCAGCTCCTGAAGGAGCCCCTTCATGAAGGAGGGGTAGATGTCAGGGGAGTTGGACATCAGGCTTTCACAAAGCCACTGGAAGGCCCACTCGTTCTCCTGCGAAAGTGGGAGAGACAACCAGGGCTAAAATTGATATGTATTGCCATGTTAAGTACTTTAGCTTGATACAAGACTGTCATAAATTATTATTATCGCATAATCAGCCAAATGGCGCAGATTATGCAGGGGTCATCTTGCTGGTGCCCCGGCGTCTGCCATCAGACCTCTGGAGCTTGTTCAGAAAGCTGCGGCTCGTCTGGTGTTCAACCGCCCCAAGTTCTCCCACACAACTATCCTTCTCCGTTCTCTACACTGGCCCCCCCGTAGCGGCTCGCATCCATTTTAAAACCCTGGTGCTAGCCTATAGGGCAGTGAAAGGAACAGCTCCTTCTTACCCCCGGGCTATGGACGAGGCTTAAACCCCTGCCCGACCACTTCGGTCTGGCGCCTCGGGGCGACTGGTTGCCTCGTCGCTCAGTGGTCCTTCTGGCCGATCTACACGGTCACAGCTTTTTTTCTGTTCTGGTCCCACAGCGGTGGAATGACCTCCCCACTGATGTCAGGACAGCAGAGTCACTGCCCATCTTTCGCCGCAGGCTGAAAACCCACTTCTTCAGGAAACACTATCCTTCCTCTTCGCCTTGCCTACTTGTTGTTAACTAGTTGTACGAACTCTTGTTTTATTGGATCTGTTTATTCGATATACTTATTTGTTTTAGCTCTTGCTCATTTGATTTTCTCTCTTTTTTGTCTCATCTGTTTATGAAGCTGATATATTGCACTTACTTTAGCGCTAGGTATACTCCTAGTTGCTTGTTTTAGAAGAGAATGCACTTAAGACTTCTGGTGATTAGTAGTTTCGTTCCCTACCTATGTTGAATGCACTTATTGTAAGTCACTTTGGATAAAAGCGGCTGCTAAATGACTGCAATGGTAAAATGTTTTCAAAAAAAGGGTGTATAAATATAATCACCGAAATAGTCGCATATTTCCGCGCAAAATATGCAGGGCTTGCATGATTTCATAAACCCTGCATTTTTCCACATTTATAAGTTTATAAAGTAGTCACCTCACCCGTTCGTACACACACACACACACACACACACAGACACACACACACACACACAGAAGGAAAACAAACCGTGGTGTTCAAATAATATTTCAACTAGGGACCCGCCCAAAATAATTATATTTTGACGGGACCCCAGTTCAAATATTATTTTGGGGAGGACCCCAGTTCAAATATTATTTTGGGGAGGACCCCAGTTCAAATGTGATCATTTTAGGGCTGAGGTCCACTGCAGTGAGGTACCTTGAACGTGTTGACCACAGGGATTGCTGGCTCTAGAGGGCCGCTGGCGATACGCATAGCCAAAGCTTCGGTCATCAACAGCAGGAAGCCCTGGAGTGGATACTCCTGTAAACGCAAACACACTTTGTTTTTGTATCATGATAAACGATAGGTTTAACGATAGATAGATATCATCATCCCATCCCTAATACACACGATTGTATCGTTGAGATTTTAATTTATCAAGAAATTGTCGTCTGTCATACACTAGGAATTAACTTTTGTCAGTGGTGGAAAAAGTACTCAAATGTTTTACTTAAGTAAAAGTATCATTACTGCAATGTAGAAGTACGCCGTTAAAACCAAAAGTCCCGAATTAAAAATGTACTCGAGTAAAAGTACAAAAGTATTGGTATCAAAATGTACCAAAAGTAAAAGTACTAAAATGTTTGAAAATAGCAGATCTACAAGGTCACACAATGCGTCGCAATGCAACGCGTTGTGAGCTTGTAGATCGGCTATTTTCAAATAGCCTATGTATAAAATAGGGCTGACGTGGTAAACTTATGCTTTATTATGTAATAATTCATATCTACAAAGTAACTTAAGTTTAAAATAATTGTAGTGGGGTAAAAGTAAGATATTTGCCTCTGAGATGTAGTGCAGTAGAAGTAAAAGTATAGACAATTGGAAATACTCCATTAAAGTAAAAGTACCTCAAAATTGTACTTGAGTAAATGTACTTAGTTACTTTACACCACTGGCTTTCGTTGAGCTGCAATTTCAGTACCTGGAGCGATGGGAAGCAGATGTTGTCCAAGTGCGTTGCCCTGTTCAATTCCTTCCTGGCTATCGTCCTTGCATCCTAAACACCCGGGATGGGAGAAAAATAACGTTTATACAATATATTTATATAATATAATAAGTTATTATACATAATTATGTATTATTTGATGTGGGACTGGGCAATTAATCTTAGATGTATCAAAACGTATTCAGAACCAATAAGACACTGAGAAGCAAGGTCTTCATATACATTTGTTTCCTTATACATCAGTTGAAATCATAAATCTTCTCTTCTGGGGGTCCCTGGCACAAAACTTTTACAGACGGGGGGTCCGCAGCCAAATGCATATCAATTTGGGTCCTTGACTTGAAAAACTACTGCTGTAAACAAAACAACTGTTGTAAACAACCAATTGACTACAAAACTAGAAAAAGTGGTCCTCGGAGCACAAGTCTCCGCCAGGTCAGGTAGATTATTGTGACCTCCTGGTGGCGCTATCATAGGCCAATGTGAAAAGGGTGCCATTTCTTCTTAGGCCTTGCACGGCAATCGGACACTGCATTCATGATTTGAGGCATTTTGTTCCAAAAATGTGGTTTGCTAAATTAGACCTGCTGGTGGCACTACAACAGGCCAATGTGAAAAGGGTGGCATTTCTTTCTCGGCCTAGTGGGAATGTGCATGTAATATTTCACGGAAATCTTGCACTGCGTTCATGATTTGAGGAATTTTGTTCAAAACTGACCTATCCTGCAAACTTTGGAAGCCAATGTTAGCCAAGTAGGATGGAATATGAAATATCGGACACATCCATCTTGATCACATGACTATAGAGATACTGTGTACCGATTTGCGAGATTTTTGGATAGAATCTGAACGTAAGAGCAAAGAATGTGTTTTTACAAAACTCAGCCTCCTGGTGGCGCTCTCAAAGGCATATGTGAAAAATGCACAGCAAATGTTTTTCCTTGGCCTCTAAGGAGTGTGCGTGTAAAGTTTCACGCAGATCGGTGCAGTTATAGCTAAAAACGTGAATCGGCCTGTTATAGCGCCACCATGAGGCTGATTTGAACGTTTTCAAGTGGCATTTCTTCCGGGGGCAAGTGGGAATCTACGTGGAAAATTTCACAAAAATGGCATGCTGCGTTCATGATTTGAGGCATTTTGTTCGAAATGAACAAAATCCTGTAAACTTTGGAAGCCAATTTTAGCCAATCAGGATGGCATATGGAAAATCAGACAGATCCGTGTTGATCACATGGCTATAGCGATACTGTGTACCGATTTGTGTGTTTTTTGGACAAAATCTGTAGGAGTAATATCAAAAAATGTGTTTAGCAAAAGTCGGCCTCATGGTGGCGCTATGACAGGTTGATCTGAAAAATGTGGGGCAGGTTCTGCTGTGGCATCCACGGAGTGTGTGTGTGCAGTTTCACAGCGACCGGGTCAACGGTGGCGGAGATTAGCTGGTCGCAGACAGAAGGACGGACGGACGCACGGACGGACGGACGGACAGGGGGCAAAACATACTCTCTAATGAGAAAAGTGTTCTTGTCTTAAGATGGATGTACCTGTAGATAGTGATGGCTGGGTTCCTCCAGGGGGGCAGGTGTCGTGTTCACCATGCTGAGAAGAGCCTCCCAACAGGCAGACTGGAAGATACAAAAAACATTAGCAGCAAGGTCACACACACACACACACACCTTGTAGCAACAATGCCATTCATCATGGGAAATACTTTTATGACAGTTATGTAAAATCTCCTTACCTTTTGGTAAACGTGTTTTATACAAAATGTAATTATGCAAATTAAAAGATTGATGCATTACATCATGTTTACCTTGCTTACTGTAAATCGCTCTGGATTAAGAGCGTCTACTAAATGCCTAAATAGTACGTTGATATGCGCGATCATCATTAGGCCAAATATGACATTATTTCAGACATATTGAAAGTTAGCCATCTTACTCAATTTCATCATCTGTTCATTTAGGTTTTTTTTTTGCTACACCTTAAGATACACCTTCAGGAGGCTGCCATTCGAAAATGGCCCCTGTCAAAGTCTTAACCTACCCCCTCCCCCTTGTACATATTTGTCACTCTTCATACCAGTAACCTATAAGCTGATTGTATGACGTTCTGTACAGTCGTGTGTATATCTGTCTGTCTCTTATATGTCATCATGATTTGTGTGCATGGGGATCTCATCTTAAACAAGCTCAGTGCTTTATGAGTCTTCCAGTTTAGTAGACCTTGTATTGTGAATTTGTACTTCCATGTACTGTTGTTCTCATGTCTAAATAAAGCACATCAATCAATCAAATGCTGCCCCAACCCTGTGGAATGCATTCCCCATTACTTTCAGAGAAGCCCCCTCACAGCTTTCAATGCGGCTTTCCCCTGCTAACTGTCTTTTTTATGTCCAATGTATTTGTATGTAAGTTCATAAAGTTAACAAAGTTAACATAAGTGTAACTAAATGCATTTGAAATAAAATAAAAATGTTACTTTTCAGGATTCCAATTCAAAAATAGCAAAAACTAATTCTGGATTCCAATTCAAAAATAGACGATCTACAAGCTCAAAACGCGTCGCAACGCATTTTTGAGCTTGTAGATCTGCTATTTTTGCTACTTTTGATAGAATGGCGAAAAAAGTAAAAATACGGGCAAGACAGTATATGCAATGTAGTCTGGGAGACTTCGCCTCAGAGCCTGGACAGCAGGGGCACAGCCACTGCGTTGTGATTCAAATCAACAGCCAATGAAGAAAAGGGATGTAAATAGGAGCGACGAGAAGCAATTTGTCCTTGAGAAATTGCGGCCGCCATTGTTGTGTACTGCTGTTCGCCTCTCGTTGGACTGTTTAGACGAGTTGCTCAGCTCTCAAACCGGTAAGAGGCGTGTCCGCTCAGATTATGAGCGTAAGTTACATCCCGTGCACAAATACCAGGGCTCTGGCCCAGAAGTTTCCTCGCCCCTCCCGTTTGTATGCGAGAGCTGGCGAAAACGTCTGGGAAGATTATATGTAATGTGGCCCTCTGGAGTGAGTGGGGAAATATAGTGGCCCTCTCCATCATCAAAGTTGCATCACCCCTGTGCTATATACATTTGATATGTTATAATTAATAGACTCACATCATTGTAGATGTCCTTTTGAATCTTCATCACTCTGAGGGCAAACCCCGCCAAGCGGGTGTGCAGCAGTGGCACCGCACCTATAAGGAAGAGTCATGCAAGGTCAGTGTGGGAACATTTAAAGGAGTAGTTCACCCACTGCCAGGCCCGTAGTCCTACGGGCCGTTAAATCCAACCGTTAACTGCCGTTCCCGTAGTCCTACGGGGCGGGTGTTTTCCCATGTTAAATCGTGCAGGTGCAGATTCCGGATTTTTTTTGCACTTCCGGTTTCGAAGGGGGCGGACCGGAAACGAAATAATACTGTTTCCGGTTTTTGTCCCGCCTCCGTTTCCTGTCTAGCGATCAACTTTGGACGCCATTATCTCGGCTTGTTGATTTTTCTCTCCGCATCCCCCATTGTAGCGTTTTGCTCTCGTTCTCCAAAATGGAATGTCGGATCGCGGCACGGTTTCCAGCGTTTTGTTCCGTCGGGTCCCGTGTTTGTGTCGAACCAAATGAACGCGGATTTTAAACGGATTTAGCGGGGCCTATGACGGAATCAAAAAAACAAAAAAGGTAAGAAATAGCTTGGCACTACGATGGACGTTCTGAGATTAGCCGTTGGCAGTGGATGTGTTAACCCATTCAAGCCGGGGACGCATCTCTATCTGTCGTTTTTAGATTTCTTTAGGCTATTCAAAAATAGCAGATCTACAAGCTCACATTGCTTTTATATGAAATATCCCAGACTATTAAGATTTTATGGAAGATGCTTCTGAACATATGGCTGGTTTGACCACTTTAATTATGCTCTAATCTTAATATAATAACCGTAAATAGCCTGTCTACAGGCTCTCAATCCTTGTAGATCGGCTATTTTCGCTGTGCAACATGCTTCCATAGAATACATGCTGGCTTTCATGGAATCCAAATGATTGACATCGGTCGTGCCGACTGACAACTTTAATCCATGGAGGTCCTTGAGGGGCTTCCCCGCAAACTTTAGTTCATATAAGCATCGAAATGAATGACAACATATTTTGAGATGGGGGTCCGAGGCCAAATACATATACATTTTTAACAGGAATAAACCTAGATGCATATCAATTGTCCGTTGTGTGACTTTCAGGTGTTAAGCAACATGCACGTCACGTCATTGAAATAGAGTGCAAGAACATACCAAATGAGCACTGCATGCCTGAATACATATAATTTACCAATACAAATTTAAAGGTTGAAATATGGAGACATGTTTCTGCCAGACAGCAATGATATATTGCTTAACTTTTTTGTATTGCATTTGTTTTACAGACATATTTTATCTTTTTACACTTTATTCATACAAACTATTGTTTATACTACACACACACACCAAAAGAAATCCAAAGAAATCTTAACACATTGGCTGCCAAAAACGCAGATCTGCGTTATTTTGAGGCCTTACAACGCAGGCTGCCAAGAACGCAGATCTGCGTTCTTTAAAAAAAATATATATATATATTATTTTTTATTTTTTTTAGATTTGACCCAAAGACCAAGGAGATATGATTTTTCGAAGATTTAGACTCCCATCCACTTCCTTGTTAACTTAAAACTTAAAAATTCTGTATCTCGGCTCCTGAGTACTTTTATTTTTTCATTGAAAAAGTCTGGCAGTCTACTGTAGAAAATAAATAAATAATTCTGGCAGCCAATGTGTTAAAATGTTTTAAGAGTCTGACCTTCGATCCTCTCCCACTTGGCGGCGGCCAGCGTGGCCAGTGTGGGCAGCGCGGCGGTCAGCGTGGGCGCCGTGCCGGTCTCCAGGATGCGGAGGTACAGCTGGAAGTAGAACGGCGAGAGGCGGGGCATCTCCAAGACCCAAAGAAGACATAATACCAAAAGAACTGGTCCATGGCCTCCCCGAAGTCACCGGTCCAGCACAGGTACAGCGGGAGGAGGTCCGTCACTTCCTGGACTCTGCACGACAACCAAAATAAAAATGTAAGAGTGAACGTGAACACAGCTTCTGAACCATTCTTTAGCCCATACATGGGCAACTGGCGGCCCCCACCTTCACTTAATGTGGCCCGCAGGTTAATATCTGAATACTGATATATTATTGATTTCAGCTGTTACAATTGCAAACATGACCCGCTTTAAAGGTAGGGTAAGTGATTTGCTTTGGTTAAAATAAGTGTTAAATAGCTCTATATTCTGATAGTACTCATAGAGTGTTTGTTCCGTTTGTTCTCCTTGTCTCTCCAGCTCTTTATAAAACAGAAAATGCATTTTCGTTTCAGTTTCAGTTCCAATTTTATCCAACCAGGACAGAGAACTCTATCAGGATACAGATTAAACAAGTGAAATTGGAAGTGATGACACTAAGAAATGAGCAGGCAAAATTGGAACTGGAACACTATACAAATTAAGAATTGGTACTTTCTCCTGATTGGCTGAGATTTTGACACCTACCGACATTTTTTTTTTCTGTTTATTAAAGAGCTGGAGAGACGGGGAGACATCTGTTACTGAAAAAACACTCTATATCAATGATTACTATCAGAATATAGTATTTTAACCTTTTAACAAAATACTATTTGTTTTAACCAAAAAATATCACTTACCCTACCTTTAATTACTACTACTATATTAGTAGTAGCTTAATGACTAGTATTAAAATTCTATTTTATTTTTTACGTCCAATGTATTTGTATTTAAGTTCATAAAATTAACATAAGTATAACTAAATGCATTTGAAATGAAATTAAAATGTTGCTTTTCAGGATTCCAAAAAAAAAAAAAAAAATCTGAATTCCAGTTCAAAAATAGCAGATCTACAAGCTCAAAACGCGTCGCAGCGCGACGCGTTTTGAGCTTGTAGAGCTGCTATTTTTGTGTGACATAGAATGGCCCGACAGTATATGCAATGTGGCCCTCTTGGAGTGAGTGTGGAAATATAGTGGCCCTTTCCATCATCTAAGTTGCCTCACCCCTGCTTTAGCCCCATGGTCACTGAACTAAATATTGGATATTGGTCATCACAAGCCACACTATCTTCCCAATATTTTCATACTAAAATTGCTTTTTTCAGAAAGACCAAATCAGGAGAAAATAGACTTTATCGACCTTCCTCTGTCCTAGCATCAAACTCTCGCGGAATCTAGCACCAGTAAACATAGGACGTTTGCGAGGCGGCGCCCACTTAGGAGACCCATTTGTAGGATTTGTGTACAATTTCTCGCCTCTAGTGGCTCCAATTGGAACAAGGTTTCCACCAAACAGACGATGTATGCCTTACAAAAAGGCGACGACTCTTCACTCTTGCCTAAATGTTTATGTTTTAACACTTGCGTGACTAGCCGGTCAATCTGGACGATTTTGAGAATTTAAAGTGGATTATCTTCTCTCATGAAGCTCCGAGGCAATTCCCCTTTCATGACTTTTCCTAAATATTTGATACAAGATTTGACCCAAAGACCAAGGAGATATGATTTTTCGAAGATTTAGACTCCCATCCACTTCCTTGTCAACTTAAAACTTCTGTATCTCGGCTTATAGCTCGGCTATAAACCCCATTTACAATGCAATGGTTTCATGCCTCACTGTTTTCTCAGGGCACAACGCATGCAGTAACATTTTCATAGACCTGACTGCTTATTTCTATCGCAAAATCTGGCAACCCACTTCACTGCAAAGCGGCGGATAAAGATCATATCTACAAGCATACAGCTTGTTACGCAGCAACTGTTTTATGCTTGAAGATCAGACATTTTGCGCAGGATTGAGCACATGTGTGAAGCATACCGATGTGTTCGCTACAGATCACGCTGTTTTAAAATATAGATATGATCTACAAGCAGAGGGCTCGTCAGGCAGCGACTGTTTTGTGCTTGTAGATCAGATATACAGATCGCGCTGTTTTACATGCTTTTTTAAATAAATATACAGGATCTGCAGTTACCATTACAAGTTAGCCTATAATGTTTCTGCCTGCCTGCAACAACATATAATGTGAGCTCACTGAGAAGAGTAGAATTGAAATGTTAAGGTATTTATAAGACAATGGAATCCCCCGTTGTGCCCCGCAGCGCGGGGGAGAAGGTGTTGGGATCGTCTGCGCCATAGGGGGAGACACTGGCCAATAGAATAGCAGGAAACGATCGGTCATTATGACATTATCTCAGGCTGTGTGTGGGATGGCCTGATGGCAGACGTGGAAGTGTTAAGACAACGAACCAGAGGAATCAGAGCACGGTGGGAACAAAAAATAAAGTTTAGCCAAAGTGAAATGGCCATCTTTATAAATGCTCCAACAGGGGATAAAAGTAGTTAACCCATTTGGGCAGGAACCCCCTTTGTAACTATACCTTTCAGGACGGGAACGCCCTTTTGGGTTCTTGTTGCTATGTACAGTATACAGCAACATACATTTGTTGTAATTTTTGAATAAATATTTGAAGTTTTTCAGAAAACTTAGGTCAGGATTTAGAAGGCGTTTTTAGAATCGGCCTCAGGCCTACAGTAAAGGGGTTAATATAGCAGCACAATAATTTATTTATCCATTTATGCGTTGGCCGTTCAAAAATAGCAGATCTACAAGCTCAAAGTGTGTCACTTTGTGCCGTGCTGTAAAGCTTGTACAGCTGCTATTTTGGAAGTGTTCTGGACAAAAAGGACCTTCAGACATTGCCCCGCATGGAGTCACTTTAGTGGTCTGTAAGATCCCAAAACTAATGGTCAGGTGTAAAGGTGTCAACACACACCGAACTTTGTTGTCCAGACTGCAAGTCGAATGAAGTCGGGAGACAAACATTGCTGAATGCAACCATTGCAGTATTGATGCTTTTACTTGAGTACAAAATGTGAGTCTTTTTCCACCACTGGTCTCCACTACCCCTCCTAGCAAGGCCAAGCAGGCAACCAGAGAGCTCTAAACCCCCTATATGTACCCTCTCCGCCGCTATCCGAAGACGCCTCCGTACAACGTTCGACATGACAATGTACCCACAGCCCATTCAATGGCCGGTTTTCTCACATTTTCTGTGTGTGTATACCTAGGCCCCCCATTACCCTCTGTCCTCAGATAAAATGGTTTTAAATGAGATGAGTGTAAAACCTTGTTTGCTGTTCCTGGAGAAACCCGGCAAAACGCAGCACGAACCGCAGGTAGTGACACAACTCCCGGAACCTGAGGACACACTCGCGGGAAATAATATCATTATTTTGGGGGTCGCGGCCTGAAAAGGTTGAGAACCCCTTCTTTAAAGGACGACTTCACCGATTGTCAACCTATCTTCATATAATTGGTCCTCACTAATACTCATGATAAAACAAAAATCTACTTGGTCTGTGTCTCATAGGAGGGCTTTGGACAGTCCAGAAACCGTCTACCAGTGACATCATCGTTAGGCATGATTTTTTTTCCCCAACAAGATTTCACATTTTTTATTTAGATTTAATTTTTCAATTATTGCATTGCAACTTTCCAGGAATAGAAAGCCTGCAGTTTCTATTAGCTTGGATTCCCATTGATGATGTCACTGGTAGACGGGACTCTGAACTGTTTTTTACCATTTTATCATGAGTATTAGTGAGGACCTATTATATGAAGATAGGTTGAAAATCAGTGAAGTCGTCCTTTAACTGCCAGAGTAAAAGTGTAACAGTGTTTGCGGGGCTTGAATCCGCAACTAAGTGAAACCACCTTCCAGGCTGGAAATCTTTGAAAACGTGCAGGATCGCGTCTCCATCTAAACGTGCAATACAGGGATATCTGCAAAACGTGTGACGTTATGTTTCACGTAGGCAGAACCGTAGAACCACTATTGCCAGATCCTGTGAGAGAAATAAGCAGCCGGTTCTATGAAAACAAGCCCAAAAGAAGCGACTAGGCTACATGAGCACTACAGTACATCGGCTATTTGAAAATAGCCGATCTACAAGCTCACAAAGCGTTGCATTCGCGACGCTTTGTGAGCTTGTAGATCTGCTATTTTCAAAAAATATCTTGAAAAAAAAAGTGAAATAATATTTGGAGTATGTATGTATGTATGTATGTATGTATATATATATATATACATTTTTAATATATTTGTTTTAATTCAGAAGGGGCTCTGCGGAGAAATACAACAATTTGACATGCACATGTTTGAGGACTGTTTAAACAATAAATAGAAATCAACTACACTTTAAAAACAAACTTATAATAAGCGGACGTGGCAACCCTAAGTTGAACCACGCTGCACTGGTGTATGTAAATAAAAGAAGTAGAACGGAAGTGGTTCCACACTACAGCGTTTTAAATCACTGTTTGCGTCTCCGTGTAAATGCAAAATAAAAAGTGACAACGCAGCGGCACTTTGTCGTTTTTCTGTTCTGATCGTTGCCGTGTAAACGTGGCCTTAGTATATAATACCTGTGCTGGTTCTGGAGGTATTATTAGTGTATATGTTACAGGTAGATTGGCATTCCAGGTAGAACCAACGCCAGAGGGCAATGCAAGCCAGACATCAGTCCCACACCACACACGCACACACGCACAAACGAGCACGCACACACGTATGTGCGCACATGCACGCGCGCGCGCACACCTGCGAACAGCCTTATTCCATGCAGTTGAAGCACAAGGGGGCGCAGTTCCAACATCATTTACGATTCTGTGCCTATCGGTACATAACTCGGACGGCGCTTAGTCGACTAGCAGACCATCGGCCAGTCGGCGCGGGCACTTGCGCCTGGAGGCGCCTCCTTGGCCTCAAGGTCTGCTGAGTCGGCGCGCCTCCGTCATGCTCCAAAACTATACTTTATCGGCGAAAAAAAGTAGTCCGTGGATGTTTGAAAAAAGAATGTCCCAAGCGGGAGTCTCAAACCCAGACTCCCAGTGATAGTGGATGGGGAGTCCAATGATTATCGAAGTGCGCCACCAAGGCTGGTATGTCTGTCTGTATATCCATGTTGTCGTAGTCGTCGTCCTCGCATCGCAGCCCTGCCCCGAGCCTAAAAACAAGCGTTCCACTTCCAATCTACCTGGAATACCAATATACCTGTGACATGTATACCTGTGCTGGTTCTGCAGGTGCTGGACTCGCAGTAGGATCACAGGCAACTCCTCCTTCAGGATGTCTGTCTTGCCGTTTGGGGGCCTGTAGACGCCCGACACATTCTGCCCCCTCAGCACAGACACAAGGAGCATGTCGTCCCAAGAACGCAGGTTCAACCTACAGCGCGCACACACACACACACACACACACACACACACACACACACACACACACACACACACACACACACACACACACACACACACACACACACACACACACACACACACACACACACACACACACACACACACTCAGTGGTGGAAAAAGTACTAACGTTTTTACATAAGTAAAAGTATCAATACTGCAATGTAGAAATACTAGTAGTACTGGTATCAAAATGTACTTAACTAGAAGTTCGGGCCGCTATGCGGCCCGAACGTCTAGCGTGACGCGTCGTTCACTTTGCAGTGCCACCTTACAGGCACCTCACAGTGTGAGAGAGAGTTTTGTGCTCTCCTAAATCCACGGCAGGCTTTGAAAGTACCCACTTCAGAAAGAGGTGACGTGCATCACCTCTCCAATGACCAAAACCCACTATGGAAGCCGTCGAACTGGTGCGATCTGACGGCATCCTAGAATTTATAGGTAGGATGTGATGTCATGCGTGATGTCATGCTGTTTGTGTCCATATTCGGGACGACCGTCTCATCGTGATGTCAGATTACGTCACACTGGCGTGATGTCAGATTACGTCACACTGGCCACATACAACGTTCGTACATACTGACAACCGACATGGCGCAGGATTCAAATTGTATATATAGGGAAGCCGTCGAACTGGTGCGATCTGACGGCATCCTAGAATTTATAGGTAGGATGTGATGTAATGCGTGATGTCATGCTGTTTGTGTCCATATTCGGGACGACCGTCTCATCGTGATGTCAGATTACGTCACACTGGCGTGATGTCAGATTACGTCACACTGGCCACATACAACGTTCGTACATACTGACAACCGACATGGCGCAGGATTCAAATTGTATATATAGATAGAAGTACCAAAAGCACTCATTATGCAGAATGTCCCATTTCACAAGTTTTCAAATGTATAAAAATCTTTTGAAAATAGCAGATCTACAAGCTCACTACGTGTGGCATCGCGACACAATGTGAGCTTGTAGATCTGCCATTTTCAAATGGCAGTAAGTACAGTACTTTAGTTTATTTTTATACAACTAGAAGTGCCGGAAAAGACGCGCTGTGATTGGCCAGTAGTCACTTTGAGTGGCAGCGTGTCTTCCCAAACATGGCGCCCGCAGATAACGATGCCCCAGAGACGGAGGAGGCGTCTACCTTTATAAGTGTGCGGTCCTTGACACGAAACGTTTGACAACCACTGCTCTAGTGTGCACTGACATAATGAATAATAATACTAATAATAACAATGTGAAAAGGGTGGCATTTCTTCCTCGGCCTGGTGGGAATGTGCGTATGAAATGTCACGGAAATGGCAAGCTGCGTTCATGATTTGAGGCATTTTGTTCAAAACGGACCAATCCTGCAAACTTTGGAAGCCAACCTTAGGCAACTGTGTATCGATTTGCATGACGTTTGGATAAAATCTGTAGGAGTAATATTAAAAAAAAGGTTTTGCACAAATCGGCCTCCTGGTGGCGCTATAACAGGCCCATGTGAAATATTTTGGAATTGGCATCGAGGGAGTGTGTGTGCACAGTTTCGCAGCGACCGTGCCAACAGTGCCGGAGATTAGCTACTCGCGGACGGACAGGACACACAGACGGACACACGGACAGGGTGCAAAACATACTCTCTCGCCATGCCTTTCAGCCTGGCGGAGACATTCATAATCAGGGGTGCACATAACTGGTGTGCAGGTGCGCATGCGCACCCAAAATAAAAAATGCGCGGCACATCAGACGACACAAGGCGCTTTTGCGTACCAACAGCTGGGACAGGAATTTCCAAGCTTTTATTTTTTAGCAAAACTAAAAAATAAAAGCCTGGAGATCGAGGCTAGGAATTTACTTGAAGCCACACTCACACAATCATGCTAAAGCATGCGTCGGCCCCATGTACAGCCATTAGGAGCAGGGGGAGAGGACGCATGCTGCACGTGATTGTGTGAGTGTCTCGCATCGCCTCGCATCGCCTCGCATCTCCTCGCTGGGTGCACGCAGCCAGCAGCGGCTGTTGGAGGCACTCGTCACCGATGATGAACGCACCGTAATGGTGCAAAATATGCCGTGAACGTCCCAATCTGGCGGATAAAAGCAGCGCAGCACAGGGCACCAACCTTGGGGGCTTCACCAAACGGCGTGAGAAAAAAAAAACGGCGAAAACCGTTGACAAAACTGTTCGGTGGACACCGTGCTGAATCCCCCCCCCCCCCGTTGACAAAACGGCATGGGACCATTTATTTGGTGCGCACCAAGTCACATCTCCAGGTGCTCTTCTGAGTACTAGACCTAAAACGTTATGTGCACCCCTGTTCATAATAATAATAAACCTACTTCCACTTCAGTGCTGGCAGGTTCTGGCAGAACAACTGCAGCTTCGCGTAGAATTCAGGGCCAAAGTCGGCCAGGATCATCTGTCGCTGGACTGACTGTAGTACCCTGGGAGGAACGCACAACAGGTCAGACACACACAAATAGACAAGAATGTTATTAACAAATAAAACCACTTATCAGAAGAAATGAATCGGATCAAAAGTTGTGTGCTGGCATTTTTCCCCTAGCCTGGTTCCAGACCATACACCCCGCCCACTCTCTGAGTGGACTGCTCTTCTTGGTCTGGTGTCATAATGTGAGCCTATGGCTTTTCACGGTCGAAGAAAAACCTGTCAAATCAGAGTCGGGAGGTGGGAGTGGTCTAACAACAAGCCAATCAGCAAATATATGCCAAAACAAGCTGTGCGATGACATCAGATGTAGGCGGATCCGTGGATCTCTTGTGATTGTCGTAGGGAAATTTGAATCCCCTCCCCCTGGTAATCGCGGACACTGCAGCCAATGTCAGACTGAAGCTCCACGCAGCTTCAGGCTGATAATCAGGACAATTCTTCCCCACTCCCCGTCCGTGCAACGAGCCGATGTCCCGTGAGGACAGCGGTCATGGAGAATATTCCATGATCTTTCAAAAGGTACAGTAAAATCGCCGTTTTTGCTGGCAAGGGGAAGGTAGACGGATGAATTAATTAATTAATTCCTGGCAGTGAAAGAGTTAATAGAAATCCCCCAGGCTTTGGCTTAGACATTTAAGTGTGAGAAACGTGTGTGTGTGTGTGTGTGTGTGTGTGTGTGTGTGTGTGTGTGTGTGTGTGTGTGTGTGTGTGTGTGTGTGTGTGTGTGTGTGTGTGTGTGTGTGTGTGTCAGTACCTTTCAATCAACAGCACTTTGGCTGTAGTCGCAATAGCCACGAGACTGCTAGAGATGGACATCCTGCAGACAGGGAGGGAGAGACACAGAAAATTAGGGCTGTGTAAAAGTGACCAAAATGAAAATCGAATTCTACTCATTCTATATTACCGCTAATTAGAATATTTGACCACGTCCCTTTTTCTAAATAACACAAAAGCGGATTTGTTTAGTTTTTTTTTCATCAAATGACTATCATAGGTTACAATAACAGCATTGCATTGGCCTATAAACCGATTTTCAGAAATAAGCAAAGACAGTAGCATGTACTGGACATCTTTTATATTATTGTAACTAAACCATTAAAGACTGAAATAAAAAACATGTCTTTTAGAGCACACCCACGGTCAATCCATTTGTGTGTATTTGTTATATCAAAAGGTCCCTAAAATTCAATTTTGAATCACTTCCTTTAAACGCAAAATAGAGAATAAATAAATATTACAGCCAGACTAGGTATCCTCTAAAATATATTTACTATGGGCAGGGTTGGATGACAATATAGCCTTTGCAACAGAAGAAGAAAAAAATATATATATATTTTTTTTTTATATATTCGACATTTATCCTACAAACGATTATTCAGACCTCTCACAGAATCTGGCAACACTGGATGAGGATCACAATCACGTTTTCTCCCAGTCATTTTGAGGGGAAACTGGCCTTCTGGTAGCGCTGTGCGATACGACTATCTGCGTCACGGTTATTTCAACCTTTTGGCTCGATTACGATTAATTAACTTTGTTGAAGCCAACTGATCAATCTATGGCCTTAAACTCTACAAGTTTAATCCTAACCTCTCCTCTCTTTTTCTAATTGAGAGCCTACCCTTAGGTTTAAAGGTTTGGGGTTGGGGGAGTTATGCCAGATTATAACTGCTCCAGGCTGCGTTCATGACTATTTACCAATGGATCGAATGCCCCCGCCCCCCAGTTAAAAAAAAAAGCAATACCAGATTTTTTTTAACCCATTAAGACCTGAGGAGATTCTAAAAAAAAGTTTTTTGAAAAAAAATATAAAAAATATTTGTTCTCAATTTTTCAAAAATAGCAGATCTACCAGCTCATAGCGCGGCAGATGCGTTCCAGGTCTTAAAGAGTTAAAACACTAATCTTTTAATTATTATCAATTATTATCAAATCTTTGCTTCTGGGGGTCCCTGGAACAAAATGTTTTTAAATGGGAGGGGTCCGCGGACAAATATATATTATTTTGGGGGTCCGTGACGTGAAAAAGTTCAAAAATCATGCCAGCGGATTCTAAAAAACGGGAGTGACGCGCCTGTCACTCACTTTCAGGACCCTCCCCGTAGCCCGCACCGCCTTCTGCCTTGAGCACCATGGTGCTTCCTGAGTCTTGGGACGCTCAGCCTTCCACTCACCCGATTGGACAGAAGGGGAAAATCAGCTCCTGCCTCCAGCAGTTTTATGCTTCAAATTGACAAGTCGTGTAGAACGGATAAACGCAAGGTCTGCGCGACAAGCGGAAAGATCCGCTCTTGCGTGAATTTACATTGACAAAGCATTGGCAGATTCTGCCCCAGAGGTAAAATAAAAGTGCGGTGGGAGCTCGCCCTTAGAAGACATTTGTAAAATCCCCAGAAGCAAAGATTTGAGTTAACACATCGGGTGCCAAACACGGTCTGAACCGTGTTTTCACGTAGTAGCGCTCTGGTGCCGAACACGGTCTGAACCGTGTTTGGTGTCTTTTTGTTTTTTTTTCCATACGGGAGGGGCTGGAGCAGCTCTGGAATCACCCGTGGTGATTCTGAGAAGGATAGGCCAGATGCATCATCGTGTCAAAAAACATGGCGCCCATCCGCTTCCGTTCTATATCCTTCTCTAAAACCTCCATAACTCCGAAACTTTTTACGCTGGGGAAAACGACTCATGTTGTATGCACGATCGCTCCGCCATTGTTACTCGCGTGAGCCATGTTATCGTTCCAGGCGTTAGCCAGTACCATCGAGCAAAATTGAGGCATGCTTTTTTTCTCATGGAATGCACGTCGTGGAGTCTACAGTTTAAACAGCGCTGCGCAGCTCAAAGGTGAGATTTCGGCACCGAACGTAATCTGTTATTATAAAATGCTGGCACCCAATGTGTTAAAAACCCTTGCTTTAAAAAAAGTACATCTATATTCAAACTAAAGATTTGCACACATCACGATTTTTCAAAACAAAATTACAGATCTACAAGCTCATAGCTCATGAGCTTGTAGATCTGCTATTTTTGTATAGCCAAAGAAATCTTAAAATGACACAGATGCGTTGCCGGCCTTAATGGGTTCAGTGTGTGTGTGTGTGTGTGTGTGTGTGTGTGTGTGTGTGTGTGTGTGTGTGTGTGTGTGTGTGTGTGTGTGTGTGTGTACCCCCTAGGTTGGAAGTGTCCCAAGAAAATCTTGGCCGCTCCCAGCCTCATGACAGCAGCTGCCCTGTCGTCCTGGCTGTCGGCTTTATCCAGGAACGTCTTCGCACACTCGTAAACTGGGGTGTAGCTGCAAAAAATTAATAAATGCCATGAATTCAAATTCACAGGCGTACTCATCATTTCATATCCAAGTTGTTTTATAAGTTGTTAAGTTGTTTTCAAAGATTTCCATTCAACCCACGAAAATGCCGTTGCCATCTAAACGGAAGGCACATCTGAGATTTTATTTTGCCGTTTTGCTCTAGAGCATACGTGGGGCAACTGGCGGCCCAGGGGGCCACATGCGGCCGCCACCTTCACTTAATGCAGCCCGCAGGTTGATATCGGAATACTGATATAAATTATTGATTTCAGCTGTTACAATTGCAAATATAACCCGCTTTAATTATTTCAGTCTATATTAGTAGCTTAATGACTCGTATTAAAATAGTCTTTTATTTGTATTTAAGTTCATAATGTCGACAAGTATAACTAAATGCATTTGAAATTAAATCTCTCCATCATCAACGTTGCCCAACCCTGCTCTAGAGCATGGGTTCCCAAACTTTTCAGCCCGCGACCCCAAAATAAGGCGACCCCACCTACACCTGGAGGCAATTTATGCACATAAACTTGCACGTTCGGTGCGCATTTGAAATCTATTAAAATGGTAAAATGTACTATTTGTAATCATTTTAGGTTGTATTTCATCCATTATGTTAAAAAAAAGAAAAAAAGTTGATTTTTTCTTCTTTATGACCCAAAATAATTTCGCGACCCCACCGTCAGTCTCCCCAACTTTGGGAGACCCTGCTCTAGAGACCGTTGTCTTCTAAAACGGGGCCTCGCTGTGAAAAGCCAAATACCGAGCCCGAATAAGCAACCAGGGAATTTAGTAAATTCATGCACCTTTTTGTGACCTGGCGAAAAGATTGTACAGTTGGGCATTTTTGGCATCACAGAGGGTAAAATTATCATACAATAATTATCTTAACATCTAGAAAGACTGGTCAGGTTATTGAAGGCAAACAATGCTTGCCATTTCAGCCCTAAAGAGCAGCATACTCACTCATGGATCGTAGCCTGCATGTGGACTCCATCTTCCGTTGCAGACTTTCCCCTCTCGAAGGAGTCGTACACGTTTGCCAGCTCCGCGGCGAAGCTCCCCAACATCACCGCTACACAAACCATGGAATAAAGCACAATACAAAAAATGTTGTACGGTCAATGTGTGATTTGTGATTCCTAAACAATGAAACACAATCATTTATGCCAAATTATGTTTTAGTGATACTGTTCCTGCTGTTCTGCATACTTATCAAAAGAAAATAAAAAAACGGGCCTCTTGATTATTCAATTAACCCATTAAGACCTGAGGCCTATTCTACAAAATGTCTTCTGTTGCTATATCACGTCTATATATGTCAAGGACCCCCACAATGATATGCATTTGGCCACGGACCTCCATCTCAAAATAGTTAGTTCCAGGGACCTCAAAAGTATAGATTTGAGTTACAAATGTTCGCTTTAAAAATGTTTTTTTTTTAATAGCCAAAGAAATCTTATATGACATAGATGCATTCCCGGTCTTAATGGTATAAGTGAAAAGGTAGTTTATATAGAATAATCGTGAAGAACATAATCATTAAGACCGGGAACGTATCCGCATCAGCTCCACAAATCATGTTCAACCCAGATTTGGCTCAACAAAAGGGAATGAACTCGTTGCTATTCATCAAAAATGTGGAATGCCCTACCAAAAGGAGTAAAGGAGTGTAAAACCCTACTCACTTTCAAAACTGCCCTAAAGATACACCTTCAATTCAAAAATGGCCCCTGTCCAAGTCCTAAGTCCTAAGTCCCTTTTCACTCTTCATACCAGTAACCTGTAAGCTGATTGTATGACATTCTGTATAGTAGTGTATATATCTGTCTGTCTCTTATATGTCATCATGATTTGTGTGCATGGGGTTCTAATCTTAAACAAGCTTAGTGCTTAATGAGCTTTCCAGTTTAGTAGACCTTGTGAATTTGTACTTCCATGTACTGTTATGTACTATCATGTACTGTTCTCATGTCTTACTAAATAAAGTACATCAATCAATCCGTCATTTCTTTTTTTTTTTTTTGGCTATTCAAAAATAGCATATATACAAGCTCATAGCGCGGCGCCGAGTGCCTCGCTATAAGCTTGTATATCTTTTTGAAAAATCATGAAAATGCGCAAATCTTTCAATATATATTTTTCAAAGCGAACATTTGTAAAAAAGATTGTTGGAGGGATCCCCTAGAAGCAAAACATTTTGTTACAAATGCTCGCTTTAAAAAATATATATGTTCAAATATTTTAACAAAATGTCATGATTCTTTTTTAAATAGCAGATCTACAAGCTCATTAGCCTGGCGTAGCTAGACTATATCACTGCGTGGATATGAGTCTGGTGCTTCCATGAGGATGTTTTGTTTCCCAAGGGGCGGGATCAAAACAATAGCCCTCATATGAGCTCATATGAGCTTGTATATCTGCCATTTTTGAATAGCCAAAAGAGATCTAAAATCACACGGATGCGTTCCCGGATTAAATCAGAGGTCTTCAACAGGGGGTCCTCAGAGTTACTACAGGGGGTCCGCCAAATCTTTGTGTGATAGGATTTGTTTTTACATTAACCACTTGAACCCTATAGCATCCCTATTCTGAGGGGAACATTAGCCGAAAATAGCCGATCTACAAGCTCACGCGAGGCGTTGAGAGCTTGTAGATCGGCTATTTTTGGCAAAGAGAGGGGGAAAAAAGAGCAGACTAAGTATACAGAGTGAAAGTTTACTTAGTGTTGATGGTTCAAGTGGTTAAATGTCTTAAAATACACATTAACACGAAACCAACATCTATGAAAGGCTTTAATCTGCAACACAAGTTTATGCAATATATTGTCGGGGACGTCCCTGCTCCATCTCTCTCTCAGAGAGGGGGTCCTTGGCCTGAAAACGTTGAAGACCCCTGGATTAAATCATGGTGATGTGCTTGTGAGTGACTGTCGAGCCAAAACTGAGAGAAAGCTCTGAAACCATATCTGGGAAAAAGGGACATCCAAGATGGCTGCCAATGGCCTTTGGGACATCCAAGATGGCTGCCCCTACACAGGCCTTTGGGTGTCGGCTCATTAGAGATTGGGTGTCGGCTCATGGCAAGCAGCAGAAAAGAAGCTGGAGGTGCTCAGTTGAGCAAACAACATTGGAGGGAGAAGAGCTCAAACCAACTCCAAAGAAGCTCCAAACCACTTCAAGTTACACACACTGTGTTTGGGTTCGACATGCCAATGGTCTGTAAATGTTTCAATCTCCTTTTGCTGTTTTTAAATGCTGCTTAAATGTTTGGTGCAACTGCTAAAGTTTGTTTGGCTTTAGAGCCTTATTGTAGTACAGCAGCACAGCATTGTTTTCAAATGTTTGAAGAATTTATTTACTCTTATTTGCTGAAAAGTAAAGTTTAAAGGGATGATTGGCAAATGTTTGAAATATTAAGTTAAAGTTAAAATAATTGTTTAAAACTACAAATGAAGCTAATGTTAAAAGCTTGAAGTTAAGAGCTGAAGTTTAATGTCAAAAGCTAATGTTAAAAGGACTTTATTTCAAAGTTTATAAGGAGGAGTAGGAAAATGCTGATTCACAAGCTCAGATCAGCTGTGTTCATTATTTAACGAGCTTCAATTATCTCTTTAGAACTTAAATGGTCTCTCTAAAGAGTTTAAAATGTTTGTTTAAAAGTTAACTTTAATTCATGTTTAAAAGTATAATTTAATGTTTAAAAAGTGAATTCAAAGACTTGATTTAATTTTAAAAACTTAAAATGCCTAAACATTTAAAAGTCTAAAATGGACTTTATGTTAAAGAAATAATTTACTGAGTTTAAGAACAATTGAATGTTTAATTTATTTAAACAGGTTTAATTTTGCATTGAAGTTTAAAACAGTTAATAATTCATTTAAATAAGTAAAAGTAACGATGTTTGAGTAAATGTTTTGTCAATTACTATTTAATAACACACTAATTCCAACGCTATGTTTGAAATTAGAAACATTACTTAGAAATGATTTAAAAGTAAATGTTTGGTAGTTTACTACTTAGTAACGAACTTATTACAACACTTTGAAATTGTAAACATGGTTTAAAAGTTTGAAAGATGTTTATTTTTTCTGTTTTGAAATGGCAATGTTGGTAATTTTTCTTCTGTTTCTTTTATCTCGAAGGTTTTCGACCTGATGATTTGAAGCTCAAACAACAAAAGAAGCCAACAAAACTAAAGTTGGAATAAAAAGTTTGAGTTTTCATAAACTGAGTTGTCCAATCATTTGAACCTGAACTGAACCTGTGGGTGAACTTGACAGTCGTAAACCACAGCAGCAGCTTGGACTGGAAAGCTGTGGACAAAGGAGCCTCAAGCAAGAGGACAAAATGGCGGAAGAAGGCCTGGGGAAGTCGGTCAAAGACCTCAAGAAGGAAAGGACCGTGGCAAAATGCAGCTTCACAAAACAGGCAAACTTCATCCTGAGAGGAGGGAACACAATGCTGCAAGAGGAACTGAAGGAGGAGTTCACAAAACTGTCCTACCGCTTCAGGAAGTTGATGGAGGCAAATGACGAGTACAGATTTGGACTGGAGGCCGATATTAAGGATGTGGATCCAGGAGCGGATCTCGATGGAGAGCAGGAGGCTGACATTGCCAATTCTATCAAGGAGGCTGAAACAAAGCAGGAAGAATTGAAAGACTTTGTTCTGAAAAATCTGTGGGGAAGATACGGAAAAAGTGAACTCGAGACAGCCCTTCTCGAAGCAGAGATGACAGTAGACCAAGCAAGAAATGTTCCTGTTGCGAGTGCAAATTGTGAGGGCTACGAAGTGCTCCTCACTCTGGTGGAGAAGAGGGTGAACCAGGCCATCTCATCTACATCCTTATGGGAGAAATGGACACCTGAGGACTTGAAAGATCAAATGAGAGGAAGGATCAAAGATATCTGTGCATCAAAATCCAGGCTTGAAGGAAGGAGATCTGAATTTGCAAATGCACGACAAGGCACAGAAGTGAAACCTCTACATCATCCACCAGTAAAACCAATAATCAGAATAAAACCAACCACCTTACCCATCTTCAATGGAAGCAAGCGGGACTATCACCGATGGCGGAAGGACTGGGAGAGCCTCCAACGACAAGGAGAGCCATCTGGATCACCAGAGGTAAAGAAGATCCAGCTTATGGAGAGCGTGGAGGAAAAGATTTCAAAAGAATTGAGACTTTCCAGCTATTCAACTGCAGCTGAAATGTTCCGTGTCTTAGAGAACAGATGTGGCAACAACTCCACCATCACAATCGAAATCCTGGAGGAGCTAGAGAAGACACCACCTGTCAAAGGCAGCCATCCAAGGAAGGTCATTGACCTAATCCAATCTGTAGAAAAGGCCCTAGCAGATCTGACGGAGCTGGGCAACTCTGGAGCAATTAAAAACCCACTTGTGATCAAGTCAATCGAAAGCAAATTGCCTGAGTTCATAAAAAGGGACTGGGTGATGTTCATGGTCGACCCCAAGAACAATGTCAAGGCAGACACCCATTTTGACATGCTCCTGACCTTCCTGAAGAACCAGGAGGACGTCCTTGAAAGACTCGAGCAGCTCAGGGTTGTGGACAAGGAGAGGCCTGACCGTTCTGACAGATATGGGAAGAAGATTGGCTCGACAAGAACCACAAGAAAGGAAGACCTTGATGTTTGTGTTGTCTGCGGCGATGGTGGGCATAGCAACAAGATCTACTTCTGTAGGAAGTTCAAGAGACTTACCTTGCCTGAGAAGAGGACTGCGATGGAGAATATAGGAGCATGCAGCAGATGCCTTGTCTGCCATGAAGATGATGCTGGAAACTGTAAAGACATCTTCCTATGCAGGAATCCAGAATGTAAAAGAAGAGGCGGTGCTCCAGACCACCACTACCTTCTCTGCCCAAAAGGAGGGTTCAAGAGAAGTGAAGAAAGAAAGGTGGTGAAAGAAGGTGGAAGAAACATCAGAGGAAGAAGTAAACTAACGGAGGAACAAGAGCAGTTCTTGTCGGAACTATCCCCTGAAATGTCAGAGCGTTGCAGAAAGACTTTTACGAACAAAACGTCAACGACACTTGACACATCCGGCCAGTCTGAGCTCCTGAAGAGGAATGGGCACTCCGAACTCCCAGTTATTATGATGCTTCTTCAAGTTACTGCTAATGCTGGGCAGAAGATTGGAACGCTAATTGATTTAGCATCCGACACTAATTACATAACCCACAAGGCTGCAGGAAGACTCAGACTAAGGAGTGAGAAGATAACACTTGTCGTTCACGGAGTTGGAGGAATGACCATGGAGGTGAGGACCAGACGGTATCTTCTCAAAGTAAGAGTCAAGACTCCAAAGGGAACCGAGAAAGCTCACGAACTGGTCTGTTATGGTTTGGATGAGATTGCCAAAGTGCATCAAGTAATCGATCCCAAAAAGCTCCACAAGTTCTTCCCAGAAGTTAAGATCGAAGATCTGAAAAGGCCAGAAGAAGTTGAACTCCTCATAAGCCACCGTGAGGGAAGACTGGCTCCGCAGAGAGTGAAAGTAATTGGCGACCTAGTCCTATGGGAAAGTCCTCTGGGCAAAACAGTCGGCGGTGCTCATCCAGACTTGGTCGAAGAAGTGGAGGTGGCAGCATATGAGTCCAACACCCACTTTGCTCGCGCCATGAGAACGGCTGCAGTCAAATATCAAGAGCTCACTGGTCCCACAAGCCCAACAACTGAGACAACACGGCTTCTGAAGAAGGATGCGGCTCACACAACTACCAGTAACCGTGAGTTCCTTGAGTGGTGGTACTGGGACAGCATCGGAGCTGCATGTGAGCCAAGATGTGGAGGATGTCGGTGTGGAAACTGTCCACCAGGAGGAAAAGAAATGACCCTGGCTGAGGAGAAAGAATATGAGATCATTAAAGGAGGCCTCACCTACAAGAAAGAGGATGCTCACTCTCCATCTCCACACTGGGATGCAAAGTATCCTTGGACTGAAGATCCTGACACTCTCCCCAACAACAGAAGTGCAGTCCAGGCCTGCTTCTTAAGGATGGAAAAGCAACTGAGCCGAGAGCCGGACTGGAAAGTCGCCTATGGAACCCAGATCCATGAAATGGTCGAGAGAGGCGCAGCCATAAAACTCACCAAGGAAATCATGGACAAGTGGAAGGGGCCAGTGTGGTATGTGAGCCACCTGGTGGCGCCAAACCCTCATTCAGTCACTACGCCAGTTCGTATTGTATGGAACAGCAGCCAGAAGTACAGAGGCGTGAGCATGAATGATCTTCTTCTGAAAGGACCAGATGTTCTCAACCCCATTAGAGCTGTCCTGCTAAGATTCAGAGAAGGTGTGCATGCAGCCCTGGGAGACATAAAGAAGATGTACAATTCTGTCTGGCTGGAGGAGCGTGAGATGCATCTGCACAGATTCCTCTGGAGAGATAGCCCAGAAGAGAAGATCAGTGAATATGCAATTACCAGAGTCAACATCGGGGACAAACCTGCTGGTTGCATTGCTCAGTTGGCCATGAGGGAAACTGCAAACCTGCCCAACTTTGCCCACTTGGAGGAGGAACGCAGAGTCATTGAAGAGGACAGTTATGTTGATGACCTCTTAACCTCCCACAACGACCTGAAGACTCTTGACAAAATCACAACAGAAGTTGAAGAGATTCTGAAAGCTGGCGGTTTCTTCCTTAAACCATGGGTCCGATCCAGTCAAAGTGGGAGGAAAGGAACGGACCAAGACGTCCCAAAAAAGGATCAAGGGAAAACCCTAATTCTTCCAAATCAAATGAGGGAAGAAGACAACAAAGCTCTGGGCATCGGCTACCAAGTGGACGAAGACAAGCTGTACATGTTAACCTCCGTTAACTTCTCTAAAAAGAAAAAGAAGATGAGAGTTGGCAAAGATCTTCTCGAAGAGGAGGTGAGAGCTGAGACACCCAACCCATTGACACGGAGGGCTCTCTTAAGCCAAGTAGCTGGACTGTACGACCCAATTGGCCTAGTTGCACCGGTCAAGCAGAAGGGGGCAATTCTTGTTCGAAAAGCATTCCAAGAAGGAGGGGGTGGCAAGCTGACCCAAGAAACCTGGGACCAACCGCTCTCAGAAAGCCTCAGAGAAGAAGCCATACAGCTTTTTGAGGAGTATGTGCAGCTTGGAAAAGTTAAATTCCACAGAAGCCTCACACCAGCTGACTGGAAGGGAAGGCCTTGGGGCATCACATTCTCTGATGGAAGTGACAAAACCTTCGGAGCGGTGATGTACTTAAGATGGGAGACAAGCCATGGCACTGAAGTTCGATTCGTGGAATCAAAAGCCAAGCTGACACCTCTACTTCAAAAGGGAGATGCTGTAAAAGCTGAGATCTGTGGCGCAGTCTTCGCATCCAGGATCAGGAAGTATGTGGAGAAACACGCTCGGATGAAGATCGAGAGATGGTTCCATCTGCTTGACAGCCAAACGGTCCTGGGAGCAATACAAAGAGACAGTTATGGGTACCAAACCTTCTTTGCAAACAGAGTGGGTGAAATCCAAAAGGCTGGGCCAGTGCAAGACTGGTGGTGGATCCGTGGTGATCAAAACATTTCTGACATCATAACAAGAGGGGGCAAACCTGATGATTTAAGGGCAAATTCCACATGGCAAGATGGACCAGAATTCCTGAAGCGGCCAGTGGAGGAATGGCCCATAAAATCAGCTGGAGAGGTTGCTGCTCAAGCCAGAGAGAGTGTGAACAAACTGCAAAGGAAAGCATTCTCGGCTGCAGTCACAAGAGCCCAAGCAAAGATGAGTCAGCAAAAAGACCACCCTCTGACCACTCAGAAAATGGGAACAACCCCCAAGCAAACGCCAACTCTTCCAAGGCGCAAGGGCTGGATTAAAGACCTGGTGGAAATCAGAAGATTCAGTAACCTATCCAAACTGGTGAGAGTTATCGCTTGGATCTGTCGGGCTGCCAGACAATGGCTCAGGAGGAAATGCCATAGCCCTAAACAGCCAAAGTGGGAGGCAACAGCACCCAAGCAACCTGGCCTGACTGGAAAGGAACTTGAGGATGCACTTGAAGACCTCTTCCTTGCAGCTCAAGAAGGCATAACCTTTCCAGACACAACTCTCAGCAGATTGGCAGTATACAAGGACGTGAACTCTGGACTTCTAGTTTGCGGTGGCAGAATCCAGATGTTCAACGAGGACAAGACTGCAGTGGCAGTTCTACCGTTTGAAGCTTGGGTCTCTTCATTGCTGGCACAGGAATCCCACCAAGCAAACCATGAGGGGGTAGCAGGAACCCTTCTTCGGATGAGGAAAAAGGCCTGGGTGGTAAAAGGACGGAGCCTGGCCAAAAAAGTGGTTGACAGCTGTGTGGTGTGCAGGAAGAAAAGAGCAAAGCGCTGTCAACAAGTCATGGCGGACCTGCCTCCAGAGCGAACATGCCCAGCTGCACCATTTGAATTTACCACCATGGACCTGTTCGGGCCTTATGAAGTGAAGGACGAGGTCAAGAAGAGGACCAGACTGAAAGTTTGGGGCATCGTCTTCTGTTGTATGGCCTCCCGAGCCATACACACTGAAGTGGTGAGTGACCAGTCATCTGAAGGTTTTCTGCTGGCCTATCAAAGGTTCACTTCACTGAGAGGGCACCCCAGAAAACTTTGGTCAGACCCAGGCTCTAACTTTGTGGGAGCAAAACCTGCCCTGGAAAAGCTCTACAAGTTCCTTGACCAGCTGAACAAGACTGAGCTTGAAGCCGTAGCTGCCAAACATGGCACAGACTGGTCTTGGAAAATCCACCCTGCAGACTCTCCCCACAGAAACGGTGCAGCAGAGGCAGCTGTCAAAATAGTAAAACAGGCCTTAAGCAACCTCGGTGGAGATGGTGTTTTCACGTGGGGAGAGTTCCAAACGTTTCTCTTCATGGCGGCCAATCTCACAAATGAGAGACCCATCGACGCAAGAACGCAAAGCAGGGAAGACTGTGTCGAATACATCACGCCAAATTCTCTGCTTTTAGGACGTGCCAATCCAAAGGGAGACCCTGGAGACTTCCAGTTTGATGGCTATCCATACAAAAGGCTTCAAAGTATACAAGCAGAGGTCAGCAAATTCTGGAGGAGGTGGAGCCAATTGGCTGGGCCCAATCTGTTCATAAGAAGCAAATGGCACACCAAAGAACGGAATGTTGCTGTTGGAGATGTGGTCTGGTTGGCTGACCAAAATGCCCTTCGAGGACAATACAAGCTGGCCAGAGTGGTAAATGTCAACACTGACGACAAAGGCATCGTTAGAGACGTACTGGTGAAGACCTTTCCCAGCTATCCTGTGCCCACTACAAAGGCAAATGGCAAAGAGATGTCCAAAACGGGGAAAAGGACTAAAGGGCTTAAACACAAAATCCCCGCAACTATTCTGCATAGAGATGTCAGACGACTTGTCATCCTAATTCCCATTGAAGAACTGGCAGAGTAAAGGACTTGTGTGACCTCTCTGGGATTGGAAACCCAGAAGGTCAAGTGGGAGGTGTCGAGCCAAAACTGAGAGAAAGCTCTGAAACCATATCTGGGAAAAAGGGACATCCAAGATGGCTGCCAATGGCCTTTGGGACATCCAAGATGGCTGCCCCTACACAGGCCTTTGGGTGTCGGCTCATTAGAGATTGGGTGTCGGCTCATGGCAAGCAGCAGAAAAGAAGCTGGAGGTGCTCAGTTGAGCAAACAACATTGGAGGGAGAAGAGCTCAAACCAACTCCAAAGAAGCTCCAAACCACTTCAAGTTACACACACTGTGTTTGGGTTCGACATGCCAATGGTCTGTAAATGTTTCAATCTCCTTTTGCTGTTTTTAAATGCTGCTTAAATGTTTGGTGCAACTGCTAAAGTTTGTTTGGCTTTAGAGCCTTATTGTAGTACAGCAGCACAGCATTGTTTTCAAATGTTTGAAGAATTTATTTACTCTTATTTGCTGAAAAGTAAAGTTTAAAGGGATGATTGGCAAATGTTTGAAATATTAAGTTAAAGTTAAAATAATTGTTTAAAACTACAAATGAAGCTAATGTTAAAAGCTTGAAGTTAAGAGCTGAAGTTTAATGTCAAAAGCTAATGTTAAAAGGACTTTATTTCAAAGTTTATAAGGAGGAGTAGGAAAATGCTGATTCACAAGCTCAGATCAGCTGTGTTCATTATTTAACGAGCTTCAATTATCTCTTTAGAACTTAAATGGTCTCTCTAAAGAGTTTAAAATGTTTGTTTAAAAGTTAACTTTAATTCATGTTTAAAAGTATAATTTAATGTTTAAAAAGTGAATTCAAAGACTTGATTTAATTTTAAAAACTTAAAATGCCTAAACATTTAAAAGTCTAAAATGGACTTTATGTTAAAGAAATAATTTACTGAGTTTAAGAACAATTGAATGTTTAATTTATTTAAACAGGTTTAATTTTGCATTGAAGTTTAAAACAGTTAATAATTCATTTAAATAAGTAAAAGTAACGATGTTTGAGTAAATGTTTTGTCAATTACTATTTAATAACACACTAATTCCAACGCTATGTTTGAAATTAGAAACATTACTTAGAAATGATTTAAAAGTAAATGTTTGGTAGTTTACTACTTAGTAACGAACTTATTACAACACTTTGAAATTGTAAACATGGTTTAAAAGTTTGAAAGATGTTTATTTTTTCTGTTTTGAAATGGCAATGTTGGTAATTTTTCTTCTGTTTCTTTTATCTCGAAGGTTTTCGACCTGATGATTTGAAGCTCAAACAACAAAAGAAGCCAACAAAACTAAAGTTGGAATAAAAAGTTTGAGTTTTCATAAACTGAGTTGTCCAATCATTTGAACCTGAACTGAACCTGTGGGTGAACTTGACAGTGACTATAGTACTGTATAACGGTATACCGACCCGCGTCTCGCAGGCAAGTGTCCATCTCTGTCAGGTTGAAGTCCCGTCTGGTGTCTCTGAGCCCTCTCCAGTTCTCGTTCTTCTTGTGGCCGTTGCAGTGACACGCCGCGGTGACCGTCCACGTTTCGCACTGGAAACACAAGACAAGCAGCAGGATTGAGTTCAACCATAGACTGTAAAAAATAAAATGGACAAAGCGACGCCATTAGTTTCTACAGAACCGTAAATGAAGCCGATTGTTCAGGAATTTCAAATCCGCCATCTTCCAATATCGCATCATATCCTGCAGAATGCCACCAGACCAGTATTGGTTGGGTAGCTTGTCAATCAAGAGCGGGGGCGGGAATGAAGGCTATTGGTTGTGTAGCTTGTCAATCAAATCATCCCGCCCCTCCTAGAGCATAACCTACTTTATCGTCAATTTAGCGGAGCAGATAAGTGCTACGATCTTTCAATTTATGATAAAAGCGTGAAAATTGGCGTGAGCAGTCTCCATGGGTCACTTGACAAGAATATTGTCTGAGCCATTTGTAATTTCAAGATGGCGGCCATTTTTCAAGATGGCCGACACCTTAGTGGGCAGTTAAGTGATATGATGGTTTATTTGGTGATACAAGCATGAAAATTGGCATGCGCAGTCTCTGTGGGTCACTTGACAATAGGCCACCCACAGCTATTTGAAATTTCAAGATGGCGGCTATTTTTCAAGATGGCCAACACTTTAGTGGAGCAATTAAGTTATATAATGGTTTATTTGGTGATACAAGCATGAACATTGGCATGAGCAGTCTCTCTGGGTCACTTGACAATAGGCCACCCACAGCTACTTCAAATTTCAAGATGGCGGCCATTTTTCAAGATCGCCAACACTTTAGGGGAGCAATTAAGTTATATAATGGTTTATTTGGTGATACAAGCATTACATTTGGCATGAGCAGTCTCTAAGGGTTGCTTGACAAGAAAACACTCCCAGCCACTTGAAATTTCTATTTTCAAGATGGTCGCCCCCTGGATCCTCAAAAGATACATTTTCTCATAGAAATGTACGTTTTTTTTTTTCCATTAAGGACGATTATTATTATTATTATTATTATGCTAAAACAGTTGTGTTGATTTGTTGATCATAGATAGATTAGATAAGAGTGAATATCTGCACTACCAGGGCACACTGGTGATATATCACTGCTGTTAAACCTCAGAGTGGGGTTCAATGTCAGCTAATTGAAAGTTAGTATCCCAAATGCTGTCTAATTTACCCCAAAACAGTTAGATAGCCGCACCTGAATTGACAGGTTGTGCCAGCGCGGGAGAGCCGAGCCAAGGTTAATGGGGTTTTAATTAACCGGATGGTGTACAGATCGCATGGGATTTAAATGGCATTGGATGAACGATCGGACTAAGTGTTGGGTTAAGGCACAAACTTAGTTGTATCCCATACATCAAAGTGCTTGGTAAAAGGTGGTAAAAGGATAAACCCTCTGCCTCTGCCTATGCTGCAGACATGGCAGAAGCCATCATAACAGTTGTGAAAACTAACTGGGACAGATGTTTCATTTGTCAGCAGGTCACCAAGGAAAAACTCATTCAGCCAAGTTTATTCAACAGAGAGCACGATCGTACTGGTCATGATACCATTGCAAGAAATGTTCCATTATTTCATAAGATTAATGCTCTGCCTATCTTACTTAGTCCAACCCGACTAGATGAAGGTGATGGCATAGAAAGCACATTGACAAGAAACAGAGCAACATATCATTCAAGCTGTTCAACAACACAGAGCTGGAAAGGGCCCAAAAGAGAGCATCTACATCTGCTGAAGACACTGAAGATACCAAAGATATCCATGTCAAGAGACTAAGAAGATCTAATGTATGACCGGTCCAGTGATGTCACAACTGTGAACGAGGCCAGGCTTGATCTCTTTGCCAGAAAGCAAAGACGATATGACTTGATCCTGCCAACTCAAGCAGCACTCAAAGAGCATGCCAAACGTGCTTCTTATGAGGCTGGATACGTGTGGGGACAGGCATTGAAGCGACCTCCACAAATGCCGAGCCCATCTGACTGGGGATGGGTGGAACAGGACGAGAAGTTGAAAGTCTTCTGGACTCCACTTCCACCTATTGCGGAGAGTTGTTGGGAGTTGACCAAATGTGGGTGCACCAAGGCATGTACTGGAAGGTGTAAGTGCTTCAGATATGGACCCAGTTTCACATGCCTATGTAATTGCCCCTGCTAGAACCTATTTGCATGTTTATTTTGCCAGAGTTATTCCCCGTTGTCCTCTGTGTTTTCAAGTGTAGGCCTATGGCTCGGCTTCCCCTCGCCACATCGGCGCATCATGTTTTACTTTGTATCTAGTCTATTACTGTGTAATTTTCAGTTGTTACTTTGTAACATTGCCTCCACTACCCTCCACTGCCATATCTAACAGTGAAGCACATTTTCAGTTTAGTTCCTTAGTATAGTTTGTCATGGTTCCGTGGCTATTGCCATTCAGTGTTAGCCATTGCTCATAATTTTGGAGCACTGTCCGTTCAGCACCACAACTGTGCTTATCAGCACCACAACTGTGTTAATTTATTCATCTTATTTTTTGTTTCCCCACCCCTTAGTATGTATTTGACACATGTAATGGCTGTTAGTTTAAAAAAATATATATATATATATATATTATCCTCCCTTGTGACTGTTACCTTGTCGTGGTAAGGGAGCTTGTGTAAGCCTACCTCAGTGAACCCTGAGAGCTATGCCGGTGGGAGGCAACTCCTGACAGGTTTTACCAAACTGGACAGCTTGTGGGCGAGGAGTCAGACAAAACACAGTCAAACAACCTCTCTTGACAGAGCTTTTTGAGGAACCCAATACATTTCTATGAGAAAAGGTATCATTTAAGGATCCACATGGCGGACGGCAGACATCTTGAAATTTCAAGTGGCTGTGGGCGGTTTCTTGTCAAATGACCTTTTGAGACGGCTCATGGCAATTTTCATGCTTGTATCACCAACTAAATGATTTCTTAAGCTTAACTGCTCCACTAAGGTGGTGGCCATCTTGAAAAATGGCCGCCATTTTGAAATTTTAAGTAGCTGTGGGTGACTTATTGTCAAATGACCCACAGAGACTGCTCATGCCAATTTTCATACTTGTATCACCAAATGAACCATTATATAACTTAAATGCTCCACTAAAGTGTCGGCCATCTTGAAAAATGGCCACCATCTTGAAATTTCAAGTAGCTGTGGGTGGCTTATTGTCAAGTGACCCACAGAGACTGCTCATGCCAATTTTCATGCTTGTATCACCAAATAAACCATCATATCACTTAACTGCCCACTAAGGTATCGGCCATCTTGAAAAATGGCCGCCATCTTGAAATTACAAATGGCTCAGACAATATTCTTGTCAAGTGACCCATGGAGACTGCTCATGCCAATTGTCAGGCTTTTATCATCAACTGAAAGATTCTGCCAGAAAAAAGCATTTAGCCGCTCCACTAATTTTAATTTAAAATATAATGGGACCATAATTTACCAAAACGCATATCATGGTGATTGAAAGGAGACTTTAAACTAGCGACTGGAAGCATATAGTATTCATGACAATGTTTATTAAGGTAAGAAAGTCTAAAGTTTGTCAAAAATCCATCCGCTTGCGTTGAGATAAATTCTTTCTTACACCAGCAGGGGTAAAACAGCGAAAATACCGGCCATTCATATGAACTGTCACTTGAACTCTTCTTTATTCGAGTCAATTTCAAAGAAGGAAGCTGGGCCCTTGAGTTCAATGCAGTGTTGAACTCAAGGGCCAAAACTATGACGAAAAATGTTCGACTACCTTGTTTCACTGGACTTCAAAAACTAAGCTATGATGACTAAAACTAAATATATTGACCACAGCATCAGTGGTGGAAGAAGTACTCCCATTATTTACTTAAGTAAAAGTATCAACACCAACAAGACGTTTACCAGAAGTAAAAGTCCGGTATTAAAATGTATAGGCAAGAAAATGGTACCAAAGGTAGAAGTACTCAATATGTAGAATGTCTGTCCAATAGGTTGGCAAATCTTTTGAAAATTGCCGATCTACTCGAAGCTCTGTAGATCGTCTATTTTCGGTGAGGATATTTTTAAGTTTGTCTCATTCCTAAGCCAATATGATTTTCCACCCACCTGAGAAGCTGGTTCGTCACATATATAACAGTAACACTGCTCGCATACGAGGAAGTTACTGTCGACGGGAAACCTTTTCTCGTCAGTAAACCTGCGGAGGACACAATGGACAGAACGGTTACGCGAAGGGTGAGGAGGAGCACAAAGAATGGCGACACAAATATTCACCTCACCTTAAAGTATTATGCCAAACGATTTACAAAACTTATCTTCGTCTGGTACTGTACTGCTGGCTTTCTATTCTACCTAGGGTTAGCGATTCCCACCCAGCCAGTGGAAAATCGCAAGTGGTCCCCCCACAAAAAAATCATTGGCAAAACAATGCGATTTTTACCCATTTAGACCGGGAAAGAATCATCATTTTTTATTTTATTTCTTTGGCTATGCAAAAATAGCAGATATACAAGCTTATAGCGCGGCACTCGGTGCTCACTGGACGCATGGGCCAGCACTTCAATAATACTCACTGGAAGGGGTAAACAGGACAGTCGTAGCGTGCATGGGGCAGAACTTCAGCACGCTGGGAGAAGGTAATGATCAGGTCTTCATCCACTACCTTTGGAGCCTGCTGTGGTACATCTACACACACACACACACACACACACACACACACACACACACACACACACACACACACACACACACACACACACACACACACACACACACACACACACACACACACACATATTTACAGCAGTTTTTTTTTTACCCCTTTTTATTCCCCAAGTTAGTTGTCATGTAATTCAGTGGTTCTCAAACATATTCAGGTCAAGGACCCCCCAAATTGACACTCATTAGCCCGAAAATATTTGAAAAGATATTCCAGGGACCCCCCATAAGAGAAGAGTTATTACGGCTCTAGCAGTGATTTTCAACCATTTAAAATTTCAAGGAGCTTCAGTTTAACATGCATTTGGGCTACGGACCCCCATTTAATGGCATTTCTATGTCTGGGACCCCGATTTATATTGTAAAATCAATGTCAATGTAACTCTGAGTGTGTACAAATGGAACCAAATGCATTTGGTTCCATTTGTACACTCTCAGAGCTACAGACCCATAAGGGTAAATGTATCTATCATTTAGCAGGGGGGACCCCCTGGAACTCCCTCAAGGACCCCCGGGGGTCCCCCGGAACCCTCTTTGGGAACCAATAATGTAATAGGCTCTATGCACAGCAGCCATATTGGGAATGAATTGGGCCCCTTCCTTACTTCCTTCACAGGTGTTACCAATGATACTAATTAAGGCTCTGTTCCATTTAGTGTGGCATAGTGGTCGTCTTATTTTCAAGGACGCCCAATGTCGCCCATAACTCTGAGAGTGTACAAATGTACATTTGTACACTCTCAGAGTTACACACCCACCATAATGGGCCATTTGGGAACCAAAATGGAGTGTTTCTAGTGAGCCAACATGCACGATATCAGCACCCTGACCAGAATGGAACAGAGCCTTCATTAGTATCATTGGTAACACCTGTGAAGGAAGTAAGACGAGACCCAATTTCTCTCCAAAATGGCTGCTGTGCATAGAGCCTATTAATGCACCCCCGCCCCACCCACACACACACACTTCTGTGTATAAATAAATATAAATCAATAAACAACCACAGGGCAGAGAGGTTACCGTTTTTCTCTCCTTCCGCCTCGACGATGAAGACGGACTGGTCGGCAGGGTTCGTTAGTTCATCACAGTCAGTTTCCGAGTCACTGTTTATTACGATGAGCTCCTGCTGGACCCGCATCAGCGGCTTTGGTAGGTTAGACTAGGTTAGACAGAATAAAACACACATACACACACACACACGTCAAAGTAAATAATACATCCACGTTAGCTGTAGTATACAGTATACGTTTTCGAGAGTTGTAGGGTTCACCCCCCATGGACACAGGGACTTTCTGCACTATGCCCCGTAGACACTCCAAACATGTACAAATGTGAAAATAAAAGGTGCTTACCCCCAAGCCCCAAATGTTAACCCTCGCTACGGGGTAGTAGTTTAATGTAATAATCCATATCTTTCAATAAAGAAGTGTTTTAATGCCGTCTGTGGCCGAACGCCATTTTTTCACCCTCGTTTACTTCCTGTTTACATTGAGTGTAATTCCGGGTTTCACCAGATGGGGCGTGTCACTACCGCCCATTGGGAACTTCCGACAGAATCGGCCACAGACGGCATTAAAACACTTCTTTATGGAAAGATATGCAGTATTACATTAAACTACTACCCCGTAGAGATAGTGAACATTTGGGGCGTGGGGGTAAGCACCTTTATTTTCAATTTGTACATGTTTGGAGTGTCTACAGGGTATAGTGCTGAAAGTCCCTGTATCCATGGGGGGTGAACCCTACAACTCTCGTAGATTGAAAACGTCACAATCATAAATACGTCTACGAGAGTTGTATTCTACAGCTAACATCCACGTAGCCGTTTTAAAGCCGTTTGAAATGTCATAAAACTGTTAGTGAGCTTGTAGATCTGCTATTTTCAAACATTTTAGTACTTAAAAGTTAATTTTGGTACCTATACTTTTGTACTTTCCGGACTTTTACTTGTAACGGCACTTCTACATAGCAGTATTGATACTATTACTTCATACTTTAAAACATTCGAGTACTTTTTCCCACCACCGGTCATCATCGTCACAAACGCGAATAGCCTTTCCCCATGTTGTTGAAGCGCAAGGGGGCGGGGGGACGGGTGGGGAGAGAGTCAGCGCGCTGAAGTCAAGGCACAGACGGCTGTGTTGTTGACGGACAACGGATGCACGCTTATGATAAACAACACAAATAAAACCTGGCAAAACAGTTGCGTGCGTTTGCACCAAGACATCAGAGACACATACTTCCCACAGATTACAACCACACACAGAGATTTTGAAAACATGACCAATGACAAAAAACTCCAATATCTGCTGGGCGAGGTACAACAATGTGCAAACACAGCAGCAAGATTTAGGAGAAGGATATCAAACGGAACACAACCACCCTAAAGACTAATCATTGTGTATATTCCTGCACTAGACCTGCACCCAGTGATCTTGGTACATAGAAATTGATCTATTGAAGATTCTGACTTTCAAATGTACATATTGTTTGTTTTGATTGTATTGCTGTATTATGCTTTCTGCTTTGGCAATGTAAACGTATGTTTTCTCATGCCAATAAAGCCCTTTGAATATATATGCATTTGCGCAAGATGAGGATGAAGGAAACATTCAGTCTAAATGTACAGCTTGATAATTCTTGCCTACTACTACTTTTGTATTTGAAACTTTAAATTTCTCTAAATATTATAAACTTTCAGGACAGCCTAAGTACTAATATAATTTATGAAAAGGCTACTATAGGCTACAGTGAAGTCGGGCTGAAAAATGACTGAAACGTTTTTTCTTTTTTTACTCTCTTGGTGTGGGGGTTATCTGCCACAGTAGTTGTTAGTGAATTAGCAAACTGGGCATTAAGACTGAATGTTTCCTTTATCCTCATCTTGCGCTAATGCACGCAACTGTTTTGACAGGTTTTATTTTTGTTGTTTCTCATAAGCGTGCATCCGTTGCCTGTCCGTCAACAACAAAGCCGTCTGTGCCTTGACTTCACTGCGCTGACTCTCTCCCCACCCGCCAGTGGTGTAAAGTAACTAAGTACATTTACTTAAGTACTGTACTTAAGTAAAATGTTGAGGTATTTGTACTTTACTTGAGTATTTCCAATACTTTTACTTCTACTCCACTACATCTCAGAGGCAAATATTGTACTTTTACTCCACTGCAATTATTTGAAAACTTTAGTTACTAGTTACTTTTCAGATATAAATGATTACATTACAAAACATGCATTAACCACTTTAGCCTTATTTTATAACTAGGCTACTTGAAAATAGCTGTGAGCTTGTAGATCTGCTATTTTCAAATATTTAGTACTTTTACTTTTGGTGCTTTAAGTACATTTTGATGCCAATACTTTTGACTTTTACTCAAGTATTTTTTTAATTCTGGACTTTTACTTGTAACAAAGTCATTTTTTAATTCTGGACTTTTACTTGTAACAGAGTATTTTTATATTGCAGTATTGGTACTTTTACTTAAGTAAAGAATTTGAGTACTTTTTCCACCACTGACCCTTGCGCTTCAACAACATGGGAAAAGGCTGTTCACAAACATACAAACAAACAAACGGATCAAAGTCTCTTAAACACGCCTGTAACATGTCTCCTCTCCACGTGTTCCACTACAGTGACGCTACACACGTTTATGTGTGTTAATGTGACAGAATGTCAGGGTTTATGATCACTAATAACACTAATCTAAGTAGTTTATTTACCATGTTGTTTGGTGCTCCTCCGCTCATGTTTGGTGCCCCTGTCGGTACACAATGGGTGATTACAAGTGAACAGGAAGTGACGTTCTTTTACCCCCGGTCTCAGTAGCGGGGGGGGGGGGGGGGGGGGGGGCGTGGTTTGGACGGAGGGGAATAGGCTCACTTCACAGGTGTTACCAATGATACTAATGAAGGCTCTGTTCCATTTAGTGTAGCACAGTGGTTTCCACGACCCCCATAACTCTGGAACCAAACCTTACGGGTCCATTTGGTTCCATTTGTACACTCTCAGAGTTACACACGGTCACACCTCACCTGTAAGGGGCCATTTGGAAGCCCATGAGGGTCCCTGGACCCCGACTGTAGACCCACTGGTGTAACAGAGTGTTTCCAGTGAGCCAACATGCACAATATCAGCACCGGAGCACCCTGACTCTGTTTGACCAGAATGGAACAGAGCCTTCAGTAGTATCATTGGTAACACCTGTGAATGTCTTCACAATATGGCTGCTGTGCATAAAGCCTATAGAGCATCGCAGTCGCGCAGAATCCGGGTGCCGGAAGTAAATACTCAATGCATTTTTCCCATTGACTTTTCCAAAAATATTTATATCAATGAATTTAAGCCTAGAATCAAGCCATCCAGGATTCTGGTGAATCATGACCATAAAACCTTTTTTTCTGTGATTTTTTAAATTTTATATTTAATGATATGATATACTATGTTTAATAAATACCCTTTGTTTTGCCGTTTTCAAAAAAGTTTTTTCACAGAATCAAACGTTTTATGGTCATGATTCACCAGGATACTGGATAGCTTGATTCTACTCATAAATTAATTTATATAAATATTTTCGGAAAAGTCAATGGGAAAAATGCATTGAGTATTTACTTCCGGCAACTGGAAGTGGGCGGGAACTGCGACGCTCTATTCATGTCATGGCATCAGGCCAGGGTTCATTAGTGAGGAAAATGGAATTTAAAAAAAAAAAACGTTTGAGAACCTTCAAAAAGCAGGTTTTTGAGGGATTATTTTTATTTATTATTTATTTTATTTCTAAAGGAAAAATTGTAATACATTTTTTATTATCAAATAAATTGATTAAACACTTTAATCAACCCTTCGTTGTACAAAGGTGTTGTGCAAAATAACAACATGTCCCAAATATATAAAAAGTTACTCCTAAGGCTATCATATAATGATTTACTTATATTGACTGTATCGATAGCTGTTTCACTCATGATACAATGTCTCTTTTTTTATAATATTTTATAGTATAAAAGTTTATAATATTTAGAGAAATTCTAAGTTTGTAGCCTACTTAGGGCTGTCGTGAAAGTTTAATATTTAGATACATTCTAAGTTTCAAACGCAAAAGTAGTGGTGAATAGGCTCTATTCACAGCAGCCATATTATGAAGACATTCACAGGTGTTACCAATGATACTAATGAAGGCTCTGTTCCATTTAGTGTAGCACAGTGGTTTCCACGACCCCCATAACTCTGAGAGTGTACAAATGGAACCAAATGGACGGGTCCATTTGGTTCCATTTGTACACTCTCAGAGTTACACACCTGCAAGGGGCCATTTGGAAGCCCATGAGGGTCCCTGGACCCCAACTGTAGACCCTCTGGTGTAACAGAGTGTTTCCAGTGGGCCAACATGCACAATATCAGTATCATTGGTAACACCTGTGAATGTCTTCATAATATGGCTGCTGTGAATAGAGCCTATTAGGCAACTGGATGTTTATTAGGGGTCATGCCTATGTTCCCTCAGCCCTATGTTCCCTCAATCCCTAACAATTTTATTTTATCCAAACTAGTCCCTATATTCCCTCAGCCCTATGTTCCCTCAACCCTATGTTCCCTCATCCCAAATTAGACCCTATGTTCCCTCAGCCCTATGTTCCCTCATCCCAAATTAGACCCTATGGCCCCTATTCTGGGTCCATTTGCCCGCCCCTAACTATCGTTAAATCTTGGTAATTCGTTAAGAACAGGACTCATCCACCCTATTCCAACGGTCGACCATTCCAACAGTCTATATTTTATTTAAAAAATAGCTTGGAGCAAATAGGGCTATATAAATATATACACTGCCCCATAACCATTTTAAGAATGATATTCGGTTATTATACGAAATATACTTTTAATTGAGATTTTTTCGTTTTTTCCATATTGCTGTCATAAAATCATGCTTTTAGCAAGCAAAATAAGCAGTACAAAACAGTTTGAATTACTTTGTTTGATGAGAAAGAGTTGCATGGATAAATCACATTCAATGTTACCTCGTACTGGCCGCTGCCTGCTCTTGTCATTTGAAGAAATAATCCAATTTGTCTGAAGATCCATTCTATATGTCATGTTGGTTTAAAATTTAAAGAGCGCTGCTCAGTGACAGAAAACAGCTGGTTGATTGATTGATTTGACCTACTTTTGCGCTATGGTGATTATTAGCTGATTTGCAGCTGTGTAAGAATAGTATTTAAAAAAAACGTCGACCCGGCCCAGGTGCAGACGGGCCGGGTCCCGTTGGGTTTGGGCTAAAATCTTAAGCACTTTTTTTTTTTCAACACATTTTTTATAAGATGATCGGATCATCTAGTGTGATTTTCATTTTGGCTGCTGTGTCGTTAAACCCATGCTGCGGGTGAATATTATATTATATATTATATATATTATATTATTATTATATTCCCCACGTAAACGCTACGTTCATGTTTACTGTTAAAGGTTCTCAATCTTTTCAGGCCATCGACCCCCCAAAATAACCATATTTGAACTGGGGACCCCCCCATTTTGTTTGACTCGGTTCCACAGATAAATATTGTGAAAATAGCAGATCTACAAGCTCACCAGGCGTTGGGTGCTCCATTGTGGTGTCGACCCACAGGTTGAGAACGGGTGCAGTACGTTAGTCCGACAGCGCATTCCTCCGACAGCGCAGCGCTCCGACGTTTCAATACTAAACCCGAACCAAGCCCGCACCCTAACCGCACGCGGATGCCACATAGTCGGAGAAAAGGTCTGTGGGATTATCGCATGCCTCCCGTTGAGAACCACTGCATTAAAAGCTCCAAGCAGTGTTAGGTTACTCCGTGGCGCGCGCGCCTCACGGTGCGTTTTAACAGCGGGCAACTCTCGGGCGATGCCGGGCAACATCGCCCAAAAGATAAAGAAAGTCTATGAGAGCCGGCAACTACTGGCGATCGGGCGAAGTGGGCGGGGGGGCGATGAAAGATGGATTTTCTTTATCTTTTTGGTCGATGTCGCCCGGCATCGCCCGAGAGTTGCCCGCTGTTAAAACGCACCGTCATTGTTATACGCTGTCCAAAATAACAGATCTGTAAGCTGTTGACACGACATGACGCAGCGTGTTGATAGCTTGTATGTCTGTTATTTTGGGTAGGTAGTAGAGATGCGCGGATGGCCTCTCACGTCACCCGAATCCAAATGTACAAATTAATTATCCGCCCGTTATCCAACCGCAATAACTATATTATCCAATTTAAAAATCCGCATCCGCACTAACCGTTTTTCCCGTATGTCAAAATATTATTATTTTCTGGTATTCCCGTTAGTTTTAGTATTAGTTGTGCGATGCGAGCACAAAATGCATTGATTTCGCCTATGGAAATGTCAGTGCGTCTTTTTCCTTTTTTTTAAACCGGTGCTGCGCTGAACATTCTGTGCGGCATCGAACATACAGGCATCCAACCAGTGGTGGAAAGTAACTAAGTACATTTAATTAAGTACTGTACTTAAGTACAGTACTTACAGTACTGTCTCGTGCTGCTGGTAATGCAATGCCTGCATAGGCTTTCATTACACAGTAGCAGGGGTTGGTCGGGCTTGACGTGCCGGGACAGCTTGTACACGACCCGAAACCTGTCTGGTCTCACGTGGTATGAGACTGTAATCTGTTACCTGGAAGACAAAAGGTTAGGGAAGGGGACTAACAAACCAACCCCAAACAATCCGGAACCCAGAAATGGGGGAAGGTTGGGCTTGGGGCCAGCAACCCCAAACCGTAAAAAACACATACGCTACAGAAACGTTGAATACAGAAAGACAGACTCCAACCCTGGTGGAGGAAGGTTCTTCATTAAGAAGAAATATGACACTGCGTGAGGAAAGCCGCAAGGAAGCCACGGAGCCGAAACCCCTTCTCTCAAACAGGAGTAACCCGCAAGGCAAAAGAAAGAGGGGAAGGCCAAAGAACACCTGGCGCAGGGACCTTGAGACTGACATCAAGGAGTGTGGACTGACATGGAAAGAGCTGGAAAATAAGGCCCAGGATAGAGGACTCTGGCGGACTGTAGTCAACGGCCTATGCTCCATGAAAAGGAGCGATAGGCGTAAGTAAGTAAGTACTTAAGTACAATTTTGAGGTATTTGTACTTTACTTGAGTATTTCCAATTTCCAATACTTTTACTTCTAGGCCTACTCCACTACATCTCAGAGGCAAATATTGTACTTTTACTCCACTACATTTATTTGAAAACTTTAGTTACTAGTTACTTTTCAAATATAAATGATTATATTATGAAACATACATTAACCACTTTAGCCCTATTTTATACATAGGCTATTTGAAAATAGCCGATCTACAAGCTCTCAATGGTCGCATCGCGACGCGTTGAGAGCTTGTAGATCTGCTATTTTCAAATATTTTAGTACTTTTACTTTTGATACTTTAAGTACATTTTGATGCCAATACTTTTGTACTTTTACTCAAGTAAATTTTTAATTCTGGACTTTTACTTGTAACAGAGTAGGCCTATTTCTATATTGCAGTATCGGTACTTTTACTTAAGTAAAGAATTTGAGTACTTTTTCCACCACTGCATCCAACATACATGCGGCATCCAACATACAGAGCACACTGCTATAGCACGGTTTAAAAAAAAGAAAAAAGACGCACCGACATTCCATAGGCTAAATGAATGCATTTTGTCATCGCATCGCACACTGCTCTACACACTCACACAGACACAAGCACGCAGAGATTTAGCTATTTTATGGATAGATATAGGCTATTAGATGTCATTAATTTATTTACAGCAATATTTCACCCGCGGTTTATCCGATATTAATTAATAAATATAGCTGCAAGCAGCAATTAGCGGTTTCGAGAATAATGGCAGACTGGCAGACTGTGACAAGAGTGGCAGACTGGCAGACTTTGACAGAGTGGCAGACTGGTAGACTGGCAGACTGGCAGACTTTGACAGAGTGGCAGACTGGCAGAGTGGCAGACTGTGACAGAGTGGCAGACTGGCAGACTGGCAGACTGTGACAGACTGTGGCAGACTGGCAGACTGGCAGACAGACAGACTGTGGCAGACTGGCAGACAGACAGACAGACAGTGACAGAGTGGCAGACTGGCAGACTGTGACAGACTGGCAGACTGGCAGACTGTGACAGAGTGGCAGACTGTGACAGAGTGGCAGACAGACAAACAGACAGACTGTGACAGAGTGGCAGAGTGGCAGACTGGCAGACAGACAGACAGTGACAGAGTGGCAGACTGGCAGACTGGCAGACAGACAGACTGTGGCAGACTGGCAGACTGGCAGACAGACAGACAGTGACAGAGTGGCAGACTGGCAGACAGACAGACAGACAGACAGACTGTGACAGAGTGGCAGACTGGCAGACAGACAGACAGACAGACAGTGACAGAGTGGCAGACTGGCAGACAGACAGACAGACAGTGACAGAGTGGCAGACAGGCAGACAGACAGACAGACAGACAGACTGTGACAGAGTGACAGAGTGACAGAGTGGCAGACTGGCAGACTGGCAGAGAGACAGACAGACAGACAGTGACAGAGTGGCAGACTGGCAGACAGACAGACAGTGACAGAGTGGCAGACAGGCAGACAGACTGTGACAGAGTGAGAGAGAGAGAGAGAGAGAGAGAGAGAGAGAGAGAGAGAGAGAGAGAGAGAGAGAGAGAGAGAGAGAGAGAGAGAGAGAGAGAGAGAGCAAAGTGCACATGTCTGAATTAACAGGGTCATGTTTTGCATAATGCAATTTAAATGTAAACTGTGACAAGTGGGGTTTGAGCCGTGGACCTTTGGCACATGAGACTAACACTGTATTGATCAAGCTATTCAATCCACAGCCTTGGTCAGTGAGAAGGGAGAATCCAACAAAACAAAACAAAACAAAAGAGGGAATGAAGTACATCATACATTGAAAACAACTACTCTCAATAAGCGTTTAATTTAACAATTGCATGTTTATTCATTGATACAGTCATGTTGTGTGTAATGCAATTGAGTTGAGGTCTGCATGAGGTGAGATTTGAACCGGCGACGCTCTGGTATCAAGGCAGATGATTAAGCCATTGGGCCAACAGACCCGAACTGATGAAAAGGGAGTTCACACACATGACACACTTTCACGCAAATTGCTCAGAAATACTGGATTTAAATGTTTTTCAAACTGCTCAAAATTGCAGACAATCTAAGGGCGGAGTTTACTGGTTAACAATTGCACATGCATTCATTGATACAGTCATGTTGTGTGCAATGCAATTATAATGAATTCTACATGACGTGGGATTCGAACCAGGAACCCTGTGGTTTCAAGGCAGATGATTAAGCCATTGGGCCAACAGACCTGTACTAGTGAAAAGGGAGTTCACACACATGACACACTTTCACGCAAATTGCTCAGAAATCCTTGGTTTAAATGTTTTTCAAACTGCTCAATATATTTCGGAATGGAAACTAGTGGAAAATAGTCGATCTACAAGCTCACAACGCGTTGCTATCTAAAAAGGTGTGAGATTGTAGATCGGCTATTTTCACAAGAAAGTATGTCATACATAAAAAAAAACTACTCTCAAAAGCATTTCGTGTTATTGTCTAAACATTGCACTTGTCTGAATTAACAGGGTCATGTTTTGTACAATGCAATTTAAATGTGAACTGTAATAAGTGGGATTCGAACCAGGGACCTTCGGCACATGAGACTCACACTCTACTGGTGGAGCTATCCAATACACAGCCTTAGACAGTGAAAAGGGAGAATCCAACAAAACAAAACAAAAGCGCGAATGAAGTACGTCATAATTGAAAATAACTACTTTCAAGTATGCATTTCTCGTCATCTTTAACAATTGCACATGTATTCATTGATATAGTCATGTTGTGTGCAATGCAATTATAATTAAGTCTACCTGAGGTGGGATTCGAACCGGCTACCCTATGGTTTCAAGGCAGATGATTAAGCGATCAAGCTATTGAACCAACACACCTGAACCTGTGAAAAAGGGCCTCAAACATGTATTTGACACAGTTTCATGCAAATTGCTCAGAAATCCTGGATTTAAATGTTTTTCAAACTGCTCAAAATTGCAGACAATCTAAGGGCAGAGCTTACTGGTCAAAGTGATACATGTGTTCCTCATGAGTCAAGGCACATGTGTAAGCAGGTTTAACGGCTGTCGGCCAAACGAGGCATGACTTTTGCCTGTTTAAAGTTTGCATTTTCAAAAAATTGCTATAGAGCCCCCCTTTGACCAATTGGAGTAAGATTGGTTTCAGTGATACTTGGAAGGACCCTCTACAATATTGCAAAGTGTCAAACAAATGTGAGTCTGCATGTATGTGTTAGGGGCAGATGAATAATTTAAAAAAAGCTGCAATTTTCATTGGCTTATAAAAGCTTAACGTTTTCACTTATGGAAAATCCGCTTGGTTACGTCTGTCGGCATTGGTCCAAAGTTCATGTGTATACAGTTTCGTACAGATTGCTCATAAATCCCAGGAGGAGTAGGCTTTTTACTGCTTTTTACTGCTTTTCATAGAATTCGAAATGGTGGGAGATCTAAAGGTCAGAGGTCAAAAGTCAAACAGTGAAAGTTGTTAGGCATGAGGAGACGCATGTGTGTATCGAAGTTTCATGGCTGTAGGTCGAACAGGGCATGAGCTGTACCTGTTCAAAGTTGGCATTTTCAATTGAGTGCTACAGCGCCACCCTTTGGCCAATGGTTGTGAGTTTCGGGTTTTGGCCGTTTGGCATAGCCCTCTACCATATTGCCGAATTTCATAAGAAGTGACCAGGCGGTTAGGCCAGAACTGGCAAAACCGGCGGAAGAATAATGAACTCTTACAGATGTAATAGGGTTCGAAGCCTGATAGGCTCTCGAAACCTAATTATATTTGATTCACCCGAACCCACCCAAACCGCGGTTCGCAGCAATGTGTCTGGGTTTGAGAGGCTATGATTGATGTAAACTTAAAGTGTAGCTCTGTTCGGGATTACTGAACAAAGGTGGATGATGAAAGATAACGGGGATAATATGGATGTATAAGTTAACTTTAACTGCGTCACTTCAGAGGAAACTATGGAGCAACTTCACACCCCTGTTTACACACCCCTGGAATCCATTTAGTGGAGCAGATTGCTGAAACGATCTTTCACTTGGTGATACAAGCACCAAATTTGGCACACAAGTGCTTCAGAACCTACTCTCTCAGAAAAGTACGAGATCCACTTGAAAAAACAATATGGCCGCCATTTTTCAAGATGGCCGCCATTCGAAGTGGTTTTAAACAATGTTTGAACTATATTTTGATTGAATAATCCTGTTTTGATGGTCTATACATCCAAATATATGTTTTTGAGTATGTGAAATCCAATTCTGCATTTACAAAATTTTAATTATTGGATATTATGATGATACAAATGCTGTGCTGTGCTGTGCTGTGCTGTGCTGTGCTGTGCTGTGCTGTGCTGTACTGTGCTGTGCTGTGCTGTGCTGTGCTGTACTGTACGGCACTGTAGGCACTGTACGGCACTGTATTATACTGTACTGCACTGTACGGCACTGTACTGTGCTTTACTGGACTGGACTGGACTGTATTATACTGGACTGTACTGTATTGGACTGTACTGTACTGTATTGGACTGTAGTACTGTACTGGACTGTACTGTATTATGCTGGACTGGACTGGACTGGACTGCACTTTGGTCATATGGAACCAAACCGTAACAGTTTGGTTCTTCTTTTAGTCCTCACATTTGCAGGCACACAACTGTGTACACTTAAGCATGAAGTGGTAGCATTTGCATCGTCCTCGGGATTCAGTCTTTTAGACACATTTTGTCAACTGCTCACAAGTCTGAACAATAGGTGGAGGGATTGTCCAGACCTCTCCATCTTTTTGCCAGCCACAGTTGGCAGGGCTTTCAGTTTGCATTTTGCACACTGTTGCCTGACATGCCGTTTTCTTGCCTTTACCATGAAAAGCTGACACAACTGTCTTTCCACTGCCGTGGAAGGACAGCATGCCACTGGATTTCTCTGGGCCAACAATTACTACCATATCATGAATTGGCAATCACCTAATGGACTGACCCTGGCCAAATTATACCCAAATAATTTCTAAGCCTGCACTGACTGCAACAACAAGAATATCTGTGTTGCATGCCTTAATCAACACAGACTTCATTTGTTGCTTGGCTGCATGGAGAGCATGTGTGAAGATGCTGGATTCAGCTTCTTCGTGGTTGCAAGGACTTAAGCCTTCAAGGCTGATGAGTTTGTTTGTCTCCCGCGCTGGCACATCCTGTCAATTCAGGTGCGGCTATCTAACTACAATACTACAACAAACTAAACTTGTAGTTGAGATATATACAGGGGCTTATTAATTTGGGACACTAACGTATACTACAGTACAAACTACAATGAGTACACCAATACAACAGTTAGTAAACTACAACTACAGCTAGTACACTACAAGCCGACACTGAACACCATGCTGAGTCTCACAGCAGTGATGTCACCAGTGTGCCCGGGTTGTGCTTTGACATCACTCTTATAAAAAATGACAAACCAATAGAGCTTGACCACAGCATTTCAATGACTGATCATGGATGTTTCCCTTCAACTTAATGCAATATCTGTGATCAGACAGCTTCCGAAAATGCTCATTTTGAGTCACGAAATAACCGCCATCTTGAAAACTGGCGGCCATATTGGAATTCAATTGACACTATTGAGTTCTTCCAGTCAGAATATGTTCATTTTGATGTTTGGATCATTAATACATTTGTGTTCATTCAAGTTTTACTTCAAAAAACATTTTTTTGCATTTGATGAGGCGGCCATCTTGAAAACTGGCGGCCATCTTGGATTGTCAGCTGGATGTCGTACTTTTCTTAGATAGTACATCCTGGACATCATTTGTGCCTATTTTGGTGCTTGTATCACCAAGTGAAAGATTCTGATGGAATATTGACTTAACTAGATGCTCGGCCCCGCTACGCGGGGCCTCGCGTCTAGCCCGCGGCCACGCCCACGTAGCGCCCGCGCCCCGCGGCCACTTGGCAGCGCATTTAAGTGGCGTAGCGTCATGAGGGGCAGTGGGGCCGTGGCTTGGTCAGTGAAGACCCTGTAGCGCGGATGATATGTGGTATAGAGGGGCGGATTTTAAATCTCCAGAGGAAACATCCGTGGGCTACCATTGGTTCAGCGATGTGTGCGGTCGCCCTGCGGCCCCTCCTCCTCGACCAATGTGCAGTATTGAGAGCCCTGACGTCACAACATTTGGAGCGATGGGCACTGCACTCTGGTTGGTTAGGGTACACCTACTGCCCAGGTAGAACCCACTTAAAGCCTGGATGGGCAAACCCAGTTAGGACCCGCCTCGGTCCCACGTAAACGTGGCTAGTAGGGGCCCAGCTAAGGGCCAGGTAGAAGCTACTTATACTCGCATGGGCATGGCAGTTAAGACCCACCTCGGGCCCACATAGAATTGCCCAGGTGGAGCCCACCTAAGGGCCAGGTAGAACACACGTATGTCCACACTGACATTGTCGACATGGGGTCCATATGGTTTAGCCCACCTTGAAACCATATGGGAACTACGCTGGTGTGCTGGCTGGAATGCAAATGCTGCATCATACCTGTAGTGTGTAGTTTGATGTTGTGTGTGTAACAGACATACCTGCAGTGTGTAGATCAATGTCCATATGAAAGTCAATGCCCAGCAGTGTTGTTTTTTCTCCAGCAGAGTTTCTGTCTCTATCTCTCTCTGGAAGAGGTTGCACATGAGCTCTGCAGCCGCACTGAGGCGCTCCAACACAAATACTCTGACATTAAGCTGCTTCACACAACAAACATCAGCACCACGCTGCTGTTTGTCCAAAAGACACAATATGTCCTCTCCCACCGACGTCATGTGTTCATTTATCGACAGCCGTACAGACTCCTTTTGGCACATTTTACCTCGTTTATCCAGCTCTCACTGACTCTCCCCTAATACAGTGGTTCTCAACCTGTCGGTGGGGACCCCCCACAGGCCAATGTTGAAATGGTAGCACTTGTTCCTCAACATAGTGTGAATGTGCGTGCAAAGTTGACCGCAATCGGACGCTGCATTGATGATTTGTGGCATTTTGTTGTAAACGGGCCACTCCTGCAAACTTTAGATGTGAATCTTAGCCAATCGGGATGGAATATGAAAAGTTAAACAGATCCGTCTTGAGCACATGACTATAGAGATCATGTGTACCGATTAGCGTGAAATGTAGATAAAATCGGAAGGAGTAATGTAAAGAAATATGTTTTGCATAAGTCGGCCTCCTGGTGGCGCTATAAAAGGTAGATGTGAAAAATGCAGGGCAAAGGTTTTTCCTTGACCTGTAGAGAGTGCACATACAAACTTTTGCACAGATTGGTGCAGTTATAGGTGAAAACACATATCGGGCTGTTATAGCGCCACCATGAGGCTGATTAGAAAATTCTCAAGAGGAATGTCTTCCTGGGCATAGTGGGAATGTGGGTGCAAAGTTGCACGGAAAGTGCATGCTGTGTTCATAATTTGAGACATTTTGGTCAAAACGGAGCAATCCTGCAAACTTTGTAAGCCATTTTTAGCCAATCAGGATGGAATATGAAAAATCTGAAGGACCCGTTTTGTTGAATGACTATAGAGATACTGTGTACCGATGTGCGTGATGTTTGGACAAAATATGTAGGAGTACTGTGGAAAAATGTGTTGTGCAAAAAGTGGCCTCCTGGTGGCACTATAACAGGGCCATGTGAAAAAAAATGGGGCAGGTTCTGAATTGGCATCCAGGGAGTGTGTGTGCACAGTTTTGCTGCGATCAAGGCAAGCCAACGATGCGGGAGATTAGCTATCCACAGATGGACGGACGGACAGGGGGTGAAAGATACTTTCGCGCCATGCCTTTCAGCCTGGCGGAGACAATGTAAAAACGAAAGTAAAGGAAAAGACCATTACTGCAACAAAAGTAGTCAACAAACTATACTATATAACATTGGCCAAATTGTCAAATAATATAAGAGAGAGGCAAACACGTTGAAAATAGCCGATCTACAAGCTTACAGCGCCTCTCAACTTGAGGCGTTGTGAGCTTGTAGATCAGCTATTTTCGCAATATTGACTTGTGGAACGGAGTCAAACAAAATGGGGGGGGGGGGGGGGGGGCGGCCTGAAAAGGTTGAGAGCCACTGCCCTAGTTGGACCGAAATTATCTGAAATTACTACATTACCATAATGCAGCCTAAACGTGCGTTGCACGGGGCGGTCCTGCCATTACGTTAGTTACTGGAGTTGTTGTGTGGAGCAACACAGTTCTCCACAGGCCCACAACATACATACACCATGTACAATGGAGTAACTGAGCAGCAATAATAACATTCGCCGCACGAACGTGCATTGTTGACAAAGTGATTGCACAGCTGCTGCAGGCATGACAGCGACGTTAGTGTTCTACATGCCAGCTATCACAGCTCCCTGTCCGTCGTTGCTGCGACTGAATGTGATGGCTACAGCAAGCTCTCTGCGATGCCATTGTCTGGAGACTGCTCCTGGCATGACACGACCAATGAGAGTGAGCGCTGTCGTTGTTGCTAAGATACGGTGGCGTCACTGCCCCATAGCTTGTAGATCTCTCACACATGATTGGCGTAGGCTGCGTTGCCAGGTCTGACTGTTTGTATAAGCGATTTTGGGCTTATTTGGGTGCACTTTTGGGCTCGTTTCCATAGACCACGGCAGCGCTTATTTCTTTCCCGTGACCGATGTGGCAAAAAAAGGTGCAAAACGAACCATCCGGAAGTAAATTGCGAGATGAAATATATAGCACTTTTTGATTATTAGAGAAGGAGACACATGTGAAGGTGGAAAATGAAATGTAGGAGGTTATATAGTTTTTCATGAGCGATTTTTGTAGCAAGTTGTGAGAGAATTGGGCCACTCCTGTGGGCGGGGGGCTGATTAGAACCATTGGGGTTTGGGAAGGAGACGCTCTCTGTTTGAGTGGTAAGATATGCCCCACTAATTAGAATGGTGGAAATAGAACAATAACAGCCAAAGTGAGTACCTTTCCTAAAACTGTCCCATTTATTATACCCATGTGCTACTGTATGTCAGTGTACCACCGCCCAGCCCTGTGGTCGACCAGCTGGAGGTCCATGGGTGCCTGTAGGAGCGTTGTGGCAACATGATGTAATTAATTATTTGGGAGCAGCCGGTGTGTACCAATAGTATAAATATTTTAAATGGCTTTAAGTTTCATAATACTATTCCGGATCTGACTAATATGACACGCTTATTGTTAACACAATAGGCTACAAATTAATATAAAAATGTATTTGGATATATAAAATAAAAAAGAAGGAAAACAAGCCCAATGTGGCTTATAATAATCAGACCAGGCAACAGTGCAGAGGGGGAGATAGGCTAGAGCATATATTGGATCGGGGATGACGGCTAGCGCAGTCTTCTCTTAAAGGCAATGGCTTCTGGCACGGTGATTGGTTTTATCATTGTAACGCCCAAACCACACCTATGCATAATGTAACGGGGAGCGCAGGTGTTTTGCAGGGCGGGGGAGTACCACAGAATACCAAATTTTGCGGGGCAACGCCTCTTGCCTAGTCCGCACTCCGTAATTAGCGGTTTGTTCCAAGTTCACCCAGAATAGGGGCCTACGTTCCCTCAGCCCTATGTTCCCTCATCCCAAATTAGACCCTATCTTCCCTCAGCCCTATGTTCCTTCAGCGTCACATATGGCCCTTCCATAATGGGCTGTTGGGGTCACCTGTTGGGTTCCCCCGGGCTCCCCAAGGTATCCCCCAAAGGTATAAGACTATATATAGATATATTATTAGTAAGTTATAAGTTATAAGACTTCATGAACTTTTCTTTACACCGATGATGATGGTGACCACAACATTTAATTGTGGCTACGTGGTGCAGCTCCGACGGCCCGCCAGTCCGACAGCGGTCCCTGGGCGCGGGGGTCCCCGGTCCACCCGTCTGTCGGTCGGGTCAGGCCTAACCAGCCAAGGACCCCCGGGGACCCCCGGGGAGGCCTCGACCCGACCCAGGAAGCCCCGAACCTGGGTACTCGCTCCAGTCCGGGGGGACCCCTGCCTCCGGGGGTCACCCGGCTCTCCAGGCGGTTCCGTGGACCCACTCTTAAGCACCCGTCAGCGGGCGTTAAGTGAAGTGACAGACCGCGGCCCAAGCACCGCGGGGACCTGGTGGTACAAACCAGAATAGTCGCCCCTGGAACTATTCTGAACTTAGCGCGTCGGGCCCGGCTCACCGGCCGGTCCCGCGCACCGAATCCTAGCCACTAGACCGTCAGGGACATACTTACTAGAAAAATCCAATCTGCTTTAATTTATTATAAAATATAGGTCATTTGTACAGTTAAATGTTCAAATGAGGCCAATGAACAAAGTTCACCAAAATTCCAATACTGTAGCTGAAGACATATACTGAATACAAGCACTGTGAGGTTCTTTGACAGCAGTTCAAAGAACTCTGTACAGATGAGGAACCCTGTTTTCCCTGACCGGGAACCAAACCCAGGCCGCGGCGGTGAAAATGCCAAATCCTAGCCACTAGACCATCAGGGACATACATTCAGTGACGTTCAATCTCCTATGAATTATTATAAAAGGTAGGGCCTGTGTACAGTGAAATAATCAATTCAGGCCGATAAACAAAGTTTGTCATTGTTTTTTTTCTCAAAAGCATTCTTCCCAGGCTGTAATTCAAGGCATATACAGAATACAAGTGCATTGAGGGTTATTGACAGTAGTACAAAGATCTCAGTACACACGAGGAACCAGAATTCCTATTTTCCCTAACCGGGAATCGAACCCGGGCCGCGGCGGTGAGAGCGCCGAATCCTAGCCACTAGACCATCAGGGACATTCTTCTTAGAAAAGTCCAATCTGGTTACATTTATTATAAAATGTAGGTCTTTTGTACAGTTAAATGTTCAATTGAGGCCAATGAACAAAGTTCACCACAATTCTTCTCATTCCAATACTGTAGCTGAGGACATATACTGAATACAAGCACTCTGAGGTTCTTTGACAGCAGTTCAAAGAACTCTTTACACACGAGGAAACACAATTCCTGTTTTCCCTGACCGGGAATCGAACCCGGGCCGCGGCGGTGAGAGCGCCGAATCCTAGCCACTAGACCATCAGGGACATACTTTCTAGAGAAGTCCAATCTGCATTAATTTATTATAAAATGTAGGTCATTTGTACAGTTAAATGTTCAATTGAGGCCAATGAACAAAGTTCACCACAATTCTGCAGCTGAGGACATATACTGAATACAAGCACTGTGAGGTTCTTTGACAGCAGTTCAAAGAACTCTGTACACACAAGGAACCCTGTTTTCCCTGACCGGGAATCAAACCCGGGCCGCGGCGGTGAAAGCACTGAATCCTAGCCACTGGACCATCAGGGACATACTTTCAGCAACTTTCAATCTCCTATGAATTATTATAAAAGGTAGGGCCTGTGTACAGTGAAATGCTCAATTCAGGCCGATAAACAAAGTTTGTCATTGTTTTTTTCTCAAAAGCATTCTTTCCCAGGCTTTAACTCAAGGCATAATACAGAATACAAGTGCATTGAGGGTTATTGACAGTAGTACAAAGATCTCAGTACACACGAGGAACCAGAATTCCTATTTTCCCTGACCGGGAATCGAACCCGGGGCCGTGGCGGTAAGAGCGCCGAATCCTAGCCACTAGACCATCAGGGACATACTTCCTAGAAAAGTCCAATCTGGTTTCATTTATTATAAAATGTAGGTCTTTTGTACAGTTAAATGTTCAAATGAGGCCAATGAACAAAGTTCACCACAATTCTTCTAATTCCAATACTGTAGCTGAGGACATATACTGAATACAAGCACTGTGAGGTTCTTTGACAGCAGTTCGAAGAACTCTTCACACACGAGGATACACAATTCCTGTTTTCCCTGACCGGGAATCGAACCCGGGCCGCGGCGGTGAGAGCGCAGAATCCTAGCCACTAGACCATCAGGGACATACTTTTTAGAGAAGTCCAATTAGCTTTCATTTATTATAAAATGTAGGTCATTTGTACAGTTAAATGTTCAATTGGGGCCAATGAACAAAGTTCACCACAATTCTTTGGCTGAGGACATATACTGAATACAAGCACTGTGAGGTTCTTACACAGCAGTTCAAAGAACTCTGTACACACGAGGACCCTGTTTTCCCTGACCGGGAATCGAACCCGGCCGCAGCGGTGAAAGCGACAAATCTTAGCCACTAGACCATCAGGGACACATGTTTTGTAACGTTCAATCTGCTATGAATTATTATAAAAGGTAGGGCCTGTGTACAGTGAAATGCTCAATTCAGGCCGATAAACAAAGTTTGTCATTGTTTTTTTCTCAAAAGCATTCTTTCCCAGGCTGTAACTCAAGGCATATACTGAATACAAGTGCATTGAGGGTTATTGACAGTAGTACAAAAATCTCAGTACACACGAGGAACCAGAATTCCTATTTTCCCTGACCGGGAATCGAACCCCGGCCGCGGCGGTGAGAGCGCCGAATCCTAGCCACTAAACCATCAGGGACATACTTCCTAGAAAAGTCCAATCTGGTTTCATTTATTATAAAATGTAGGTCTTTTGTACAGTTAAATGTTCAATTGAGGCCAATGAACAAAGTTCACCACAATTCTTCTCATTCCAATACTTTAGCTGAGGACATATACTGAATACAAGCACTGTGCGGTTCTTTGACAGCAGTTCGAAGAACTCTTTACACACGAGGAAACACAATTCCTGTTTTCCCTGACCGGGAATCGAACCCGGGCCGCGGCGGTGAGAGCGCCGAATCCTAGCCACTAGACCATCAGGGACATGCTTTCTAGAAAAGTCAAATCTGCTTTCATTTATTATAAAATGTAGGTCATTTGTACAGTTAAATGTTCAATTGAGTCCAATGAACAAAGTTCACCACAATTCTGCAGCTGAGGACATACACTGAATACAAGCACTGTGAGGTTCTTACACAGCAGTTCAAAGAACTCTGTACACACGAGGAACCCTGTTTTACCTGACCGGGAATCGAACCCGGGCCGCGGCGGTGAGAGCACCGAATCCTAGCCACTAGACCATCAGGGACATACTTTCTAGAAAAGTCCAATCTGCTTTCATTTATTATAAAATGTAGGTCATTTGTACAGTTAAATGTTCAATTGAGGCCAATGAACAAAGTTCACCACAATTCTGCAGCTGAGGACATACACTGAATACAAGCACTGTGAGGTTCTTACACAGCAGTTCAAAGAACTCTGTACACACGAGGAACCCTGTATTCCCTGACCGGGAATCGAACCCGGGCCGCGGCGGTGAAAGCGCCGAATCCTAGCCACTAGACCATCAGGGACATACATTCAGTAACGTTCAATCTCCAATAAATTATTATAAAAGGTAGGGCCTGTGTACAGTGAAATGCTCAATTCAGGCCGATAAACAAAGTTTGTCATTGTTTTTTTCTCAAAAGCATTCTTTCCCAGGCTGTAACTCAAGGCATATACTGAATACAAGTGCATTGAGGGTTATTGACAGTAGTACAAAGATCTCAGTACACACGAGGAACCAGAATTCCTATTTTCCCTGACCGGGAATCGAACCCAGGCCGCGGCGGTGAGAGCGCCGAATCCTAGCCACTAGACCATCAGGGACATACTTCGTAAAAAAGTCCAATCTGCTTTCATTTATTATAAAATGTAGGTCATTTGTACAGTTAAATATTCAATTGAGGCCAATGAAAAAAGTTCACCACAATTCTTCTCATTCCAATACTGTAGCTGAGGACATATACTGAATACAAGCACTCTGAGGTTCTTTGACAGCAGTTCAAAGATCTCAGTACACACGAGGAACCAGAATTCCTATTTTCCCTGACCGGGAATCGAACCCGGGCCGCGGCGGTGAGAGCGCCGAATCCTAGCCACTAGACCATCAGGGACATACTTCCTAGAAAAGTCCAATCAGCTTTCATTTATTATAAAATATAGGTCTTTTGTACAGTTAAATGTTCAATTGAGGCCAATGAACAAAGTTCACCACAATTCTTCTCATTCCAATACTGTAGCTGAGGACATATACTGAATACAAGCACTGTGAGATTCTTTGACAGCAGTTCGAAGAACTCTTCACACACGAGGAGACACAATTCCTGTTTTCCCTGACCGGGTATCGAACCCGGGCCGCGGCGGTGAGAGCGCCGAATCCTAGCCACTAGACCATCAGGGACATACTTTCTAGAAAAGTCCAATTAGCTTTCATTTATTATAAAATTTAGGTCATTTGTACAGTTAAATGTTCAATTGAGGCCAATGAACAAAGTTCACCACAATTCTGTAGCTGAGGACATATGCTGAATACAAGCACTGTGAGGTTCTTACACAGCAGTTCAAAGAACTCTGTACACACAAGGACCCTGTTTTCCCTGACCGGGAAACGAACCCGGGCCGCAGCGGTGAAAGCAACAAATCTTAGCCACTAGACCATCAGGGACACATGTTTCGTAACGTTCAATATGCTATGAATTATTATAAAAGGTAGGGCCTGTGTACAGTGAAATGCTCAATTCAGGCCGATAAACAAAGTTTGTCATTGTTTTTTTCTCAAAAGCATTCTTTCCCAGGCTGTAACTCAAGGCATATACTGAATACAAGTGCATTGAGGGTTATTGACAGTAGTACAAAGATCTCAGTACACACGAGGAACCAGAATTCCTATTTTCCCTGACCGGGAATCGAACCCAGGCCGCGGCGGTGAGAGCGCCGAATCCTAGCCACTAGACCATCAGGGACATACTTCGTAGAAAAGTCCAATCTGCTTTCATTTATTATAAAATGTAGGTCATTTGTACAGTTAAATAGAGGCCAATGAAAAAAGTTCACCACAATTCTTCTCATTCCAATACTGTAGCTGAGGACATATACTGAATACAAGCACTCTGAGGTTCTTTGACAGCAGTTCAAAGATCTCAGTACACACGAGGAACCAGAATTCCTATTTTCCCTGACCGGGAATCGAACCCGGGCCGCGGCGGTGAGAGCGCCGAATCCTAGCCACTAGACCATCAGGGACATACTTTCTAGAGAAGTCCAATCTGCATTAATTTATTATAAAATGTAGGTCTTTTTTACAGTTAAATGTTCAATTGAGGGCAATGAACAAAGTTCACCACAATTCTGTGGCTGAGGACATATACTGAATACAAGCACTGTGAGGTTCTTACACAGCAGTTCAAAGAACTCTGTACACACGAGGACCCTGTTTTCCCTGACCGGGAATCGAACCCGGGCCGCAGCGGTGAAAGCGACAAATCTTAGCCACTAGACCATCAGGGACACATGTTTTGTAACGTTCAATCTGCTATGAATTATTATAAACGGTAGGGCTTGTGTACAGTGAAATGCTCAATTCAGGCCGATAAACAAAGTTTGTCATTTTTTTTTTTCTCAAAAGCATTCTTTCCCAGGCTGTAACTCAAGGCATATACTGAATACAAGTGCATTGAGGGTTATTGACAGTAGTACAAAGATCTCAGTACACACGAGGAACCAGAATTCCTATTTTCCCTGACCGGGAATCGAACCCGGGCCGCGGCGGTGAGAGCGCCGAATCCTAGCCACTAGACCATCAGGGACATACTTGCTAGAAAAGTCTAATCTGTTTTGATTTATTATAAAATGTAGGTCATTTGTACAGTTAAATGTTCAATTGAGGCCAATGAACAAAGTTCACCACAATTCTTCTCATTCCAATACTGTAGCTGAGGACATATACTGAATACAAGCACTGTGAGATTCTTTGACAGCAGTTCGAAGAACTCTTTACACACGAGGAAACACAATTCCTGTTTTCCCTGACCGGGAATCGAACCCGGGCCGCGGCGGTGAGAGCGCCGAATCCTAGCCACTAGACCATCAGGGACATACTTTCTGGAAAAGTCCAATCTGCTTTCATTTATTATAAAATGTAGGTCATTTGTACAGTTAAATGTTCAATTGAGGCCAATGAACAAAGTTCACCACAATTCTGCAGCGGAGGACATACACTGAATACAAGCACTGTGAGGTTCTTACACAGCAGTTCAAAGAACTCTGTACACACGAGGAACCCTGTTTTCCCTGACCGGGAATCGAACCCGGGCCGCGGCGGTGAAAGCGCCGAATCCTAGCTACTAGACCATCAGGGACATACATTCAGTAACGTTCAATCTCCTTTGAATTATTATAAAAGGTAGGGCCTGTGTACAGTGAAATGCTCAATTCAGGCCGATAAACAAAGTTTGTCATTGTTTTTTTCTCAAAAGCATTCTTTCCCAGGATGTAACTCAAGGCATATACTGAATACAAGTGCATTGAGGGTTATTGACAGTAGTACAAAGATCTCAGTACACACGAGGAACCAGAATTTCTATTTTCCCTGACCGGGAATCGAACCCGGGCCGCGGCGGTGAGAGCGCCGAATCCTAGCCACTAGACCATCAAGGACATACTTTCTAGAAAAGTCCATTCTGGTTTCATTTATTATAAAATGTAGGTCTTTTGTACAGTTAAATGTTCAAATGAGGCCAATGAACAAAGTTCACCACAATTCTTCTCATTCCAATACTGTAGCTGAGGACATATACTGAATACAAGCACTGTGAGGTTCTTTGACAGCAGTTCGAAGAACTCTTCACACACGAGGATACACAATTCCTGTTTTCCCTGACCGGGAATCGAACCCGGGCCGCGGCGGTGAGAGCGCAGAATCCTAGCCACTAGACCATCAGGGACATACTTTTTAGAGAAGTCCAATTAGCTTTCATTTATTATAAAATGTAGGTCATTTGTACAGTTAAATGTTCAATTGGGGCCAATGAACAAAGTTCACCACAATTCTTTGGCTGAGGACATATACTGAATACAAGCACTGTGAGGTTCTTACACAGCAGTTCAAAGAACTCTGTACACACGAGGACCCTGTTTTCCCTGACCGGGAATCGAACCCGGCCGCAGCGGTGAAAGCGACAAATCTTAGCCACTAGACCATCAGGGACACATGTTTTGTAACGTTCAATCTGCTATGAATTATTATAAAAGGTAGGGCCTGTGTACAGTGAAATGCTCAATTCAGGCCGATAAACAAAGTTTGTCATTGTTTTTTTCTCAAAAGCATTCTTTCCCAGGCTGTAACTCAAGGCATATACTGAATACAAGTGCATTGAGGGTTATTGACAGTAGTACAAAAATCTCAGTACACACGAGGAACCAGAATTCCTATTTTCCCTGACCGGGAATCGAACCCCGGCCGCGGCGGTGAGAGCGCCGAATCCTAGCCACTAAACCATCAGGGACATACTTCCTAGAAAAGTCCAATCTGGTTTCATTTATTATAAAATGTAGGTCTTTTGTACAGTTAAATGTTCAATTGAGGCCAATGAACAAAGTTCACCACAATTCTTCTCATTCCAATACTTTAGCTGAGGACATATACTGAATACAAGCACTGTGAGGTTCTTTGACAGCAGTTCGAAGAACTCTTTACACACGAGGAAACACAATTCCTGTTTTCCCTGACCGGGAATCGAACCCGGGCCGCGGCGGTGAGAGCGCCGAATCCTAGCCACTAGACCATCAGGGACATACTTTCTAGAAAAGTCAAATCTGCTTTCATTTATTATAAAATGTAGGTCATTTGTACAGTTAAATGTTCAATTGAGGCCAATGAACAAAGTTCACCACAAGTCTTCTCATTCCAATACTTTAGCTGAGGACATATACTGAATACAAGCACTGTGAGGTTCTTTGACAGCAGTTCGAAGAACTCTTTACACACGAGGAAACACAATTCCTGTTTTACCTGACCGGGAATCGAACCCGGGCCGCGGCGGTGAGAGCGCCGAATCCTAGCCACTAGACCATCAGGGACCTACTTTCTAGAAAAGTCCAATCTGCTTTCATTTATTATAAAATGTAGGTCATTTGTACAGTTAAATGTTCAATTGAGTCCAATGAACAAAGTTCACCACAATTCTGCAGCTGAGGACATACACTGAATACAAGCACTGTGAGGTTCTTACACAGCAGTTCAAAGAACTCTGTACACACGAGGAACCCTGTTTTACCTGACCGGGAATCGAACCCGGGCCGCGGCGGTGAGAGCACCGAATCCTAGCCACTAGACCATCAGGGACATACTTTCTAGAAAAGTCCAATCTGCTTTCATTTATTATAAAATGTAGGTCATTTGTACAGTTAAATGTTCAATTGAGGCCAATGAACAAAGTTCACCACAATTCTGCAGCTGAGGACATACACTGAATACAAGCACTGTGAGGTTCTTACACAGCAGTTCAAAGAACTCTGTACACACGAGGAACCCTGTATTCCCTGACCGGGAATCGAACCCGGGCCGCGGCGGTGAAAGCGCCGAATCCTAGCCACTAGACCATCAGGGACATACATTCAGTAACGTTCAATCTCCAATAAATTATTATAAAAGGTAGGGCCTGTGTACAGTGAAATAATCAATTCAGGCCGATAAACAAAGTTTGTCATTGTTTTTTTCTCAAAAGCATTCTTTCCCAGGCTGTAACTCAAGGCATATACTGAATACAAGTGCATTGAGGGTTATTGACAGTAGTACAAAGATCTCAGTACACACGAGGAACCAGAATTCCTATTTTCCCTGACCGGGAATCGAACCCAGGCCGCGGCGGTGAGAGCGCCGAATCCTAGCCACTAGACCATCAGGGACATACTTCGTAAAAAAGTCCAATCTGCTTTCATTTATTATAAAATGTAGGTCATTTGTACAGTTAAATATTCAATTGAGGCCAATGAAAAAAGTTCACCACAATTCTTCTCATTCCAATACTGTAGCTGAGGACATATACTGAATACAAGCACTCTGAGGTTCTTTGACAGCAGTTCAAAGATCTCAGTACACACGAGGAACCAGAATTCCTATTTTCCCTGACCGGGAATCGAACCCGGGCCGCGGCGGTGAGAGCGCCGAATCCTAGCCACTAGACCATCAGGGACATACTTCCTAGAAAAGTCCAATCAGCTTTCATTTATTATAAAATATAGGTCTTTTGTACAGTTAAATGTTCAATTGAGGCCAATGAACAAAGTTCACCACAATTCTTCTCATTCCAATACTGTAGCTGAGGACATATACTGAATACAAGCACTGTGAGATTCTTTGACAGCAGTTCGAAGAACTCTTCACACACGAGGAGACACAATTCCTGTTTTCCCTGACCGGGTATCGAACCCGGGCCGCGGCGGTGAGAGCGCCGAATCCTAGCCACTAGACCATCAGGGACATACTTTCTAGAAAAGTCCAATTAGCTTTCATTTATTATAAAATTTAGGTCATTTGTACAGTTAAATGTTCAATTGAGGCCAATGAACAAAGTTCACCACAATTCTGTAGCTGAGGACATATGCTGAATACAAGCACTGTGAGGTTCTTACACAGCAGTTCAAAGAACTCTGTACACACAAGGACCCTGTTTTCCCTGACCGGGAAACGAACCCGGGCCGCAGCGGTGAAAGCAACAAATCTTAGCCACTAGACCATCAGGGACACATGTTTCGTAACGTTCAATATGCTATGAATTATTATAAAAGGTAGGGCCTGTGTACAGTGAAATGCTCAATTCAGGCCGATAAACAAAGTTTGTCATTGTTTTTTTCTCAAAAGCATTCTTTCCCAGGCTGTAACTCAAGGCATATACTGAATACAAGTGCATTGAGGGTTATTGACAGTAGTACAAAGATCTCAGTACACACGAGGAACCAGAATTCCTATTTTCCCTGACCGGGAATCGAACCCAGGCCGCGGCGGTGAGAGCGCCGAATCCTAGCCACTAGACCATCAGGGACATACTTCGTAGAAAAGTCCAATCTGCTTTCATTTATTATAAAATGTAGGTCATTTGTACAGTTAAATAGAGGCCAATGAAAAAAGTTCACCACAATTCTTCTCATTCCAATACTGTAGCTGAGGACATATACTGAATACAAGCACTCTGAAGTTCTTTGACAGCAGTTCAAAGATCTCAGTACACACGAGGAACCAGAATTCCTATTTTCCCTGACCGGGAATCGAACCCGGGCCGCGGCGGTGAGAGCGCCGAATCCTAGCCACTAGACCATCAGGGACATACTTTCTAGAGAAGTCCAATCTGCATTAATTTATTATAAAATGTAGGTCTTTTTTACAGTTAAATGTTCAATTGAGGGCAATGAACAAAGTTCACCACAATTCTGTGGCTGAGGACATATACTGAATACAAGCACTGTGAGGTTCTTACACAGCAGTTCAAAGAACTCTGTACACACGAGGACCCTGTTTTCCCTGACCGGGAATCGAACCCGGGCCGCAGCGGTGAAAGCGACAAATCTTAGCCACTAGACCATCAGGGACATATGTTTTGTAACGTTCAATCTGCTATGAATTATTATAAACGGTAGGGCTTGTGTACAGTGAAATGCTCAATTCAGGCCGATAAACAAAGTTTGTCATTTTTTTTTTTCTCAAAAGCATTCTTTCCCAGGCTGTAACTCAAGGCATATACTGAATACAAGTGCATTGAGGGTTATTGACAGTAGTACAAAGATCTCAGTACACACGAGGAACCAGAATTCCTATTTTCCCTGACCGGGAATCGAACCCGGGCCGCGGCGGTGAGAGCGCCGAATCCTAGCCACTAGACCATCAGGGACATACTTGCTAGAAAAGTCTAATCTGTTTTGATTTATTATAAAATGTAGGTCATTTGTACAGTTAAATGTTCAATTGAGGCCAATGAACAAAGTTCACCACAATTCTTCTCATTCCAATACTGTAGCTGAGGACATATACTGAATACAAGCACTGTGAGATTCTTTGACAGCAGTTCGAAGAACTCTTTACACACGAGGAAACACAATTCCTGTTTTCCCTGACCGGGAATCGAACCCGGGCCGCGGCGGTGAGAGCGCCGAATCCTAGCCACTAGACCATCAGGGACATACTTTCTGGAAAAGTCCAATCTGCTTTCATTTATTATAAAATGTAGGTCATTTGTACAGTTAAATGTTCAATTGAGGCCAATGAACAAAGTTCACCACAATTCTGCAGCGGAGGACATACACTGAATACAAGCACTGTGAGGTTCTTACACAGCAGTTCAAAGAACTCTGTACACACGAGGAACCCTGTTTTCCCTGACCGGGAATCGAACCCGGGCCGCGGCGGTGAAAGCGCCGAATCCTAGCTACTAGACCATCAGGGACATACATTCAGTAACGTTCAATCTCCTTTGAATTATTATAAAAGGTAGGGCCTGTGTACAGTGAAATGCTCAATTCAGGCCGATAAACAAAGTTTGTCATTGTTTTTTTCTCAAAAGCATTCTTTCCCAGGATGTAACTCAAGGCATATACTGAATACAAGTGCATTGAGGGTTATTGACAGTAGTACAAAGATCTCAGTACACACGAGGAACCAGAATTTCTATTTTCCCTGACCGGGAATCGAACCCGGGCCGCGGCGGTGAGAGCGCCGAATCCTAGCCACTAGACCATCAAGGACATACTTTCTAGAAAAGTCCATTCTGGTTTCATTTATTATAAAATGTAGGTCTTTTGTACAGTTAAATGTTCAAATGAGGCCAATGAACAAAGTTCACCACAATTCTTCTCATTCCAATACTGTAGCTGAGGACATATACTGAGTACAAGCACTGTGAGGTTCTTTGACAGCAGTTCGAAGAACTCTTCACACACGAGGAGACACAATTCCTGTTTTCCCTGACCGGGTATCGAACCCGGGCCGCGGCGGTGAGAGCGCCGAATCCTAGCCACTAGACCATCAGGGACATACTTTCTAGAAAAGTCCAATTAGCTTTCATTTATTATAAAATTTAGGTCATTTGTACAGTTAAATGTTCAATTGAGGCCAATGAACAAAGTTCACCACAATTCTGTAGCTGAGGACATATACTGAATACAAGCACTGTGAGGTTCTTACACAGCAGTTCAAAGAACTCTGTACACACAAGGACCCTGTTTTCCCTGACCGGGAAACGAACCCGGGCCGCAGCGGTGAAAGCGACAAATCTTAGCCACTAGACCATCAGGGACACATGTTTCCTAACGTTCAATCTGCTATGAATTATTATAAAAGGTAGGGCCTGTGTACAGTGAAATGCTCAATTCAGGCCGATAAACAAAGTTTGTCATTGTTTTTTTCTCAAAAGCATTCTTTCCCAGGCTGTAACTCAAGGCATATACTGAATACAAGTGCATTGAGGGTTATTGACAGTAGTACAAAGATCTCAGTACACACGAGGAACCAGAATTCCTATTTTCCCTGACCGGGAATCGAACCCGGGCCGCGGCGGTGAGAGCGCCGAATCCTAGCCACTAGACCATCAGGGACATACTTCCTAGAAAAGTCTAATCTGCTTGATTTATTATAAAATGTAGGTCATTTGTACAGTTAAATGTTCAATTGAGGCCAATGAACAAAGTTCACCACAATTCTTCTCATTCCAATACTGTAGCTGAGGACATATACTGAATACAAGCACTGTGAGATTCTTTGACAGCAGTTCGAAGAACTCTTTACACACGAGGAAACACAATTCCTGTTTTCCCTGACCGGGAATCGAACCCGGGCCGCGGCGGTGAGAGCGCCGAATCCTAGCCACTAGACCATCAGGGACATACTTTCTAGAAAAGTCCAATCTGCTTTCATTTATTATAAAATGTAGGTCATTTGTACAGTTAAATGTTCAATTGAGGCCAATGAACAAAGTTCACCACAATTCTGCAGCGGAGGACATACACTGAATACAAGCACTGTGAGGTTCTTACACAGCAGTTCAAAGAACTCTGTACACACGAGGAACCCTGTTTTCCCTGACCGGGAATCGAACCCGGGCCGCGGCGGTGAAAGCGCCGAATCCTAGCCACTAGACCATCAGGGACATACATTCAGTAACGTTCAATCTCCTTTGAATTATTATAAAAGGTAGGGCCTGTGTACAGTGAAATGCTCAATTCAGGCCGATAAACAAAGTTTGTCATTGTTTTTTTCTCAAAAGCATTCTTTCCCAGGTTGTAACTCAAGGCATATACTGAACACAAGTGCATTGAGGGTTATTGACAGTAGTACAAAGATCTCAGTACACACGAGGAACCAGAATTCCTATTTTCCCTGACCGGGAATCGAACCTGGGCCGCGGCGGTGAGAGCGCCGAATCCTAGCCACTAGACCATCAGGGACATACTTCCTACAAAAGTCCAATTTATTTTCATTTATTATAAAATGTAGGTCTTTTGTACAGTTAAATGTTCAATTGAGGCCAATGAACAAAGTTCACCACAATTCTTCTCATTCCAATACTGTAGCTGAGGACATATACTGAATATAAGCACTGTGAGGTTCGTTGAAAGCAGTTCGAAGAACTCTTTACACACGAGGAAACACAATTCCTGTTTTCCCTGACCGGGAATCGAACCCGGGCCGCGGCGGTGAGAGCGCCGAATCCTAGCCACTAGACCATCAGGGACATACTTCCTAGAAAAGTCCAATTAGCTTTCATTTATTGTAAAATTTAGGTCATTTGTACAGTTAAATGTTCAATTGAGGCCAATGAACAAAGTTCACCACAATTCTGTAGCTGAGGACATATACTGAATACAAGCACTGTGAGGTTCTTACACAGCAGTTCAAAAAACTCTGTACACACGAGGAACCCTGTTTTCCCTGATCGGGAATCGAACCCGGGCCGCGGCGGTGAAAGCGCCGAATCCTAGCCACTAGACCATCAGGAACATACGTTCCATAACGTTCAATCTCCTATGAATTATTATAAAAGGTAGGGCCTGTGTACAGTGAAATGCTCAATTCAGGCCGATAAACAAAGTTTGTCATTGTTTTTTTTTCGCAAAAGCATTCTTTCCCAGGCTGTAACTCAAGGCATATACTGAATACAAGTGCATTGAGGGTTATTGACAGTAGTACAAAGATCTCAGTACACACGAGGAACCAGAATTCCTATTTTCCCTGACCGGGAATCGAACCCGGGCCGCGGCGGTGAGAGCGCCGAATCCTAGCCACTAGACCATCAGGGACATACTTCTTAGAAAAGTCCAATCAGCTTTCATTTATTATAAAATGTAGGTCTTTTGTACAGTTAAATGTTCAATTGAGGCCAATGAACAAAGTTCACCACAATTCTTCTCATTCCAATACTGTAGCTGAGGACATATACTGAATATAAGCACTGTGAGGTTCTTTGAAAGCAGTTCGAAGAACTCTTTACACACAAGGAAACACAATTCCTGTTTTCCCTGACCGGGAATCGAACCCGGGCCGCGGCGGTGAGAGCGCCGAATCCTAGCCACTAGACCATCAGGGACATACTTTCTAGAAAAGTCCAATTAGCTTTCATTTATTATAAAATGTGGGTCATTTGTACAGTTAAATGTTCAATTGAGGCCAATGAACAAAGTTCACCACAATTCTGTAGCTGAGGACATATACTGAATACAAGCACTGTGAGGTTCTTACACAGCAGTTCAAAGAACTCTGTACACATAAGGAACCCTGTTTTCCCTGACCGGGAATCGAACCCGGGCCGCGGCGGTGAAAGCGCCGAATCCTAGCCACTAGACCATCAGGGACATACGTTCCTTAACGTTCAATCTCCTATGAATTATTATAAAAGGTAGGGCCTGTGTACAGTGAAATGCTCAATTCAGGCCGATAAACAAAGTTTGTCATTGTTTTTTTTTCGCAAAAGCATTCTTTCCCAGGCTGTAACTCAAGGCATATACTGAATACAAGTGCATTGAGGGTTATTGACAGTAGTACAAAGATCTCAGTACACACGAGGAACCAGAATTCCTATTTTCCCTGACCGGGAATCGAACCCGGGCCGCGGCGGTGAGAGCGCCGAATCCTAGCCACTAGACCATCAGGGACATACGTCCTAGAAAAGTCCAATCAGCTTTCATTTATTATAAAATGTAGGTCTTTTGTACAGTTAAATGATCAATTGAGGCCAATGAACAAAGTTCACCACAATTCTTCTCATTCCAATACTGTAGCTGAGGACATATACTGAATATAAGCACTGTGAGGTTCTTTGAAAGCAGTTCGAAGAACTCTTTACACACGAGGAAACACAATTCCTGTTTTCCCTGACCGGGAATCGAACCCGGGCCGCGGCGGTGAGAGCGCCGAATCCTAGCCACTAGACCATCAGGGACATACTTTCTAGAAAAGTCCAATTAGGTTTCATTTATTATAAAATTTAGGTCATTTGTACAGTTAAATGTTCAATTGAGGCCAATGAACAAAGTTCACCACAATTCTGTAGCTGAGGACATATACTGAATACAAGCACTGTGAGGTTCTTACACAGCAGTTCAAAGAACTCTGTACACATAAGGAACCCTGTTTTCCCTGACCGGGAATCGAACCCGGGCCGCGGCGGTGAAAGCGCCGAATCCTAGCCACTAGACCATCAGGGACATACTTCCTAGAAAAGTCCAATCTGCTTTCATTTATTTTAAAATGTAGGTCTTTTGTACAGTTAAATGTTCAATTGAGGCCAATGAACAAAGTGCACCACAATTCTTCTCATTCCAATACTGTAGCTGAGGACATATACTGAATATAAGCACTGTGAGGTTCTTTGAAAGCAGTGCATTGAGGGTTATTGACAGTAGTACAAAGATCTCAGTACACACGAGGAACCAGAATTCCTATTTTCCCTGACCGGGAATCGAACCCGGGCCGCGGCGGTGAGAGCGCTAAATCCTAGCCACTAGACCATCAGGGACATACTTCCTAGAAAAGTCCAATCTGCTTTCATTTATTATAAAATGTAGGTCATTTGTACAGTTAAATGTTCAATTGAGGCCAATGAACAAAGTTCACCACAATTCTGCAGCGGAGGACATACACTGAATACAAGCACTGTGAGGTTCTTACACAGCAGTTCAAAGAACTCTGTACACACGAGGAACCCTGTTTTCCCTGACCGGGAATCGAACCCGGGCCGCGGCGGTGAAAGCGCCAAATCCTAGCCACTAGACCATCAGGGACATACATTCAGTAACGTTCAATCTCCTTTGAATTATTATAAAAGGTAGGGCCTGTGTACAGTGAAATGCTCAATTCAGGCCGATAAACAAAGTTTGTCATTGTTTTTTTCTCAAAAGCATTCTTTCCCAGGTTGTAACTCAAGGCATATACTGAACACAAGTGCATTGAGGGTTATTGACAGTAGTACAAAGATCTCAGTACACACGAGGAACCAGAATTCCTATTTTCCCTGACCGGGAATCGAACCCGGGCCGCGGCGGTGAGAGCGCCGAATCCTAGCCACTAGACCATCAGGGACATACTTCCTACAAAAGTCCAATTTGCTTTCATTTATTATAAAATGTAGGTCTTTTGTACAGTTAAATGTTCAATTGAGGCCAATGAACAAAGTTCACCACAATTCTTCTCATTCCAATACTGTAGCTGAGGACATATACTGAATATAAGCACTGTGAGGTTCGTTGAAAGCAGTTCGAAGAACTCTTTACACACGAGGAAACACAATTCCTGTTTTCCCTGACCGGGAATCGAACCCGGGCCGCGGCGGTGAGAGCGCCGAATCCTAGCCACTAGACCATCAGGGACATACTTCCTAGAAAAGTCCAATTAGCTTTCATTTATTGTAAAATTTAGGTCATTTGTACAGTTAAATGTTCAATTGAGGCCAATGAACAAAGTTCACCACAATTCTGTAGCTGAGGACATATACTGAATACAAGCACTGTGAGGTTCTTACACAGCAGTTCAAAAAACTCTGTACACACGAGGAACCCTGTTCTCCCTGATCGGGAATCGAACCCGGGCCGCGGCGGTGAAAGCGCCGAATCCTAGCCACTAGACCATCAGGGACATACGTTCCATAACGTTCAATCTCCTATGAATTATTATAAAAGGTAGGGCCTGTGTACAGTGAAATGCTCAATTCAGGCCGATAAACAAAGTTTGTCATTGTTTTTTTTTCGCAAAAGCATTCTTTCCCAGGCTGTAACTCAAGGCATATACTGAATACAAGTGCATTGAGGGTTATTGACAGTAGTACAAAGATCTCAGTACACACGAGGAACCAGAATTCCTATTTTCCCTGACCGGGAATCGAACCCGGGCCGCGGCGGTGAGAGCGCCGAATCCTAGCCACTAAACCATCAGGGACATACTTCTTAGAAAAGTCCAATCAGCTTTCATTTATTATAAAATGTAGGTCTTTTGTACAGTTAAATGTTCAATTGAGGCCAATGAACAAAGTTCACCACAATTCTTCTCATTCCAATACTGTAGCTGAGGACATATACTGAATATAAGCACTGTGAGGTTCTTTGAAAGCAGTTCGAAGAACTCTTTACACACAAGGAAACACAATTCCTGTTTTCCCTGACCGGGAATCGAACCCGGGCCGCGGCGGTGAGAGCGCCGAATCCTAGCCACTAGACCATCAGGGACATACTTTCTAGAAAAGTCCAATTAGCTTTCATTTATTATAAAATGTGGGTCATTTGTACAGTTAAATGTTCAATTGAGGCCAATGAACAAAGTTCACCACAATTCTGTAGCTGAGGACATATACTGAATACAAGCACTGTGAGGTTCTTACACAGCAGTTCAAAGAACTCTGTACACATAAGGAACCCTGTTTTCCCTGACCGGGAATCGAACCCGGGCCGCGGCGGTGAAAGCGCTGAATCCTAGCCACTAGACCATCAGGGACATACGTTCCTTAAGGAACAATCTCCTATGAATTATTATAAAAGGTAGGGCCTGTGTACAGTGAAATGCTCAATTCAGGCCGATAAACAAAGTTTGTCATTGTTTTTTTTCGCAAAAGCATTCTTTCCCAGGCTGTAACTCAAGGCATATACTGAATACAAGTGCATTGAGGGTTATTGACAGTAGTACAAAGATCTCAGTACACACGAGGAACCAGAATTCCTTTTTTCCCTGACCGGGAATCGAACCCGGGCCGCGGCGGTGAGAGCGCCGAATCCTAGCCACTAGACCATCAGGGACATACTTCCTACAAAAGTCCAATTTAATTTCATTTATTATAAAATGTAGGTCTTTTGTACAGTTAAATGTTCAATTGAGGCCAATGAACAAAGTTCACCACAATTTTTCTCATTCCAATACTGTAGCTGAGGACATATACTGAATATAAGCACTGTGAGGTTCTTTGAAAGCAGTTCGAAGAACTCTTTACACACGAGGAAACACAATTCCTGTTTTCCCTGACCGGGAATCGAACCCGGGCCGCAGCTGTGAGAGCGCCGAATCCTAGCCACTAGACCATCAGGGACATACTTCCTAGAAAAGTCCAATTAGCTTTCATTTATTGTAAAATTTAGGTCATTTGTACAGTTAAATGTTCAATTGAGGCCAATGAACAAAGTTCACCACAATTCTGTAGCTGAGGACATATACTGAATACAAGCACTGTGAGGTTCTTACACAGCAGTTCAAAGAACTCTGTACACACGAGGAACCCTGTTTTCCCTGACCGGGAATCGAACCCGGGCCGCGGCGGTGAAAGCGCCGAATCCTAGCCACTAGACCATCAGGGACATACATTCCATAACGTTCAAACTCCTATGAATTATTATAAAAGGTAGGGCCTGTGTACAGTGAAATGCTCAATTCAGGCCGATAAACAAAGTTTGTCATTGTTTTTTTTTCGCAAAAGCATTCTTTCCCAGGCTGTAACTCAAGGCATATACTGAATACAAGTGCATTGAGGGTTATTGACAGTAGTACAAAGATCTCAGTACACACGAGGAACCAGAATTCCTATTTTCCCTGACCGGGAATCGAACCCGGGCCGGTGAGAGCGCCGAATCCTAGCCACTAGACCATCAGGGACATACTTCCTAGAAAAGTCCAATCAGCTTTCATTTATTATAAAATGTAGGTCTTTTGTACAGTTAAATGTTCAATTGAGGCCAATGAACAAAGTTCACCACAATTCTTCTCATTCCAATACTGTAGCTGAGGACATATACTGAATATAAGCACTGTGAGGTTCTTTGAAAGCAGTTCGAAGAACTCTTTACACACGAGGAAACACAATTCCTGTTTTCCCTGACCGGGAATCGAACCCGGGCCGCGGCGGTGAGAGCGCCGAATCCTAGCCACTAGACCATCAGGGACATACTTTCTAGAAAAGTCCAATTAGGTTTCATTTATTATAAAATGTAGGTCATTTGTACAGTTAAATGTTCAATTGAGGCCAATGAACAAAGTTCACCACAATTCTGTAGCTGAGGACATATACTGAATACAAGCACTGTGAGGTTCTTACACAGCAGTTCAAAGAACTCTGTACACATAAGGAACCCTGTTTTCCCTGACCGGGAATCGAACCCCGGCCGCGGCGGTGAAAGCGCCGAATCCTAGCCACTAGACCATCAGGGACATACTTCCTAGAAAAGTCCAATCTGCTTTCATTTATTTTAAAATGTAGGTCTTTTGTACAGTTAAATGTTCAATTGAGGCCAATGAACAAAGTGCACCACAATTCTTCTCATTCCAATACTGTAGCTGAGGACATATACTGAATATAAGCACTGTGAGGTTCTTTGAAAGCAGTTCGAAGAACTCTTTACACACGAGGAAACACAATTCCTGTTTTCCCTGACCGGGAATCGAACCCGGGCCGCGGCGGTGAGAGCGCCGAATCCTAGCCACTAGACCATCAGGGACATACTTTCTAGAAAAGTCCAATTAGGTTTCATTTATTATAAAATTTAGGTCATTTGTACAGTTAAATGTTCAATTGAGGCCAATGAACAAAGTTCACCACAATTCTGTAGCTGAGGACATATACTGAATACAAGCACTGTGAGGTTCTTACACAGCAGTTCAAAGAACTCTGTACACATAAGGAACCCTGTTTTCCCTGACCGGGAATCGAACCCGGGCCGCGGCGGTGAAAGCGCCGAATCCTAGCCACTAGACCATCAGGGACATACTTCCTAGAAAAGTCCAATCTGCTTTCATTTATTTTAAAATGTAGGTCTTTTGTACAGTTAAATGTACAATTGAGGCCAATGAACAAAGTGCACCACAATTCTTCTCATTCCAATACTGTAGCTGAGGACATATACTGAATATAAGCACTGTGAGGTTCTTTGAAAGCAGTGCATTGAGGGTTATTGACAGTAGTACAAAGATCTCAGTACACACGAGGAACCAGAATTCCTATTTTCCCTGACCGGGAATCGAACCCGGGCCGCGGCGGCGAGAGCTCTAAATCCTAGCCACTAGACCATCAGGGACATACTTCCTAGAAAAGTCCAATCTGCTTTCATTTATTTTAAAATGTAGGTCTTTTGTACAGTTAAATGTTCAAATGAGGCCAATGAACAAAGTTCACCACAATTCTTCTCATTCCAATACTGTAGCTGAGGACATATACTGAATACAAGCACTGTGAGGTTTTTTGACAGCAGTTCAAAGAACTCTTCACACACGAGGAAACACAATTCCTGTTCTCCCTGACCGGGAATTGAACCCGGGCCGCGGCGGTGAGAGCGCCGAATCCTAGCCACTAGACCATCAGGGACATACTTTCTAGAAAAGTCCAATTAGCTTTCATTTATTATAAAATTTAGGTCATTTGTACAGTTAAATGTTCAATTGAGGCCAATTAACAAAGTTCACCACAATTCTGTAGCTGAGGACATATACTGAATACAAGCACTGTGAGGTTCTTACACAGCAGTTCAAATAACTCTGTACACACGAGGAACCCTGTTTTCCCTGACCGGGAATCGAACCCGGGTCGCAGCGGTGAAAGCCCCGAATCCTAGCCACTAGACCATCAGGGACACACGTTACGTAACGTTCAATCTGCTATGAATTATTATAAAATGTAGGGCCTGTGTACAGTGAAATGCTCAATTCAGGCCGATAAACAAAGTTTGTCATTGTTTTTTTCTCAAAAGTATTCTTTCCCAGGCTGTCACTCAAGGCATATACTGAATACAAGTGCATTGAGGGTTATTGACAGTAGTACAAAGATCTCAGTACACACGAGGAACCAGAATTCCTATTTTCCCTGACCGGGAATCGAACCCGGGCCGCGGCGGTGAGAGCGCCGAATCCTAGCCACTAGACCATCAGGAACATACTTCCTAGAAAAGTCCAATCTGTTTTGATTTATTATAAAATGTAGGTCATTTGTACAGTTAAATGTTCAATTGAGGCCAATGAACAAAGTTTACCACAATTCTTCTCATTCCAATACTGTAGCTGAGGACATATACTGAATATAAGCACTGTGAGGTTCTTTGAAAGCAGTTCGAAGAACTCTTTACACACAAGCAAACACAATTCCTGTTTTCCCTGACCGGGAATCGAAACTGGGCCGCGGCGGTGAGAGCGCCGAATCCTAGCCACTAGACCATCAGGGACATACTTTCTAGAAAAGTCCAATTAGCTTTCATTTATTATAAAATGTAGGTCATTTGTACAGTTAAATGTTCAATTGAGGCCAATGAACAAAGTTCACCACAATTCTGTAGCTGAGGACATATACTGAATACAAGCACTGTGAGGTTCTTACACAGCAGTTCAAAGAACTCTGTACACATAAGGAACCCTGTTTTCCCTGACCGGGAATCGAACCCGGGCCGCGGCGGTGAAAGCGCCGAATCCTAGCCACTAGACCATCAGGGACATACGTTCCATAACGTTCAATCTCCTATCAATTATTATAAAAGGTAGGGCCTGTGTATAGTGAAATGCTCAATTCAGGCCGATAAACAAAGTTTGTCATTGGTTTTTTTCCGCAAAAGCATTCTTTCCCAGGCTGTAACTCAAGGCATATACTGAATACAAGTGCATTGAGGGTTATTGACAGTAGTACAAAGATCTCAGTACACACGAGGAACCAGAATTCCTATTTTCCCTGACCGGGAATCGAACCCGGGCCGCGGCGGTGAGAGCGCCGAATCCTAGCCACTAGACCATCAGGGACATACTTCCTAGGAAAGTCCAATTTGCTTTCATTTATTATAAAATGTAGGTCTTTTGTACAGTTAAATGTTCAATTGAGGCCAATGAACAAAGTTCACCACAATTCTTCTCATTCCAATACTGTAGCTGAGGACATATACTGAATATAAGCACTGTGAGGTTCTTTGAAAGCAGTTCGAAGAACTCTTTACACACGAGGAAACACAATTCCTGTTTTCCCTGACCGGGAATCGAAACCTGGCCGCGGCGGTGAGAGCGCCGAATCCTAGCCATTAGACCATCAGGGACATACTTTCTAGAAAAGTCCAATTAGCTTTCATTTATTATAAAATTTAGGTCATTTGTACAGTTAAATGTTCAATTGAGGCCAATGAACAAAGTTCACCACAATTCTGTAGCTGAGGACATATACTGAATACAAGCACTGTGAGGTTCTTACACAGCAGTTCAAACACATAAGGAACCCTGTTTTCCCTGACCGGGAATCGAACCCGGGCCGCGGCGGTGAAAGCGCCGAATCCTAGCCACTAGACCATCAGGGACATACGTTCCATAACGTTCAATCTCCTATGAATTATTATAAAAGGTATGGCCTGTGTACAGTGAAATGCTCAATTCAGGCCGATAAACGGTAGCACTTTAAAATAACGACCTGTTATAAATCATTTATTAACATTTATAAGCAGTTTGTAAATGATTAATAAACATGAACAAACTGTTTATTTACATTTGTAAGTGTGTAACTAAACATTTACAAACTGTTTAAACATCATTTACATGCTATTATTAAGACATCAGCAAATAGTAAACTAATCATGAATAAACCATTTATATACGTTTGTAAAGGATTAATAAATCATTTGTAACTAAAATGATACACTATTTATATGCTATTTGTAGATAAGTTACTAATCATTTACAAGCTATCTATATGCCTTTGTAAATGATTATAAAATGTATAATAACATTGTAGAATCTTTAAACATGAACATTTGCAAATGTTTCCTAAATAATGTATAACCAACGCTAAAAATATTTTATACACTATTAGTAATTAGTTAACTATTGATGAGTAAGCCATGTGTAAATTATTATTTAAACATTTATAACTAAATGTATATAACATTTATAAACAATCTGTAGATAAAGAAGTAATCATAGACAAGCTGTAGAACATTTATAAATCATTTTATCATTATTTAATCTTGATTTTAGCTATCACAAAATAAGGTTTAGGAATGTATTTATAAATGTCTGTTAATGTGACCAAAGTGTTTGTTCATGTTTAACATATGCTTTGCAAAACATTCCTTAAATATCTATAAAGCATTAGTAGATGTTATTAAGAGCCCTAATGTAAAGTGATGACTATTCATAATTTACAACTGTCAGTTAAGGTGACCTCAATGTTTGTTTATGGTTATCATATGCTTTACAAAACATTCCTTAAATATCTATTAACCATTTGTAGATGTTATTAAGAGCCCTAATGTAAAGTGATGACTATTCATTATTTACAAGCATTTGTTAATGTCGCCACCATGTTTGTTCATATGTAACAAACATTTGTAAATAATGAATTGTCTTCACTTTACATTAGGGCACTTGATGACATATACCAATTATTTATAGATGCATCAGTAATGTTTTATAAAGCATTTATTAATGTGGACTTTCTACTTACCTCTTGCGAACTTCCCAGCCTTCGGTGCTGACACAACACATTACTAGAATTCTCATGTTTAGCAAATGATTTGTAAGACAGTGCTACGGATTAAGAAATATATAAACCATTTGCAGATGTTATGGTGTGCCCTGTCCCAACTCTGTGTCATGTAGCTCTGATATGGTCTTATAGGTCCAAGAGACTGGCTTACAGACCAAGTATTCTACATTATTTCACGTTTAACACAATGATTAGTGAACGATTTAAACAATCTTGTAGCACAATAAATGAGACAGGTGTAAAGGTATAGAGAACAGCATTTAACACTTTATTCCAATATAAATGTATAAGACATTCATCTAAACCGCTCACGTAGTCATTTAACTTTATCAGTAAAACGATTTAAATGTAAAAATAAATAAAAGAGGGAACACACACACACACACACACACACACACACACACACACACACACACACACACACACACACACACACACACACACACACACACACACACACACACACACACAAAGACTAATCTTCAATCAATTACACACCCATTACACACCCATGAAACTCTGAGATCTTTTTTGGCCATCAATTTGATGAGTGTCCACCGGTCACCAAAATGATTGGCTTCGGAATGTGTCAAATACTAAACAGATATTGAAATAAATGGGGGGGGGGGGGGGGGGGTGAACTACTCCTTTAAAAAGACAGTCGAACAGAGCATTTTCGTATCAAATGTAAACACTTAGAGAACAGGCAATCAGTGCAATATAGGAGGGTCCTTGTCAGCACCAGGACAGGAAATCAGTGCAATAGAAGAAAAACAATGTACACACTTATAGTACTTTGTAGAGAACAGGCAATTAGTGCAATATAATGTCCTTTTCAGCACCAGGACAAGAAATCAGTGCAGTAGAAAGAAAACAAAAGAAGGAATCTTTTTTTTTTAACACACTCCTTTAAAACCATAAGGCTGAAATGTCCCTGCCTGACTCATCCTCTGGCCCGCATGTCATGCAGTAGACGACCTAAGGGGCCATGACGGTGTTTCCTTGCAAGCCAGTCTTCCCACTCAATGACTGAAAGGTGGTCTTCAAGGAGCTCCTCTGTGCGGTTTCCTCTAAGTCGCCAGATCTTTTCCTTATACGTTCTCCATGCTCTCTCTATATGTTGGGTGTGGGCCCCTGTTACTGGATTCACATAGGCAACACTGTGGTTTACAGTATAGTGCTGGTAGCCTAGTTGAGGAAGAGCATTGTAAGCTCGCCACTCATCACTCATGATGGTTGACCCTCTCCTGACGTACCGCTGAATTAATGGCACTAGCGTGGCTCTGCTTCGCCTCTCCACCAAGCGGAGCACAGGTTTCCCTTTGCTTTGTCCTCTGCGCCGCACTCCCAGCATTCCGAAAACCCACTTTTTTCTTTTCCAGGCCCCAGCCATTCTGCCCCTTCCATACTGAAGATTTGAAAACAACAACAAGACATTGAGTTAAATAAAAAGCATGACCATGACCTGAGCAGAAGTCACCAGGCAATTCACTTCCATAATCATTATTTAACATAGTCCATCTTCATTTTTCTACAGTGAGTGATAACATGATTCTGATGGTCAACTTAATTTGGATAATACTAAAGTTATTACCTTTCTTTTATGCCTGAAGTGACTCTCGTCTATAGCTACAAAGTATCTCCTCCCCCCTATCCGCTGTCCTTTCCTTCTCTGCAGTTTTTTCATGGCTCTTTTGCAGACCTCTCTCATGGTCTTTGACATTTTTGACAGGGTTCTTGATGATCCCGCAATGTCATCACTGATGAGGTTGATCTGCCGCAACCTCAGTCCTTGGGAGAATCTTGAAAAGCATAATACATCATGATGACAATGATTCCAGTTTAGAGACAACACTGACAATTTAGGCTATATAAATTAATATGCATTGATGTTCTCAATACCTTGCTAAATAGATATAAACATAAAACACACAAGGTATGTGTTGTCTAACCTGTACACAAATCTCATCCAATTGCACAGTGAGATTTTGTTTTTGGAAAACAGGCTCTTGTGCCGAATTGACCTCCTCACTGTTCGATGGTTGCGTCGACATATCCTAAAAGAAATTTTGGAATGAAATGGAACATATACTGAATCATTCAGATGTTCTTTTTAAATATACAACAAAAAAAACATGCTGTTTACTCGTTTACTGAGCAACCTGACAGCTACTTTATTTACTCACACACACACACACACACACACACACACACACACACACACACACACACACACACACACACACACACACACACACACACACACACACACACACACACACACACACACACACACACAAGCATATATTCCTACCTATGTTAACAGGTCAGATGGGCATTAGACAAAACCAACTGGGCACCAGAGACGTAGTATCTATGCACCAAACCATCTGGGCACTAGAGAAATGTGGGCATCTGGACAACTGGGACCTACACCTGCATTTATAGCATGCTGTTTGACACACTGTTCTTTAAACCCCCAACATGACACAACAGCAAGGTCAAAATAGTTTATTTGCCAAAATAGTTCTGAGGTCAAAAGTATATAACATCAGAGTTTCAAAATTCAATAGAAGAGTGTATTTGCCAAAAGAGAAGTACCAAAAAAAAACAATTAAATGGAAGTAGGAAGAAATTAAATGGAAGTAGTTAAAAAAAGGTAAAATATTAATGCCCAGTTGTCTAGGTGCCCACATGTCCCTAGAGCCCAGTTGTTCAGGTGCCCAGTCATCCAACAAATATGGTGCCCAGATGTCTGTAGTGCCCACCTGACTTGATATACAGTACACAACTTACACACACACACACACACGCACGCGCGCGCGCGCGCACACACACACACACACACACACACACACACACACACACACACACACACACACACACACACACACACACACACACACACACACACACACACACAGTCATCCTTATAACATTATTTATGTACATTATATTTGTTTGCCTTTTTTATTAAACATACAATCTAAATTAAAAATTAAAATACATACCATTCAAATCTGTCCAAACAAGCCTTCCGCAGCATCAGCTTCATATTGTGCCTGCATGAACTGCATTTAACCTTCCTTTTGAGTATTTTTTTCTTTTGCAGCCATTTAATCAGTTTGTGTGTGTGTTTTTGTTGTTTTCCTCCCTTCTGTCAATTCTCTTAATTTACTGGACAAACCAGGCATTTTGGCAGAAAGCTCACAAACGAAAAACCTCTGCAGCAAACCTCACTTTCAGTTCTAATCTATTGCTGGAAAGGTAAAGCTTTGCCACAGATTCATATTACCCCGCCAGAATACGTAACCAAAAAAAGAAAAAAGTCACATCAGCGTGCTTCTGGATTGGAGGGGAGCTCCATGGCAATCCCCTTCCTGCCATCAGAGGCAAGCAGGGAGGATGCTTCCTAGAGATGTCAATCAAGATAGACAACTGGCCAATCATGTCGTGCAAAGGGCGGGTCTAATACCATCCGTTCAGCAGCTGAGCTGAGACGGATGGCTTTTATCAATAATCAATCAAAAGTTTGCAATTATGAACGCCGCTACACGTCGAGCACGAACTAAGCGTCCAAAGCCGATAGATATTATTGAAGATGAGGAAGAAGGCAACAGTACAGGTAAGCTACTGTACAAAAGCCATATATGTTGCTTGGAACGTGTATTCTATTTGTTTACTGATTTTGTCCTGCAAAATACTATGATGAACTGATCACAAACATCAATGTAGCTAGTTAGCGTTAGCTTTGCTATCGTGCAGGTTAGTGGAGCAGGGTTCAAAACCAACGGCACTACATAGTCCAGGGCTTGCAGGGGCCGAATTAGATTGTTTAAAACCGCATAGATATTCTTTACAAAACTTAAAAAACAAGTTGCACCGAATGTGACAACTTGTAACAATCGGTGCCTATGTAAATTGCCTATGTAATGCAGTCACCGAATTCTATAGGTCACCAGTTTTGATGTGACAGGCAAGCGTCCTGTTGGCTAAACAAGTTTGCACGTTGATCATGAATGTACCTCAGATGAACATAGTACACACTAGCTTGGATAAATACATTTTAAGAAAAACGCAGCTGCTTTTGTTAAATGTTAATTTATCATGGTTTGTAGTCAAATCTCTTTAGATCTGTTTTAGCTACCAGCTGAAGTGAAATGCACGTTATGCTATAAACGAGTTGTCTATACCCCTGGTTCTCTAAATATGGTCCGGGGACCCCCAGGGGCCCTTAAGGGATTTTAAGGGGTCCCCCGCTAGATGATAGTTTGGAACTAAATGGGACCCTTGTGGGTGTGTAACTCTGAGAGTATGCAAAAGGAACCAAATGGACCCGTTGGTGTCCATTATTTTTACACTCTAAATTAATTAACAATGATTTTAACCTCTTAAAAGGGGACATATCTTTTCAAATGTGGGTTTGCAGGCTAATATGTGTGAGTTGGGGTGGTGACATGAAAACGTTTGAGAACCACAGGCTTATACTGATTCAAAACCACCCCAGACCTATTTGGAATTACTTATTCTATCCTTCATAGATAATAATAGTGTGCAGGGGTTACTAGTTTCACTAAAATGAGACCCATTCATTTTCACCATAGGCTTTTACAAAAATAGTTATAACAATTATTTTACAACTAGAACAAAGCCATCAAGGATTCCAGTGAATCATGACCATGAAACATTTGATTATATGAAAAGAAAAAAAAACGCTAATCAAAGGGTATTTATGAAATGAAGTATATCAAATAATTACATATTAAAATATTTCTTTTCACAAAATCAAAGGTGTCATGGTCATTATTCACTGCAATCCTGGATGGTTTGGTTCTAGCTTTAAATTAATTGTTATAAATACTTTTGTAAAAGCCTATGGCTCATTTTAGTGGAACCAGTAACCCCCCAACGCCCACTATTAAGCTCTATTGGAGTCTCTGTGCCACAGACCAGTATGGTGGCAAATATTGTTTACAGCACTGTTTCCCAGACAGTGGGTCATGACCCATTGGTGGGTCAGACGTATGTGATCATTTTCTTTTCCAACATTTATCTATCTATATCTTTCCATATTTAAAGGAAATATATTTAAAAAGCAGACAAATCTTAAAAATGTAAGTAGTAAATGTTTAAAATATGTATTAAGAAGCAGTGAAAATAGCCGCTCTACAAGCTCTCAACATGGTGTGTACTGACTGATGCGGAAGGGTTATGTCACATTAGGTCTAATTGAAACATTGAACAACTTGTGCTTGTGCCATTACTCAGTGTTATAGCTGGCAAACACAACATTAGTAACAACTAACAGGCACTTTTGGTTAACTAATCACCATTTGTCATCTCTGTTTCAGGAAACCCTGTCTCACTGTCGCCCACTGCTGAGCTGTCAGCAAAGAGAATGCGAACACAGCTAGAGAAGGCCAAAAATAATGAAGCTTCTCAATCTCAAGCGATTGAGAAGCTTAATAAAGAGAAGGAGGACCTTCTGGCTGAAGTGGCCAAATGTAAGTACTCCACTTGTACTCAATTACATTAGACAGGACAACGATCCACTCGTCCTAGACTCTTTGCCCTGTTAGCCCCCAAACTGTGGAACAAACTCCCAGCTGCACATAGAACTACAGACTCAACTTTGCTAACTTCAAATAGGCTATTTGCAGTTCTGTACTACTGTAGCCTAGAGTTATTAGTTTTAAGAACCTTGGTAACCACTAAAATCACTCTCAGCCCCACTGGTCCTTTTTGTAGTTTGTGATGTGGGCCTTGCTACATGCTCAGTGATTGTGCTGTTTTATTCCCTAAGATGCCCCTCTCGATTGTGTCTAATTTATTGTTTGTCTTTGTATCTATTGTTTTGCTTTCTTAGATAAGAAAAAAAGTGCCAAGGCAAATGAAGAAGCGTATGAATCCAGTGACTCCCAGATTTCCACCTCTACATCTTCCTCTTCGTCATCCTCCCCCTCTTCAACCTCAGAGGAGGAGAGAAAGAAGAAAAAGAAGAAAGGGAAGAAGACGGGGAAGAAAGGGAAGAAACAGAAACGGCCAAAAAGGAAGAAGACAAAGTCCAGTAAGGACTATGGAAGACGCAGAGGTAACTGGGCTGTGCAATCATTAACTTTTTGGGTGACCACAACGCACCCAAATATCAAATTTCATAAAAGAAAATTTCTCTTTGTATTTTTCATTTCAGCGATTAATCCTCAGCAGGTGGTTGAGAGGTACAAGAAGGTGCTGGGCCACTTCCAGAAGGGCAAAAATCTATCTGAGAGCTACAACGCCGTGGACGTCAACAGAAACACCATTACAACCAGCGCCTCCATTCCAGAGCTCGCCATATCCGCACCAGATAAATATGCTGACGTTCTGCAGGGCTATTCTAGGTCGCAGAAGCTCGATGCATTTGTGAAGGAATGTTCAAAGGTCCTCAGTGAGGACCCCGAATTGATGGTCAAGGTAGATAAGCTTAAGGCCGAAGGGAAACTACTACCCATCTTAAAGAGAACATAATCTCCTTTTTTTTTTTTATCACAGTTTTAGGGCACGGTCACACCACACTTTTATTCTACCTAGCACTCCATTTACCTTTTTAAATACATTGGCAGAATTCACCCTTATAGTTGGAATACATTGTGGTGTGACCATACCTGAAATAGTTTACCTCCAGTCCAGATATTTAAATTGTTTTAAAGGAGTGTGTTGGCTGCTTAATACAAATGGAAGTTCCTGGAACTGTCTTCACTCACAGGAGGTTATTGGGCATCAGAAATATTATAGTAGCTTATTGAATTACTCCTGTCTTGTGAAGTGAAGACGGTGTGCAGGAAATGAGTGAAGACAGTGTGCAAGATTTCCTTTTATTTATTTCTACTGCACTGATTTCCTGTCCTGGTGCTGAAAAGAACCTTATATTGCACTGATTGCCTGTTCACTACAAAGGACGTTGTTCAAAGTGTGTACATTATTTTATTTTCTCTTCTGCTGCACTGATTTCCTGTTGTGGTGCTGAAAAGGACCTTATATTTGCACTGATTGCTTGTTCACTTCAAAGGACGTTGTTCAAAGTGTGTACATTATTTTATTTTTTTCTTCTATTGCACTGATTTCCTGTCTTAGAACAGGTGTTTACATTTGATAAGAAAATGCTCCGTTCGACTGTCATTTTAAAGGAGTAGTTCACCCCAGAAAATGACTTAGTCTTTCAATACCACCTTTCAGTCATAGGTCGTCTACTGCATGACATGCGGGTCAGAGGATGAGTCAGGCAGGGACATTTCTACCTCATGGTTTTAAGGAGTGTGTTTTTTGAAAAAATGGAAAGCCCTCCCACCTTAGTTTTTTACACATTCCGAAGCCAATACTTTGATGACCGGGGGAGACTCGGGTATCTTCTACTGACTGATGACCTAGTCATCAAATTAATGAGGAATATGACAAAACCAAACAGATATCTGAGCTTCATGGGTGTGTAATTGATTGAAGATTGGTTGTGTGTGAACTGCTCCCTCTTATTTTTTTATTTTTTATTTATACATTTAAAGCGTTATCTGTTTGTTTATAAACAAATATATTTGATTTGTTTAAATGAACGTGAGCTGTTTAGATAAATGTTTTACATTTTATATTGGAATGAAGTGTTAAATGCTGTTCTCTATACCTTTACACCTGTCACATTTATTGTGCTAAAAGATTGTTTAAATCGTTCACTAATCATTGTGTTAAACGTGAAATAATGTAGAATACTTGGTCTGTAAGCCAGTCTCTTGGACCTATAAGACCATATCAGAGCTGCATGACACAGAGTTGGGACAGGGCACACCATAACATCTGCAAATAGTTTATATATTTCTTAATCCGTAGCACTGTCTTACAAATCATTTGCTAAACATGAGAATTCTAGTAATGTGTTGTGTCAGCACTGAAGGCTGGGAAGTTCGCAAGAGGTAAGTAGAAAGTCCACATTAATAAATGCTTTATAAAACATTACTGATGCATCTATAAATAATTGGTATATGTCATCAAGTGCCCTAATGTAAAGTGAAGACAATTCATTATTTACAAATGTTTGTTACATATGAACAAACATGGTGGCGACATTAACAAATGCTTGTAAATAATGAATAGTCATCACTTTACATTAGGGCTCTTAATAACATCTACACATGGTTAATAGATATTTAAGGAATGTTTTGTAAAGCATATGATAACCATAAACAAACATTGAGGTCACCTTAACTGACAGTTGTAAATTATGAATAGTCATCACTTTACATTAGGGCTCTTAATAACATCTACTAATGCTTTATAGATATTTAAGGAATGTTTTGCAAAGCATATGTTAAACATGAACAAACACTTTGGTCACATTAACAGACATTTATAAATACATTCCTAAACCTTATTTTGTGATAGCTAAAATCAAGATTAAATAATGATAAAATGATTTATAAATGTTCTACAAACAGCTTGTCTATGATTACTTCTTTATCTACAGATTGTTTATAAATGTTATATACATTTAGTTATAAATGTTTAAATAATAATTTACACATGGCTTACTCATCAATAGTTAACTAATTACTAATATTGTATAAAATATTTTTAGCGCCGGTTATACATTATTTAGTAAACATTTGCAAATGTTCATGTTTAAAGATTCTACAATGTTATTATACATTTTATAATCATTTACAAAGGCATATAGATAGCTTGTAAATGATTAGTAACTTATCTACAAATAGCATATAAATAGTGTATAATTTTAGTTACAAATGATTTATTAATCCTTTACAAGCGTATATAAATGGTTTATTCATGATTAGTTTACTATTTGCTGATGTCTTAATAATAGCATGTAAATGATGTTTAAACAGTTTGTAAATGTTTAGTTACACACTTACAAATGTAAATAAACAGTTTGCTCATGTTTATTAATCATTTACAAACTGCTTATAAATGTTAATAAATGATTTATAACAGGTCGTTATTGTAAAGTGCTACCCGATAAACAAAGTTTGTCATTGTTTTTTTTCGCAAAAGCATTCTTTCCCAGGCTGTAACTCAAGGCATATACTGAATACAAGTGCATTGAGGGTTATTGACAGTAGTACAAAGATCTCAGTACACACGAGGAACCAGAATTCCTATTTTCCCTGACCGGGAATCGAACCCGGGCCGCGGCGGTGAGAGCGCCGAATCCTAGCCACTAGACCATCAGGGACATACTTCCTAGAAAAGTCCAATTAGCTTTCATTTATTATAAAATTTAGGTCATTTGTACAGTTAAATGTTCAATTGAGGCCAATGAACAAAGTTCACCACAATTCTGTAGCTGAGGACATATACTGAATACAAGCACTGTGAGGTTCTTACACAGCAGTTCAAAGAACTCTATACACACGAGGAACCCTGTTTTCCCTGACCGGGAATCGAACCCGGGCCGCAGCGGTGAAAGCGCCGAATCCTAGCCACTAGACCATCAGGGACATACGTTCCATAACGTTCAATCTCCTATGAATTATTATAAAAGGTAGGGCCTGTGTACAGTGAAATGCTCAATTCAGGCCGATAAACAAAGTTTGTCATTGTTTTCTTTCGCAAAAGCATTCTTTCCCAGGCTGTAACTCAAGGCATATACTGAATACAAGTGCATTGAGGGTTATTGACAGTAGTACAAAGATCTCAGTACACACGAGGAACCAGAATTCCTATTTTCCCTGACCGGGAATCGAACCCGGGCCGCGGCGGTGAGAGCGCCGAATCCTAGCCACTAGACCATCAGGGACATACTTCCTAGAAAAGTCCAATCTGCTTTCATTTATTATAAAATGTAGGTCTTTTGTACAGTTAAATGTTCAATTGAGGCCAATGAACAAAGTTCACCACAATTCTGTAGTTGAGGACATATACTGAATACAAGCACTGTGAGGTTCTTACACAGCAGTTCAAAGAACTCTGTACACACGAGGAACCCTGTTTTCCCTGACCGGGAATCGAACCTGGGCCGCGGCGGTGAAAGCGCCTAATCCTAGCCACTAGACCATCAGGGACATACATTCAGTAACGTTCGATCTCCTATGAATTATTATAAAAGGTAGGGCCTGTGTACAGTGAAATGCTCAATTCAGGCCGATAAACAAAGTTTGTCTTTGTTTTTTTTCGCAAAAGCATTCTTTCCCAGGCTGTAACTCAAGGCATATACTGAATACAAGTGCATTGAGGGTTATTGACAGTAGTACAAAGATCTCAGTACACACGAGGAACCAGAATTCCTATTTTCCCTGACCGGGAATCGAACCCGGGCCGCAGCGGTGAGAGCGCCGAATGCTAGCCACTAGACCATCAGGGACATACTTCCTAGAAAAGTCCAATCAGCTTTCATTTATTATAAAATGTAGGTCTTTTGTACAGTTAAATGTTCAATTGAGGACAATGAACAAAGTTCACCACAATTCTTCTCATTCCAATACTGTAGCTGAGGACATATACTGAATATAAGCACTGTGAGGTTCTTTGAAAGCAGTTCGAAGAACTCTTTACACACGAGGAAACACAATTCCTGTTTTCCCTGACCGGGAATCGAAACCTGGCCGCGGCGGTGAGAATGCCGAATCCTAGCCATTAGACCGTCAGGGACATATTTTCTAGAAAAGTCCAATTAGCTTTCATTTATTATAAAATTTAGGTCATTTGTACAGTTAAATGTTCAATTGAGGCCAATGAACGAAGTTCACCACAATTCTGTAGCTGAGGACATATACTGAATACAAGCACTGTGAGGTTCTAACACAGCAGTTCAAAGAACTCTGTACACATAAGGAACCCTGTTTTCCCTGACCGGGAATCGAACCCTGGCCGCGGCGGTGAAAGCGCCGAATCCTAGCCACTAGACCATCAGGGACATACGTTCCATAACGTTCAATCTCCTATTAATTATTATAAAAGGTATGGCCTGTGTACAGTGAAATGCTCAATTCAGGCCGATAAACAAAGTTTGTCATTGTTTTTTTTCGCAAAAGCATTCTTTCCCAGGCTGTAACTCAAGGCATATACTGAATACAAGTGCATTGAGGGTTATTGACAGTAGTACAAAGATCTCAGTACACACGAGGAACCAGAATTCCTATTTTCCCTGACCGGGAATCGAACCCGGGCCGCGGCGGTGAGAGCGCCGAATCCTAGCCACTAGACCATCAGGGACATACTTCCTAGAAAAGTCCAATCAGCTTTCATTTATTATAAAATGTAGGTCTTTTGTACAGTTAAATGTTCAATTGAGGACAATGAACAAAGTTCACCACAATTCTTCTCATTCCAATACTGTAGCTGAGGACATATACTGAATATAAGCACTGTGAGGTTCTTTGAAAGCAGTTCGAAGAACTCTTTACACACGAGGAAACACAATTCCTGTTTTCCCTGACCGGGAATCGAAACCTGGCCGCGGCGGTGAGAATGCCGAATCCTAGCCATTAGACCGTCAGGGACATATTTTCTAGAAAAGTCCAATTAGCTTTCATTTATTATAAAATTTAGGTCATTTGTACAATTAAATGTTCAATTGAGGCCAATGAACAAAGTTCACCACAATTATGTAGCTGAGGACATATACTGAATACAAGCACTGTGAGGTTCTTACACAGCAGTTCAAAGAACTCTGTACACATAAGGAACCCTGTTTTCCCTGACCGGGAATCGAACCCGGGCCGCGGCGGTGAAAGCGCCGAATCCTAGCCACTAGACCATCAGGGGCATACGTTCCATAACGTTCAATCTCCTATGAATTATTATAAAAGGTATGGCCTGTGTACAGTGAAATGCTCAATTCAGGCCGATAAACAAAGTTTGTCATTGTTTTCTTTCGCAAAAGCATTCTTTCCCAGGCTGTAACTCAAGGCATATACTGAATACAAGTGCATTGAGGGTTATTGACAGTAGTACAAAGATCTCAGTACACACGAGGAACCAGAATTCCTATTTTCCCTGACCGGGAATCGAACCCGGGCCGCGGCAGTGAGAGCGCCGAATCCTAGCCACTAGACCATCAGGGACTATTTCTTAGAAAAGTCCAATCTGCTTTCATTTATTATAAAATGTAGGTCTTTTGTACAGTTAAATGTTCAAATGAGGCCAATGAACAAAGTTCACCACAATTCTTCTCATTCCAATACTGTAGCTGAGGACATATACTGAATATAAGCACTGTGAGGTTCTTTGAAAGCAGTTCGAAGAACTCTTTACACACGAGGAAACACAATTCCTGTTTTGCCTGACCGGGAATCGAACCCGGGCCGCGGCGGTGAGAGCGCCGAATCCTAGCCACTAGACCATCAGGGACATACTTCTTAGAAAAGTCCAATTAGATTTTATTTATTATAAAATTTAGGTCATTTGTACAGTTAAATGTTCAATTGAGGCTAATGAACAAAGTTCACCACAATTCTGTAGCTGAGGACCTATACTGAATACAAGCACTGTGAGGTTCTTACACAGCAGTTCAAAGAACTCTGTACACACGAGGAACCCTGTTTTCCCTGACCGGGAATCGAACCCGGGCAGCGGCGGTGAAAGCGCCGAATCCTAGCCACTAGACTATCAGGGACATACGTTCCATAACGTTCAATCTCCTATGAATTATTATAAAAGGTAGGGCCTGTGTACAGTGAAATGCTCAATTCAGGCCGATAAACAAAGTTTGTCATTGTTTTTTTTCGCAAAAGCATTCTTTCCCAGGCTGTAACTCAAGGCATATACTGAATACAAGTGCATTGAGGGTTATTGACAGTAGTACAAAGATCTCAGTACACACGAGGAACCAGAATTCCTATTTTCCCTGACCGGGAATCGAACCCGGGCCGCGGCGGTGAGAGCGCCGAATCCTAGCCACTAGACCATCAGGGACATACTTCCTAGAAAAGTCCAATCAGCTTTCATTTATTATAAAATGTAGGTCTTTTGTACAGTTAAATGTTCAATTGAGGCCAATGAACAAAGTTCACCACAATTCTTCTCATTCCAATACTGTAGCTGAGGACATATACTGAATATAAGCACTGTGAGGTTCTTTGAAAGCAGTTCGAAGAACTCTTTACACACGAGGAAACACATTTCCTGTTTTCCCTGACCGGGAATCGAACCCGTGCCGCGGCGGTGAGAGCGCCGAATCCTAGCCACTAGACCATCAGGGACATACTTCCTAGAAAAGTCCAATTAGCTTTCATTTATTATAAAATTTAGGTCATTTGTACAGTTAAATGTTCAATTGAGGCCAATGAACAAAGTTCACCAAAATTCTGTAGCTGAGGACATATACTGAATACAAGCACTGTGAGGTTCTTACACAGCAGTTCAAAGAACTCTGTACACACGAGGAACCCTGTTTTCCCTGACCGGGAATCGAACCCGGGCCGCGGCGGTGAAAGCGCCGAATCCTAGCCACTAGACCATCAGGGACATACGTCCTAGAAAAGTCCAATTAGCTTTCATTTATTATAAAATGTAGGTCATTTGTACAGTTAAATGTTCAATTGAGGCCAATGAACAAAGTTCACCACAATTCTGTAGCTGAGGACATATACTGAATACAAGCACTGTGAGGTTCTTACACAGCAGTTCAAAGAACTCTGTACACGATGGCCAAAACGCAAAACCTCCTATCTGAAAAATGTTCATTGTTGGGAAAATGAAAAAGAAAACTACAAAATGTTGTATTTTTTTTGCACAATGCTATTTTTTTATGAAACCCATCACATAATACACCATTTCTGGATGTCTGGACTATATTACATTATTATATGTTAATTACACTGATTTCATATTGCAAATGCAGATAGGAGGTTTTTCCCCACTTTTCCTGGATAATTCTGCAGATAGGAGCTTTTGCATTCAATGTAAAGTGATTGCTTAACTACATAATGACACATAGTAATGGCTGCAAATACATACATTTACAGCTGCAAACAGTTGCATCAGTGGTGTGGTCTAGTTTTTCTTTGGTTGAGGTATACGATAATCATTCCCTGCACAAAATGCGCGTGGTTGTGGGTATACGCTAGTGCGTTTTCAATGGATGAAATGGTTAGTAGACTGTATACACCTTCTTACAAAAAAAATCTGCACTGTATACAGCGTAACACGGTAGAACACACCACTGAGTTGCATTGAATGCTTTTTTATTTTATTCAAAAACAAAACAAAGTTTGCAGGGCAATGCTCACAACAAGAATCTAAATGAAACTATGAAAGTGCTTACAAATAAAATGTACAAAAAGGACAACAGGAATACAATTAGGTGGACTAGAAAACAACTGGCCCAGGCACCCCTCGACATAATCCCCCCTATACCCTCTACCCCCAACTCCACCACCTGAAATACCCCCCCCACTCCCACAACCCCCATTCCCCCAAACCCTCATGCCCTCCAACTCCCCTAACTCATACAACTGGATCACCAACCTTGTGTCCAGTGTGGATAGTGGAATAGTATGTAAGATCATTGAATGTCTTAAAGAGCCTATAAACAAGGAGGAAAGACAGATGCCTTGACCCTAGAATCACAAAAGCCAGGGAGGAGATGAGAGCAGCACACAGGGACTTTGTCGCTGACCAAAAAGGAGAGGGTCTGAGGGAGGAATATAAGCGGAGGAAGGAGGAGCTATACCAAGTGTATGCAACTCGAACAACAGGAGCTGATCCAAAAGATCAGGGATATTAAAGAGGTGCATGTTAAACAGAAGCATGGCAAGAGCTGGAAGCTCATCAATGACATTTCTGGCAGAAGCTCTTCTCAGACTTCCAAGATCTGGGGAGAAAGCGCAGAGGAACGAGTTGAAACATGGTACCAGCAGAAGAAGAGGATGATCCGATGCTCCTGTCTTCCATGACCTTCCCATACCATATCATGGATCATTTACCATGGATGAGTACCAGAGGGCCAAGGCTACTATCAAGTGAGGCAAGAGCTGCGAGGAAGATGGAGTGACAGCAGAGGTTCTGATGTATGTGCCATAGACGAGGTGGTGTTGGATTTCATCAAGCACACACGTCTAGTGAGCTGCCGAAGCTGTGGAGCAAAATGATCATCGATCCAGTACCAAAGTCAGGCAACCTCACCAAGACGGACACCTCAAAGGCATTAACCTGAGCTCACAAGTCGCCAAGGCGGCTAACAGGATGATCCTCAACCGTCTTAGACCCATCTTAGACCCTGTACTGAGAAACTCGCAGAACGGCTTCCGCCCAGAGCGAACAGCAGACGGGCAGATACTGGTGCTGAGGAGGATACTGGAAGGAGTAAGGGAGAGGAATCTTTCAGTTGTGATCACCTTCATGACTTCCAAAAGGCTTTTGGCACCATCCACCGGGGGAAACTGATGAACATTCTCCGGGCCTACGGAGTTCCTGAGAAGATGGTTAAGATGATGGAGAGACGCTACTTGAGGCAGTCCAGGCAGTGCCTCAGTCCAGGACTTGAGGCAGTCCTTCAAATAACCTTGGCCTGGACTGCTTCAATGGAGCAGGACCTGAAGGTCCGGGGAGCACTTGACTGGAATGCCTTGCATGGGATGAGGAGAGTGTGGAAATCAGACATGGGAGAAGACCTCAAGAGGCGGCTGTTCATATAGCTACAGTTGAGTCAGTACTGCTGTATGGGGCTGAGACATGGACCATCACAGCACAACAGGAAAGGGCCTTGGATGGAGTCTACACAAGAATGCTATGAATGGCACTAGGAGTCACATGGACGGACCAAATCAGAAATGTGGTCCTCTACGGGAACCTAGCATGTGTCACAGACAAAGTCAGAGAGTCCCAGCAGTTGGGGGGTGGGGTTTGTGGGAGTGGGGGAGTATTGCAGGTGGTGGAGTTGGGGGAGAGGGTACGGGGGGGATTATGTTGAGGGGGGCATGAGTCAGTTAGGCCGGATCATATAGAATAGGGTCTTTGCGATGCGAGTGTGGTCTAGCCAACACCAACTTGGGACTCCTGAAAAGCTGCCCTCCACACTCTCCTATCTAGCATCAGGGTCTTGGGCTCTACAGTGTTGTTGGCTAAGCTGTTACGCCGAAGTGCATCTACGTAGGTGGTGCACTTCTCCTCCACACTCTCCCCACTGTGTCCAGTGTGGATAGTGGAATAGTATGTAAGATCATTGAATGTCTTAAAGAGCCTATGAACAAGGAGGAAAGACAGATGCCTTGACCCTAGAATCACCAAAGCCAGGGAGGAGATGAGAGCAGCACACAGGGACTTTGTCGCTGACCAAAAAGGAGAGGGTCTGAGGGAGGAATATAAGCGGAGGAAGGAGGAGCTATAGCAAGTGTATGCAACTCGAACAACAGGAGCGGATCCAAAAGATCAGGGACATTAAAGAGGTGCATGTTAAACAGAAGCATGGCAAGAGCTGGAAGCTCATCAATGACATTTCTGGCAGAAGCTCTTCTCAGACTTCCAAGATCTGGGGAGAAAGCGCAGAGGAACGAGTTGAAACACGGTACCAGCAGAAGAAGGAGATCATCCGATGCTCCTGTCTTCCATGACCTTCCCATATCTGTCATCTGTGCTTCATCCAGCACAGATGAAGAGGATAGGGTCTTTGCGATGCGAGAGTGTGGTCTAGCCGCTAGACCACACTCTCGCATCGCAAAGACCCTATCCTATATGATCCAGCCTAACTTGCCTATGCCCCCCTCAACAAAATCCCCCCCATACCTTCTACCCCCCAACTCCACCACCTGCAATACTCCCCCACTCCCACAAACCCCATACCCCCCCAACTGCCATCCCACACCTCTCAACCCCCATAACTCAAAACCCCACCCCCCCCCCCCATACCCTCGTACCCCCAAATCCCATCCAATCCATTACCCTCACTCCCAGAACCCCCGGTCCCCATGCCCCCAACCAACACACCACAACCCCCAAACTCCACCCACCCAAGCCCTCATGCACCCCCCACCCCATAACCCCCCAACCGCCACCCCACACCTCCCACACCCCATAACTCCAAACCCCATCCCACCCCCATACCCCCCAACCAACACAACACAATATTCTCACAGGGTTGTTGGCTGCCACGGTGTTCACGTGTGATTTTGATCTGCATTTAATAAAAAATCACAACATGGATGTTCACATCTAAGCAGCAATGACAACCTCTAACCACAAGTTCAAAATGTTCAACGCCAAAACCTCCTATCTATACCTGAAAATGACGTCCTATCTACATAGATGCACATAGGAGGTTTTTACCTAGAAACAGTTAGGCTTACAAATTAATAAATAATGTTTTTTTTATGCTCATTTTGAGATCAAGACATTCTACAGTACTGTAACAAGTATTACCATTCACATGTTTGATCAACTCACACTCTTGGTGTGATAAAATTTTCACCACCTGACACTAATTATTAGCAATCAACAAGGCAATGCAATTAACTTGACAGTTACTAACAAATACTTAAATAGTAAGGGTGGAAGACACTTTCTTATTTTGAAAATAATTGATTACTACAAACTGAAAGACATTTAGATGGTCTACATAACACAGAATTCCAAAGTTTCAGCTCTGTCTGCTGCTCAACTAGTTCTGGTGCAGATAAGAGGTTTTGCGCTTCAACATTTTAGCACTAATTGGCAATGAACAAGATAGGAGGTTTTAGTCAAATGACTTTTCTGACACAAATGAGGGGCGGGACTATCTTGCAGACAGACTGAGCATGTGCAGCATAGCCTATAGTCCTCATCCACAGTGAAATCTGAAAATCATGAAATTTGCACTTAGGAGGTTTTGCGTTTTGGCCATCGATAAGGAACCCTGTTTTCCCTGACCGGGAATCGAACCCGGGCCGCGGCGGTGAAAGCGCCGAATCCTAGGCACTAGACCATCAGGGACATAAGTTCCATAACGTTCAATCTCCTATGAATTATTATAAAAGGTAGGGCCTGTGTACAGTGAAATGCTCAATTCAGGCCGATAAACAAAGTTTGTCATTGTTTTTTTTCGCAAAAGCATTCTTTCCCAGGCTGTAACTCAAGGCATATACTGAATACAAGTGCATTGAGGGTTATTGACAGTAGTACAAAGATCTCAGTACACACGAGGAACCAGAATTCCTATTTTCCCTGACCGGGAATCGAACCCGGGCCGCGGCGGTGAGAGCGCCGAATCCTAGCCACTAGACCATCAGGGACATACTTCCTAGAAAAGTCCAATTTGCTTTCATTTATTATAAAATGTAGGTCTTTTGTACAGTTAAATGTTCAATTGAGGCCAATGAACAAAGTTCACCACAATTCTTCTCATTCCAATACTGTAGCTGAGGACATATACTGAATATAAGCACTGTGAGGTTCTTTGAAAGCAGTTCGAAGAACTCTTTACACACGAGGAAACACAATTCCTGTTTTCCCTGACCGGGAATCGAACCCGGGCCGCGGCGGTGAGAGCGCCGAATCCTAGCCACTAGACCATCAGGGACATACTTCCTAGAAAAGTCCAATTAGCTTTCATTTATTATAAAATTTAGGTCATTTGTACAGTTAAATGTTCAATTGAGGCCAATGAACAAAGTTCACCACAATTCTGTAGCTGAGGACATATACTGAATACAAGCACTGTGAGGTTCTTACACAGCAGTTCAAAGAACTCTGTACACACGAAGAACCCTGTTTTCCCTGACCGGGAATCGAACCCGGGCCGCGGCGGTGAAAGCGCCGAATCCTAGCCACTAGACCATCAGGGACATACGTTCCATAACGTTCAATCTCCTATGAATTATTATAAAAGGTAGGGCCTGTGTACAGTGAAATGCTCAATTCAGGCCGATAAACAAAGTTTGTCATTGTTTGTTTTTTTTCGCAAAAGCATTCTTTCCCAGGCTGTAACTCAAGGCATATACTGAATACAAGTGCATTGAGGGTTATTGACAGTAGTACAAAGATCTCAGTACACACGAGGAACCAGAATTCCTATTTTCCCTGACCGGGAATCGAACCCGGGCCGCGGCGGTGAGAGCGCCGAATCCTAGCCACTAGACCATCAGGGACATACTTCCTAGAAAAGTCCAATCAGCTTTCATTTATTATAAAATGTAGGTCTTTTGTACAGTTAAATGTTCAATTGAGGCCAATGAACAAAGTTCACCACAATTCTTCTCATTCCAATACTGTAGCTGAGGACATATACTGAATATAAGCACTGTGAGGTTCTTTGAAAGCAGTTCAAAGAACTCTTTACACACGAGGAAACACAATTCCTGTTTTCCCTGACCGGGAATCGAACCCGGGCAGCGTCGGTGAGAGCGCCGAATCCTAGCCACTAGACCATCAGGGACATATTTCTTAGAAAAGTCCAATTAGCTTTCATTTATTATAAAATTTAGGTCATTTGTACAGTTAAATGTTCAATTGAGGCCAATGAACAAAGTTCACCACAATTCTGTAGCTGAGGACATATACTGAATACAAGCACTGTGAGGTTCTTACACAGCAGTTCAAAGAACTCTGTACAAATAAGGAACCCTGTTTTCCCTGACCGGGAATCGAACCCGGGCCGCGGCGGTGAAAGCGCCGAATCCTAGGCACTAGACCATCAGGGACATACGTCCCATAACGTTCAATCTCCTATGAATTATTATAAAAGGTAGGGCCTGTGTACAGTGAAATGCTCAATTCAGGCCGATAAACAAAGTTTGTCATTGTTTTTTTTCGCAAAAGGATTCTTTCCCAGGCTGTAACTCAAGGCATATACTGAATACAAGTGCATTGAGGGTTATTGACAGTAGTACAAAGATCTCAGTACACACAAGGAACCAGAATTCCTATTTTCCCTGACCGTGAATCGAACCCGGGCCGCGGCGGTGAGAGCGCCGAATCCTAGCCACTAGACCATCAGGGACATACTTCCTAGAAAAGTCCAATTTGCTTTCATTTATTATAAAATGTAGGTCTTTTGTACAGTTAAATGTTCAATTGAGGCCAATGAACAAAGTTCACCACAATTCTTCTCATTCCAATACTGTAGCTGAGGACATATACTGAATATAAGCACTGTGAGGTTCTTTGAAAGCAGTTCGAAGAACTCTTTACACACGAGGAAACACAATTCCTGTTTTCCCTGACCGGGAATCGAACCCGGGCCGCGGCGGTGAGAGCGCCGAATCCTAGCCACTAGACCATCAGGGACATACTTCCTAGAAAAGTCCAATTAGCTTTCATTTATTATAAAATTTAGGTCATTTGTACAGTTAAATGTTCAATTGAGGCCAATGAACAAAGTTCACCACAATTCTGTAGCTGAGGACATATACTGAATACAAGCACTGTGAGGTTCTTACACAGCAGTTCAAAGAACTCTGTACACACGAGGAACACTGTTTCTGAACTCTGTACACACTAGACCATCAGGGATATACGCTCCATAACGTTCAATCTCCTATGAATTATTATAAAAGGTAGGGCCTGTGTACAGTGAAATGCTCAATTCAGGCCGATAAACAAAGTTTGTCATTGTTTTTTTTCGCAAAAGCATTCTTTCCCAGGCTGTAACTCAAGGCATATACTGAATACAAGTGCATTGAGGGTTATTGACAGTAGTACAAAGATCTCAGTACACACGAGGAACCAGAATTCCTATTTTCCCTGACCGGGAATCGAACCCGGGCCGCGGCGGTGAGAGCGCCGAATCCTAGCCACTAGACCATCAGGGACATACTTCCTAGAAAAGTCCAATCAGTTTTCATTTATTATAAAATGTAGGTCTTTTGTACAGTTAAATGTTCGATTGAGGCCAATGAACAAAGTTCACAACAATTCTTCTCATTCCAATACTGTAGCTGAGGACATATACTGAATATAAGCACTGTGAGGTTCTTTGAAAGCAGTTCGAAGAACTCTTTACACACGAGGAAACACAATTCCTGTTTTCCCTGACCGGGAATCGAACCCTGGCCGCGGCGGTGAGAGCGCCGAATCCTAGCCACTAGACCATCAGGGACATACTTCCTAGAAAAGTCCAATTATCTTTCATTTATTATAAAATTTAGGTCATTTGTACAGTTAAATGTTCAATTGAGGCCAATGAACAAAGTTCACCACAATTCTGTAGCTGAGGACATATACTGAATACAAGCACTGTGAGGTTCTTACACAGCAATTCAAAGAACTCTGTACACACGAGGAACCCTGTTTTCCCTGACCGGGAATCGAACCCGGGCCGCGGCGGTGAAAGCGCCGAATCCTAGCCACTAGACCATCAGGGACATACGTTCCATAACGTTCAATCTCCTATGAATTATTATAAAAGGTAGGGCCTGTGTACAGTGAAATGCTCAATTCAGGCCGATAAACAAAGTTTGTCATTGTTTTTTTTCGCAAAAGCATTCTTTCCCAGGCTGTAACTCAAGGCATATACTGAATACAAGTGCATTGAGGGTTATTGACAGTAGTACAAAGATCTCAGTACACACGAGGAACCAGAATTCCTATTTTCCCTGACCGGGAATCGAACCCGGGCCGCGGCGGTGAGAGCGCCGAATCCTAGCCACTAGACCATCAGGGACATACTTCCTAGAAAAGTCCAATCAGCTTTCATTTATTATAAAATGTAGGTCTTTTGTACAGTTAAATGTTCATTGAGGCCAATGAACAAAGTTCACCACAATTCTTCTCATTCCAATACTGTAGCTGAGGACATATACTAAATATAAGCACTGTGAGGTTCTTTGAAAGCAGTTCGAAGAACTCTTTACACACGAGGAAACACAATTCCTGTTTTCCCTGACCGGGAATCTAACCCGGGCCGCGGCGGTGAGAGCGCCGAATCCTAGCCACTAGACCATCAGGGAAATACTTTCTAGAAAAGTCCAATTAGCTTTCATTTATTATAAAATGTAGGTAATTTGTACAGTTAAATGTTCAATTGAGGCCAATGAACAAAGTTCACCACAATTCTGTAGCTGAGGACATATACTGAATACAAGCACTGTGAGGTTCTTACACAGCAGTTCAAAGAACTCTGTACACATAAGGAACCCTGTTTTCCCTGACCGGGAATCGAACCCGGGCCGCGGCGGTGAAAGCGCCGAATCCTAGCCACTAGACCATCAGGGACATACGTTCCTTAACGTTCAATCTCCTATGAATTATTATAAAAGGTAGGGCCTGTGTACAGTGAAATGCTCAATTCAGGCCGATAAACAAAGTTTGTCATTGTTTTTTTTCGCAAAAGCATTCTTTCCCAGGCTGTAACTCAAGGCATATACTGAATACAAGTGCATTGAGGGTTATTGACAGTAGTACAAAGATCTCAGTACACACGAGGAACCAGAATTCCTATTTTCCCTGACCGGGAATCGAACCCGGGCCGCGGCGGTGAGAGCGCCGAATCCTAGCCACTAGACCATCAGGGACATACTTCCTAGAAAAGTCCAATTTGCTTTCATTTATAATAAAATGTAGGTCTTTTGTACAGTTAAATGTTCGATTGAGGCCAATGAACAAAGTTCACCACAATTCTTCTCATTCCAATACTGTAGCTGAGGACATATACTGAATATAAGCACTGTGAGGTTCTTTGAAAGCAGTTCGAAGAACTCTTTACACACGAGGAAACACAATTCCTGTTTTCCCTGCCCGGGAATCGAACCTGTGCCGCGGCGGTGAGAGCGCCGAATCCTAGCCACTAGACCATCAGGGACATACTTCCTAGAAAAGTCCAATTAGCTTTCATTTATTATAAAATTTAGGTCATTTGTACAGTTAAATGTTCAATTGAGGCCAATGAACAAAGTTCACCAAAATTCTGTAGCTGAGGACATATACTGAATACAAGCACTGTGAGGTTCTTACACAGCAGTTCAAAGAACTCTGTACACACGAGGAACCCTGTTTTCCCTGACCGGGAATCGAACCCGGGCCGCGGCGGTGAAAGCGCCGAATCCTAGCCACTAGACCATCAGGGATATACATTCCATAACGTTCAATCTGCTATGAATTATTATAAAAGGTAGGGCCTGTGTACAGTGAAATGCTCAATTCAGGCCGATAAACAAAGTTTGTCATTGTTTTTTTTCGCAAAAGCATTCTTTCCCAGGCTGTAACTCAAGGCATATACTGAATACAAGTGCATTGAGGGTTATTGACAGTAGTACAAAGATCTCAGTACACACGAGGAACCAGAATTCCTATTTTCCCTGACCGGGAATCGAACCCGGGCCGCGGCGGTGAGAGCGCCGAATCCTAGCCACTAGACCATCAGGGACATACTTCCTAGAAAAGTCCAATCAGCTTTCATTTATTATAAAATGTAGGTCTTTTGTACAGTTAAATGTTCAATTGAGGCCAATGAACAAAGTTCACCACAATTCTTCTCATTCCAATACTGTAGCGGAGGATATATACTGAATATAAGCACTGTGAGGTTCTTTGAAAGCAGTTCGAAGAACTCTTTACACACGAGGAAACACAATTCCTGTTTTCCCTGACCGGGAATCGAACCCGGGCCGCGGCGGTGAGAGCGCCGAATCCTAGCCACTAGACCATCAGGGACATACTTCCTAGAAAAGTCCAATTAGCTTTCATTTATTATAAAATGTAGGTCATTTGTACAGTTAAATGTTCAATTGAGGCCAATGAACAAAGTTCACCACAATTCTGTAGCTGAGGACATATACTGAATACAAGCACTGTGAGGTTCTTACACAGCAGTTCAAAGAACTCTGTACACATAAGGAACCCTGTTTTCCCTGACCGGGAATCGAACCCGGGCCGCGGCGGTGAAAGCGCCGAATCCTAGCCACTAGACCATCAGGGACATACGTTCCTTAACGTTCAATCTCCTATTAATTATTATAAAAGGTAGGGCCTGTGTACAGTGAAATGCTCAATTCATGCCGATAAACAAAGTTTGTCATTGTTTTTTTTCGCAAAAGCATTCTTTCCCAGGCTGTAACTCAAGGCATATACTGAATACAAGTGCATTGAGGGTTATTGACAGTAGTACAAAGATCTCAGTACACACGAGGAACCAGAATTCCTATTTTCCCTGACCGGGAATCGGACCCGGGCCGCGGCGGTGAGAGCGCCGAATCCTAGCCACTAGACCATCAGGGACATACTTCCTAGAAAAGTCCAATCAGCTTTCATTTATTATAAAATGTAGGTCTTTTGTACAGTTAAATGTTCAATTGAGGCCAATGAACAAAGTTCACCACAATTCTTCTCATTCCAATACTGTAGCGGAGGATATATACTGAATATAAGCACTGTGAGGTTCTTTGAAAGCAGTTCGAAGAACTCTTTACACACGAGGAAACACAATTCCTGTTTTCCCTGACCGGGAATCGAACCCGGGCCGCGGCGGTGAGAGCGCCGAATCCTAGCCACTAGACCATCAGGGACATACTTCCTAGAAAAGTCCAATTAGCTTTCATTTATTATAAAATGTAGGTCATTTGTACAGTTAAATGTTCAATTGAGGCCAATGAACAAAGTTCACCACAATTCTGTAGCTGAGGACATATACTGAATACAAGCACTGTGAGGTTCTTACACAGCAGTTCAAAGAACTCTGTACACATAAGGAACCCTGTTTTCCCTGACCGGGAATCGAACCCGGGCCGCGGCGGTGAAAGCGCCGAATCCTAGCCACTAGACCATCAGGGACATACGTTCCTTAACGTTCAATCTCCTATTAATTATTATAAAAAGTAGGGCCTGTGTACAGTGAAATGCTCAATTCATGCCGATAAACAAAGTTTGTCATTGTTTTTTTTCGCAAAAGCATTCTTTCCCAGGCTGTAACTCAAGGCATATACTGAATACAAGTGCATTGAGGGTTATTGACAGTAGTACAAAGATCTCAGTACACACGAGGAACCAGAATTCCTATTTTCCCTGACCGGGAATCGGACCCGGGCCGCGGCGGTGAGAGAGCCGAATCCTAGCCACTAGACCATCAGGGACATACTTCCTAGAAAAGTCCAATTTGCTTTCATTTATTATAAAATGTAGGTCTTTTGTACAGTTAAATGTTCGATTGAGGCCAATGAACAAAGTTCACCACAATTCTTCTCATTCCAATACTGTAGCTGAGGACATATACTGAATATAAGCACTGTGAGGTTCTTTGAAAGCAGTTCGAAGAACTCTTTACACACGAGGAAACACAATTCCTGTTTTCCCTGACCGGGAATCGAACCTGTGCCGCGGCGGTGAGAGCGCCGAATCCTAGCCACTAGACCATCAGGGACATACTTCCTAGAAAAGTCCAATTAGCTTTCATTTATTATAAAATTTAGGTCATTTGTACAGTTAAATGTTCAATTGAGGCCAATGAACAAAGTTCACCAAAATTCTGTAGCTGAGGACATATACTGAATACAAGCACTGTGAGGTTCTTACACAGCAGTTCAAAGAACTCTGTACACACGAGGAACCCTGTTTTCCCTGACCGGGAATCGAACCCGGGCCGCGGCGGTGAAAGCGCCGAATCCTAGCCACTAGACCATCAGGGACATACATTCCATAACGTTCAATCTCCTATGAATTATTATAAAAGGTAGGGCCTGTGTACAGTGAAATGCTCAATTCAGGCCGATAAACAAAGTTTGTCATTGTTTTTTTTCGCAAAAGCATTCTTTCCCAGGCTGTAACTCAAGGCATATACTGAATACAAGTGCATTGAGGGTTATTGACAGTAGTACAAAGATCTCAGTACACACGAGGAACCAGAATTCCTATTTTCCCTGACCGGGAATCGAACCCGGGCCGCGGCGGTGAGAGCGCCGAATCCTAGCCACTAGACCATCAGGGACATACTTCCTAGAAAAGTCCAATCAGCTTTCATTTATTATAAAATGTAGGTCTTTTGTACAGTTAAATGTTCAATTGAGGCCAATGAACAAAGTTCACCACAATTCTTCTCATTCCAATACTGTAGCGGAGGACATATACTGAATATAAGCACTGTGAGGTTCTTTGAAAGCAGTTCGAAGAACTCTTTACACACGAGGAAACACAATTCCTGTTTTCCCTGACCGGGAATCGAACCCGGGCCGCGGCGGTGAGAGCGCCGAATCCTAGCCACTAGACCATCAGGGACATACTTCCTAGAAAAGTCCAATTAGCTTTCATTTATTATAAAATGTAGGTCATTTGTACAGTTAAATGTTCAATTGAGGCCAATGAACAAAGTTCACCACAATTCTGTAGCTGAGGACATATACTGAATACAAGCACTGTGAGGTTCTTACACAGCAGTTCAGAGAACTCTGTACACATAAGGAACCCTGTTTTCCCTGACCGGGAATCGAACCCGGGCCGCGGCGGTGAAAGCGCCGAATCCTAGCCACTAGACCATCAGGGACATACGTTCCTTAACGTTCAATCTCCTATGAATTATTATAAAAGGTAGGGCCTGTGTACAGTGAAATGCTCAATTCAGGCCGATAAACAAAGTTTGTCATTGTTTTTTTTCGCAAAAGCATTCTTTCCCAGGCTGTAACTCAAGGCATATACTGAATACAAGTGCATTGAGGGTTATTGACAGTAGTACAAAGATCTCAGTACACACGAGGAACCAGAATTCCTATTTTCCCTGACCGGGAATCGGACACGGGCCGCGGCGGTGAGAGCGCCGAATCCTAGCCACTAGACCATCAGGGACATACTTCCTAGAAAAGTCCAATTTGATTTCATTTATTATAAAATGTAGGTCTTTTGTACAGTTAAATGTTCAATTGAGGCCAATGAACAAAGTTCACCACAATTCTTCTCATTCCAATACTGTAGCTGAGGACATATACTGAATATAAGCACTGTGAGGTTCTTTGAAAGCAGTTCGAAGAACTCTTTACACACGAGGAAACACAATTCCTGTTTTCCCTGACCGGGAATCGAACCTGTGCCGCGGCGGTGAGAGCGCCGAATCCTAGCCACTAGACCATCAGGGACATACTTCCTAGAAAAGTCCAATTAGCTTTCATTTATTATAAAATTTAGGTCATTTGTACAGTTAAATGTTCAATTGAGGCCAATGAACAAAGTTCACCAAAATTCTGTAGCTGAGGACATATACTGAATACAAGCACTGTGAGGTTCTTACACAGCAGTTCAAAGAACTCTGTACACACGAGGAACCCTGTTTTCCCTGACCGGGAATCGAACCCGGGCCGCGGCGGTGAAAGCGCCGAATCCTAGCCACTAGACCATCAGGGACATACATTCCATGACGTTCAATCTGCTATGAATTATTATAAAAGGTAGGGCCTGTGTACAGTGAAATGCTCAATTCAGGCCGATAAACAAAGTTTGTCATTGTTTTTTTTCGCAAAAGTATTCTTTCCCAGGCTGTAACTCAAGGCATATACTGAATACAAGTGCATTGAGGGTTATTGACAGTAGTACAAAGATCTCAGTACACACGAGGAACCAGAATTCCTATTTTCCCTGACCGGGAATCGAACCCGGGCCGCGGCGGTGAGAGCTCCGAATCCTAGCCACTAGACCATCAGGGACATACTTCCTAGAAAAGTCCAATCAGCTTTCATTTATTATAAAATGTAGGTCTTTTGTACAGTTAAATGTTCAATTGAGGCCAATGACCAAAGTTCACCACAATTCTTCTCATTCCAATACTGTAGCGGAGGACATATACTGAATATAAGCACTGTGAGGTTCTTTGAAAGCAGTTCGAAGAACTCTTTACACACGAGGAAACACAATTCCTGTTTTCCCTGACCGGGAATCGAACCCGGGCCGCGGCGGTGAGAGCGCCGAATCCTAGCCACTAGACCATCAGGGACATACTTCCTAGAAAAGTCCAATTAGCTTTCATTTATTATAAAATGTAGGTCATTTGTACAGTTAAATGTTCAATTGAGGCCAATGAACAAAGTTCACCACAATTCTGTAGCTGAGGACATATACTGAATACAAGCACTGTGAGGTTCTTACACAGCAGTTCAAAGAACTCTGTACACATAAGGAACCCTGTTTTCCCTGACCGGGAATCGAACCCGGGCCGCGGCGGTGAAAGCGCCGAATCCTAGCCACTAGACCATCAGGGACATACGTTCCATAACGTTCAATCTCCTATCAATTATTATAAAAGGTAGGGCCTGTGTACAGTGAAATGCTCAATTCAGGCCGATAAACAAAGTTTGTCATTGTTTTTTTTCGCAAAAGCATTCTTTCCCAGGCTGTAACTCAAGGCATATACTGAATACAAGTGCATTGAGGGTTATTGACAGTAGTACAAAGATCTCAGTACACACGAGGAACCAGAATTCCTATTTTCCCTGACCGGGAATCGGACACGGGCCGCGGCGGTGAGAGCGCCGAATCCTAGCCACTAGACCATCAGGGACATACTTCCTAGAAAAGTCCAATTTGATTTCATTTATTATAAAATGTAGGTCTTTTGTACAGTTAAATGTTCAATTGAGGCCAATGAACAAAGTTCACCACAATTCTTCTCATTCCAATACTGTAGCTGAGGACATATACTGAATATAAGCACTGTGAGGTTCTTTGAAAGCAGTTCGAAGAACTCTTTACACACGAGGAAACACAATTCCTGTTTTCCCTGACCGGGAATCGAACCTGTGCCGCGGCGGTGAGAGCGCCGAATCCTAGCCACTAGACCATCAGGGACATACTTCCTAGAAAAGTCCAATTAGCTTTCATTTATTATAAAATTTAGGTCATTTGTACAGTTAAATGTTCAATTGAGGCCAATGAACAAAGTTCACCAAAATTCTGTAGCTGAGGACATATACTGAATACAAGCACTGTGAGGTTCTTACACAGCAGTTCAAAGAACTCTGTACACACGAGGAACCCTGTTTTCCCTGACCGGGAATCGAACCCGGGCCGCGGCGGTGAAAGCGCCGAATCCTAGCCACTAGACCATCAGGGACATACATTCCATGACGTTCAATCTGCTATGAATTATTATAAAAGGTAGGGCCTGTGTACAGTGAAATGCTCAATTCAGGCCGATAAACAAAGTTTGTCATTGTTTTTTTTCGCAAAAGCATTCTTTCCCAGGCTGTAACTCAAGGCATATACTGAATACAAGTGCATTGAGGGTTATTGACAGTAGTACAAAGATCTCAGTACACACGAGGAACCAGAATTCCTATTTTCCCTGACCGGGAATCGAACCCGGGCCGCGGCGGTGAGAGCTCCGAATCCTAGCCACTAGACCATCAGGGACATACTTCCTAGAAAAGTCCAATCAGCTTTCATTTATTATAAAATGTAGGTCTTTTGTACAGTTAAATGTTCAATTGAGGCCAATGACCAAAGTTCACCACAATTCTTCTCATTCCAATACTGTAGCGGAGGACATATACTGAATATAAGCACTGTGAGGTTCTTTGAAAGCAGTTCGAAGAACTCTTTACACACGAGGAAACACAATTCCTGTTTTCCCTGACCGGGAATCGAACCCGGGCCGCGGCGGTGAGAGCGCCGAATCCTAGCCACTAGACCATCAGGGACATACTTCCTAGAAAAGTCCAATTAGCTTTCATTTATTATAAAATGTAGGTCATTTGTACAGTTAAATGTTCAATTGAGGCCAATGAACAAAGTTCACCACAATTCTGTAGCTGAGGACATATACTGAATACAAGCACTGTGAGGTTCTTACACAGCAGTTCAAAGAACTCTGTACACATAAGGAACCCTGTTTTCCCTGACCGGGAATCGAACCCGGGCCGCGGCGGTGAAAGCGCCGAATCCTAGCCACTAGACCATCAGGGACATACGTTCCATAACGTTCAATCTCCTATCAATTATTATAAAAGGTAGGGCCTGTGTACAGTGAAATGCTCAATTCAGGCCGATAAACAAAGTTTGTCATTGTTTTTTTTCGCAAAAGCATTCTTTCCCAGGCTGTAACTCAAGGCATATACTGAATACAAGTGCCTTGAGGGTTATTGACAGTAGTACAAAGATCTCAGTACACACGAGGAACCAGAATTCCTATTTTCCCTGACCGGGAATCGAACCCGGGCCGCGGCGGTGAGAGCGCCGAATCCTAGCCACTAGACCATCAGGGACATACTTCCTAGAAAAGTCCAATTTGCTTTCATTTATTATAAAATGTAGGTCTTTTGTACAGTTAAATGTTCAATTGAGGCCAATGAACAAAGTTCACCACAATTCTTCTCATTCCAATACTGTAGCTGAGGACATATACTGAATATAAGCACTGTGAGGTTCTTTGAAATCAGTTCGAAGAACTCTTTACACACGAGGAAACACAATTCCTGTTTTCCCTGACCGGGAATCGAACCCGGGCAGCGTCGGTGAGAGCGCCGAATCCTAGCCACTAGACCATCAGGGACATACTTCTTAGAAAAGTCCAATTAGCTTTCATTTATTATAAAATTTAGGTCATTTGTACAGTTAAATGTTCAATTGAGGCCAATGAACAAAGTTCACCACAATTCTGTAGCTGAGGACATATACTGAATACAAGCACTGTGAGGTTCTTACACAGCAGTTCAAAGAACTCTGTACAAATAAGGAACCCTGTTTTCCCTGACCGGGAATCGAACCCGGGCCGCGGCGGTGAAAGCGCCGAATCCTAGCCACTAGACCATCAGGGACATACGTCCCATAACGTTCAATCTCCTATGAATTATTATAAAAGGTAGGGCCTGTGTACAGTGAAATGCTCAATTCAGGCCGATAAACAAAGTTTGTCATTGTTTTTTTTCGCAAAAGCATTCTTTCCCAGGCTGTAACTCAAGGCATATACTGAATACAAGTGCATTGAGGGTTATTGACAGTAGTACAAAGATCTCAGTACACACGAGGAACCAGAATTCCTATTTTCCCTGACCGTGAATCGAACCCGGGCCGCGGCGGTGAGAGCGCCGAATCCTAGCCACTAGACCATCAGGGACATACTTCATAGAAAAGTCCAATTTGCTTTCATTTATTATAAAATGTAGGTCTTTTGTACAGTTAAATGTTCAATTGAGGCCAATGAACAAAGTTCACCACAATTCTTCTCATTCCAATACTGTAGCTGAGGACATATACTGAATATAAGCACTGTGAGGTTCTTTGAAAGCAGTTCGAAGAACTCTTTACACACGAGGAAACACAATTCCTGTTTTCCCTGACCGGGAATCGAACCCGGGCCGCGGCGGTGAGAGCGCCGAATCCTAGCCACTAGACCATCAGGGGCATACTTCCTAGAAAAGTCCAATTAGCTTTCATTTATTATAAAATGTAGGTCATTTGTACAGTTAAATGTTCAATTGAGGCCAATGAACAAAGTTCACCACAATTCTGTAGCTGAGGACATATACTGAATACAAGCACTGTGAGGTTCTTACACAGCAGTTCAAAGAACTCTGTACACATAAGGAACCCTGTTTTCCCTGACCGGGAATCGAACCCGGGCCGCGGCGGTGAAAGCGCCGAATCCTAGCCACTAGACCATCAGGGACATACGTTCCATAACGTTCAATCTCCTATGAATTATTATAAAAGGTAGGGCCTGTGTACAGTGAAATGCTCAATTCAGGCCGATAAACAAAGTTTGTCATTGTTTTTTTTCGCAAAAGCATTCTTTCCCAGGCTGTAACTCAAGGCATATACTGAATACAAGTGCCTTGAGGGTTATTGACAGTAGTACAAAGATCTCAGTACACACGAGGAACCAGAATTCCTATTTTCCCTGACCGGGAATCGAACCCGGGCCGCGGCGGTGAGAGCGCCGAATCCTAGCCACTAGACCATCAGGGACATACTTCCTAGAAAAGTCCAATTTGCTTTCATTTATTATAAAATGTAGGTCTTTTGTACAGTTAAATGTTCAATTGAGGCCAATGAACAAAGTTCACCACAATTCTTCTCATTCCAATACTGTAGCTGAGGACATATACTGAATATAAGCACTGTGAGGTTCTTTGAAAGCAGTTCGAAGAACTCTTTACACACGAGGAAACACAATTCCTGTTTTCCCTGACCGGGAATCGAACCCGGGCAGCGTCGGTGAGAGCGCCGAATCCTAGCCACTAGACCATCAGGGACATACTTCTTAGAAAAGTCCAATTACCTTTCATTTATTATAAAATTTAGGTCATTTGTACAGTTAAATGTTCAATTGAGGCCAATGAACAAAGTTCACCACAATTCTGTAGCTGAGGACATATACTGAATACAAGCACTGTGAGGTTCTTACACAGCAGTTCAAAGAACTCTGTACAAATAAGGAACCCTGTTTTCCCTGACCGGGAATCGAACCCGGGCCGCGGCGGTGAAAGCGCCGAATCCTAGCCACTAGACCATCAGGGACATACGTCCCATAACGTTCAATCTCCTATGAATTATTATAAAAGGTAGGGCCTGTGTACAGTGAAATGCTCAATTCAGGCCGATAAACAAAGTTTGTCATTGTTTTTTTTCGCAAAAGCATTCTTTCCCAGGCTGTAAGTCAAGGCATATACTGAATACAAGTGCATTGAGGGTTATTGACAGTAGTACAAAGATCTCAGTACACACGAGGAACCAGAATTCCTATTTTCCCTGACCGTGAATCGAACCCGGGCCGCGGCGGTGAGAGCGCCGAATCCTAGCCACTAGACCATCAGGGACATACTTCCTAGAAAAGTCCAATTTGCTTTCATTTATTATAAAATGTAGGTCTTTTGTACAGTTAAATGTTCAATTGAGGCCAATGAACAAAGTTCACCACAATTCTTCTCATTCCAATACTGTAGCTGAGGACATATACTGAATATAAGCACTGTGAGGTTCTTTGAAAGCAGTTCGAAGAACTCTTTACACACGAGGAAACACAATTCCTGTTTTTCCTGACCGGGAATCGAACCCGGGCCGCGGCGGTGAGAGCGCCGAATCCTAGCCACTAGACCATCAGGGGCATACTTCCTAGAAAAGTCCAATTAGCTTTCATTTATTATAAAATTTAGGTCATTTGTACAGTTAAATGTTCAATTGAGGCCAATGAACAAAGTTCACCACAATTCTGTAGCTGAGGACATATACTGAATACAAGCACTGTGAGGTTCTTACACAGCAGTTCAAAGAACTCTGTACACACGAGGAATACTGTTTTCCCTGACCGGGAATCGAACCCGGGCCGCGGCGGTGAAAGCGCCGAATCCTAGCCACTAGACCATCAGGGACATACATTCCATAACGTTCAATCTCCTATGAATTATTATAAAAGGTAGGGCCTGTGTACAGTGAAATGCTCAATTCAGGCCGATAAACAAAGTTTGTCATTGTTTTTTTTCGCAAAAGCATTCTTTCCCAGGCTGTAACTCAAGGCATATACTGAATACAAGTGCATTGAGGGTTATTGACAGTAGTACAAAGATCTCAGTACACACAAGGAACCAGAATTCCTATTTTCCCTGACCGGGAATCGAACCCGGGCCGCGGCGGTGAGAGCGCCGAATCCTAGCCACTAGACCATCAGGGACATACTTCCTAGAAAAGTCCAATCAGCTTTCATTTATTATAAAATGTAGGTCTTTTGTACAGTTAAATGTTCAATTGAGGCCAATGAACAAAGTTCACCACAATTCTTCTCATTCCAATACTGTAGCTAAGGACATATACTGAATATAAGCACTGTGAGGTTCTTTGAAAGCAGTTCGAAGAACTCTTTACACACGAGGAAACACAATTCCTGTTTTCCCTGACCGGGAATCGAACCCGGGCCGCGGCGGTGAGAGCGCCGAATCCTAGCCACTAGACCATCAGGGACATACTTCCTAGAAAAGTCCAATTAGCTTTCATTTATTATAAAATGTAGGTCTTTTGTACAGTTAAATGTTCAATTGAGGCCAATGAACAAAGTTCACCACAATTCTGTAGTTGAGGACATATACTGAATACAAGCACTGTGAGGTTCTTACACAGCAGTTCAAAGAACTCTGTACACACGAGGAACCCTGTTTTCCCTGACCGGGAATCGAACCTGGGCCGCGGCGGTGAAAGCGCCGAATCCTAGCCACTAGACCATCAGGGACATACATTCAGTAACGTTCGATCTCCTATGAATTATTATAAAAGGTAGGGCCTGTGTACAGTGAAATGCTCAATTCAGGCCGATAAACAAAGTTTGTCATTGTATTTTTCTCAAAAGCATTATTTCCCATGCTGTAACTCAAGGCATATACTGAATACAAGTGCATTGAGGGTTATTGACAGTAGTACAAAGATCTCAGTACACACGAGGAACCAGAATTCCTATTTTCCCTGACCGGGAATCGAACCCGGGCCGCGGCGGTGAGAGCGCCGAATCCTAGCCACTAGACCATCAGGGACTATTTCTTAGAAAAGTCCAATCTGCTTTCATTTATTATAAAATGTAGGTCTTTTGTACAGTTAAATGTTCAAATGAGGCCAATGAACAAAGTTCACCACAATTCTTCTCATTCCAATACTGTAGCTGAGGACATATACTGAATACAAGCACTGTGAGGTTCTTACACAGCAGTTCAAAGAACTCTGTACACATAAGGAACCCTGTTTCCCCTGACCGGGAATCGAACCCGGGCCGCGGCGGTGAAAGCGCCGAATCCTAGCCACTAGACCATCAGGGACATACGTTCCATAACGTTCAATCTCCTACGAATTATTATAAAAGGTAGGGCCTGTGTACAGTGAAATGCTCAATTCAGGCCGATAAACAAAGTTTGTCATTGTTTTTTTTCGCAAAAGCATTCTTTCCCAGGCTGTAACTCAAGGCATATACTGAATACAAGTGCATTGAGGGTTATTGACAGTAGTACAAAGATCTCAGTACACACGAGGAACCAGATTTCCTATTTTCCCTGACCGGGAATCGAACCCGGGCCGCGGCGGTGAGAGCGCCGAATCCTAGCCACTAGACCATCAGGGACATACTTCCTAGAAAAGTCCAATTTGCTTTCATTTATTATAAAATGTAGGTCTTTTGTACAGTTAAATGTTCAATTGAGGCCAATGAACAAAGTTCACCACAATTCTTCTCATTCCAATACTGTAGCTGAGGACATATACTGAATATAAGCACTGTGAGGTTCTTTGAAAGCAGTTCGAAGAACTCTTTACACACGAGGAAACACAATTCCTGTTTTCCCTGACCGGGAATCGAACCCGGGCCGCGGCGGTGAGAGCGCCGAATCCTAGCCACTAGACCATCAGGGACATACTTCCTAGAAAAGTCCAATTAGCTTTCATTTATTATAACATTTAGGTCATTTGTACAGTTAAATGTTCAATTGAGGCCAATGAACAAAGTTCACCACAATTCTGTAGCTGAGGACATATACTGAATACAAGCACTGTGAGGTTCTTACACAGCAGTTCAAAGAACTCTGTACACACGAGGAACCCTGTTTTCCCTGACCGGGAATCGAACCCGGGCCGCGGCGGTGAAAGCGCCGAATCCTAGCCACTAGACCATCAGGGACATACGTTCCATAACGTTCAATCTCCTATGAATTATTATAAAAGGTAGGGCCTGTGTACAGTGAAATGCTCAATTCAGGCCGATAAACAAAGTTTGTCATTGTTTTTTTTCGCAAAAGCATTCTTTCCCAGGCTGTAACTCAAGGCATATACTGAATACAAGTGCATTGAGGGTTATTGACAGTAGTACAAAGATCTCAGTACACACGAGGAACCAGAATTCCTATTTTCCCTGACCGGGAATCGAACCCGGGCCGCGGCGGTGAGAGCACCGAATCCTAGCCACTAGACCATCAGGGACATACTTCCTAGAAAAGTCCAATCAGCTTTCATTTATTATAAAATGTAGGTCTTTTGTACAGTTAAATGTTCAATTGAGGCCAATGAACAAAGTTCACCACAATTCTTCTCATTCCAATACTGTAGCTGAGGACATATACTGAATATAAGCACTGTGAGGTTCTTTGAAAGCAGTTCAAAGAACTCTTTACACACGAGGAAACACAATTCCTGTTTTCCCTGACCGGGAATCGAACCCGGGCCGCGGCGGTGAGAGCGCCGAATCCTAGCCACTAGACCATCAGGGACATACTTCCCAGAAAAGTCCAATTAACTTTCATTTATTATAAAATTTAGGTCATTTGTACAGTTAAATGTTCAATTGAGGCCAATGAACAAAGTTCACCACAATTCTGTAGCTGAGGACATATACTGAATACAAGCACTGTGAGGTTCTTACACAGCAGTTCAAAGAACTCTGTACAAATAAGGAACCCTGTTTTCCCTGACCGGGAATCGACCCCGGGCCGCGGCGGTGAAAGCGCCGAATCCTAGCCACTAGACCATCAGGGACATACGTTCCATAACGTTCAATCTCCTATGAATTATTATAAAAGGTAGGGCCTGTGTACAGTGAAATGCTCAATTCAGGCCGATAAACAAAGTTTGTCATTGTTTTTTTTCGCAAAAGCATTCTTTCCCAGGCTGTAACTCAAGGCATATACTGAATACAAGTGCATTGAGGGTTATTGACAGTAGTACAAAGATCTCAGTACACACGAGGAACCAGAATTCCTATTTTCCCTGACCGGGAATCGAACCCGGGCCGCGGCGGTGAGAGCGCCGAATCCTAGCCACTAGACCATCAGGGACATACTTCCTAGAAAAGTCCAATCAGCTTTCATTTATTATAAAATGTAGGTCTTTTGTACAGTTAAATGTTCGATTGAGGCCAATGAACAAAGTTCACAACAATTCTTCTCATTCCAATACTGTAGCTGAGGACATATACTGAATATAAGCACTGTGAGGTTCTTTGAAAGCAGTTCGAAGAACTCTTTACACACGAGGAAACACAATTCCTGTTTTCCCTGACCGGGAATCGAACCCTGGCCGCGGCGGTGAGAGCGCCGAATCCTAGCCACTAGACCATCAGGGACATACTTCCTAGAAAAGTCCAATTATCTTTCATTTATTATAAAATTTAGGTCATTTGTACAGTTAAATGTTCAATTGAGGCCAATGAACAAAGTTCACCACAATTCTATAGCTGAGGACATATACTGAATACAAGCACTGTGAGGTTCTTACACAGCAATTCAAAGAACTCTGTACACACGAGGAACCCTGTTTTCCCTGACCGGGAATCGAACCCGGGCCGCGGCGGTGAAAGCGCCGAATCCTAGCCACTAGACCATCAGGGACATACGTTCCATAACGTTCAATCTCCTATGAATTATTATAAAAGGTAGGGCCTGTGTACAGTGAAATGCTCAATTCAGGCCGATAAACAAAGTTTGTCATTGTTTTTTTTTCGCAAAAGCATTCTTTCCCAGGCTGTAACTCAAGGCATATACTGAATACAAGTGCATTGAGGGTTATTGACAGTAGTACAAAGATCTCAGTACACACGAGGAACCAGAATTCCTATTTTCCCTGACCGGGAATCGAACCCGGGCCGCGGCGGTGAGAGCGCCAAATCCTAGCCACTAGACCATCAGGGACATACTTCCTAGAAAAGTCCAATCAGCTTTCATTTATTATAAAATGTAGGTCTTTTGTACAGTTAAATGTTCAATTGAGGCCAATGAACAAAGTTCACCACAATTCTTCTCATTCCAATACTGTAGCTGAGGACATATACTGAATATAAGCACTGTGAGGTTCTTTGAAAGCAGTTCGAAGAACTCTTTACACACGAGGAAACACAATTCCTGTTTTCCCTGACCGGGAATCGAACCCGGGCCGCGGCGGTGAGAGCGCCGAATCCTAGCCACTAGACCATCAGGGACATACTTTCTAGAAAAGTCCAATTAGCTTTCATTTATTATAAAATGTAGGTCATTTGTACAGTTAAATGTTCAATTGAGGCCAATGAACAAAGTTCACCACAATTCTGTAGCTGAGGACATATACTGAATACAAGCACTGTGAGGTTCTTACACAGCAGTTCAAAGAACTCTGTACACATAAGGAACCCTGTTTTCCCTGACCGGGAATCGAACCCGGGCCGCGGCGGTGAAAGCGCCGAATCCTAGCCACTAGACCATCAGGGACATACGTTCCATAACGTTCAATCTCCTATCAATTATTATAAAAGGTAGGGCCTGTGTACAGTGAAATGCTCAATTCAGGCCGATAAACAAAGTTTGTCATTGTTTTTTTTCGCAAAAGCATTCTTTCCCAGGCTGTAACTCAAGGCATATACTGAATACAAGTGCATTGAGGGTTATTGACAGTAGTACAAAGATCTCAGTACACACGAGGAACCAGAATTCCTATTTTCCCTGACCGGGAATCGGACCCGGGCCGCGGCGGTGAGAGCGCCGAATCCTAGCCACTAGACCATCAGGGACATACTTCCTAGAAAAGTCCAATTTGCTTTCATTTATTATAAAATGTAGGTCTTTTGTACAGTTAAATGTTCAATTGAGGCCAATGAACAAAGTTCACCACAATTCTTCTCATTCCAATACTGTAGCTGAGGACATATACTGAATATAAGCACTGTGAGGTTCTTTGAAAGCAGTTCGAAGAACTCTTTACACACGAGGAAACACAATTCCTGTTTTCCCTGACCGGGAATCGAACCTCTGCCGCGGCGGTGAGAGCGCCGAATCCTAGCCACTAGACCATCAGGGACATACTTCCTAGAAAAGTCCAATTAGCTTTCATTTATTATAAAATTTAGGTCATTTGTACAGTTAAATGTTCAATTGAGGCCAATGAACAAAGTTCACCACAATTCTGTAGCTGAGGACATGTACTGAATACAAGCACTGTGAGGTTCTTACACAGCAGTTCAAAGAACTCTGTACACACGAGGAACCCTGTTTTCCCTGACCGGGAATCGAACCCGGGCCGCGGCGGTGAAAGCGCCGAATCCTAGCCACTAGACCATCAGGGACATACATTCCATAACGTTCAATCTGCTATGAATTATTATAAAAGGTAGGGCCTGTGTACAGTGAAATGCTCAATTCAGGCCGATAAACAAAGTTTGTCATTGTTTTTTTTCGCAAAAGCATTCTTTCCCAGGCTGTAACTCAAGGCATATACTGAATACAAGTGCATTGAGGGTTATTGACAGTAGTACAAAGATCTCAGTACACACGAGGAACCAGAATTCCTGTTTTCCCTGACCGGGAATCGAACCCGGGCCGCGGCGGTGAGAGCGCCGAATCCTAGCCACTAGACCATCAGGGACATACTTCCTAGAAAAGTCCAATCAGCTTTCATTTATTATAAAATGTAGGTCTTTTGTACAGTTAAATGTTCAATTGAGGCCAATGAACAAAGTTCACCACAATTCTTCTCATTCCAATACTGTAGCTGAGGACATATACTGAATATAAGCACTGTGAGGTTCTTTGACAGCAGTTCGAAGAACTCTTTACACACGAGGAAACACAATTCCTGTTTTCCCTGACCGGGAATCGAACCCGGGCCGCGGCGGTGAGAGCGCCGAATCCTAGCCACTAGACCATCAGGGACATACTTCCTAGAAAAGTCCAATCAGCTTTCATTTATTATAAAATGTAGGTCTTTTGTACAGTTAAATGTTCAATTGAGGCCAATGAACAAAGTTCACCACAATTCTTCTCATTCCAATACTGTAGCTGAGGACATATACTGAATATAAGCACTGTGAGGTTCTTTGAAAGCAGTTCAAAGAACTCTTTACACACGAGGAAACACAATTCCTGTTTTCCCTGACCGGGAATCGAACCCGGGCCGCGGCGGTGAGAGCGCCGAATCCTAGCCACTAGACCATCAGGGACATACTTCCTAGAAAAGTCCAATTAGCTTTCATTTATTATAAAATTTAGGTCATTTGTACAGTTAAATGTTCAATTGAGGCCAATGAACAAAGTTCACCACAATTCTGTAGCTGAGGACATATACTGAATACAAGCACTGTGAGGTTCTTACACAGCAGTTCAAAGAACTCTGTACACATAAGAAACCCTGTTTTCCCTGACCGGGAATCGAACCCGGGCCGCGGCGGTGAAAGCGCCGAATCCTAGCCACTAGACCATCAGGGACATACGTTCCATAACGTTCAATCTCCTATGAATTATTATAAAAGGTAGGGCCTGTGAACAGTGAAATGCTCAATTCAGGCCGATAAACAAAGTTTGTCATTGTTTTTTTTCGCAAAAGCATTCTTTCCCAGGCTGTAACTCAAGGCATATACTGAATACAAGTGCATTGAGGGTTATTGACAGTAGTACAAAGATCTCAGTACACACGAGGAACCAGAATTCCTATTTTCCCTGACAGGGAATCGAACCCGGGCCGCGGCGGTGAGAGCGCCGAATCCTAGCCACTAGACCATCAGGGACATACTTCCTAGAAAAGTCCAATTTGCTTTCATTTATTATAAAATGTAGGTCTTTTGTACAGTTAAATGTTCAATTGAGGCCAATGAACAAAGTTCACCACAATTCTTCTCATTCCAATACTGTAGCTGAGGACATATACTGAATATAAGCACTGTGAGGTTCTTTGAAAGCAGTTCGAAGAACTCTTTACACACGAGGAAACACAATTCCTGTTTTCCCTGACCGGGAATCGAACCCGGGCCGCGGCGGTGAGAGCGCCGAATCCTAGCCACTAGACCATCAGGGACATACTTCCTAGAAAAGTCCAATTAGCTTTCATTTATTATAAAATTTAGGTCATTTGTACAGTTAAATGTTCAATTGAGGCCAATGAACAAAGTTCACCACAATTCTGTAGCTGAGGACATATACTGAATACAAGCACTGTGAGGTTCTTACACAGCAGTTCAAAGAACTCTGTACACACGAGGAACCCTGTTTTCCCTGACCGGGAATCGAACCCGGGCCGCGGCGGTGAAAGCGCCGAATCCTAGCCACTAGACCATCAGGGACATACGTTCCATAACGTTCAATCTCCTATGAATTATTATAAAAGGTAGGGCCTGTGTACAGTGAAATGCTCAATTCAGGCCGATAAACAAAGTTTGTCATTGTTTTTTTTCGCAAAAGCATTCTTTCCCAGGCTGTAACTCAAGGCATATACTGAATACAAGTGCATTGAGGGTTATTGACAGTAGTACAAAGATCTCAGTACACACGAGGAACCAGAATTCCTATTTTCCCTGACCGGGAATCGAACCCGGGCCGCGGCGGTGAGAGCTCCGAATCCTAGCCACTAGAACATCAGGGACATACTTCCTAGAAAAGTCCAATCAGCTTTCATTTATTATAAAATGTAGGTCTTTTGTACAGTTAAATGTTCAATTGAGGCCAATGAACAAAGTTCACCACAATTCTTCTCATTCCAATACTTTAGCTGAGGACATATACTGAATATAAGCACTGTGAGGTTCTTTGAAAGCAGTTCAAAGAACTCTTTACACACGAGGAAACACAATTCCTGTTTTCCCTGACCGGGAATCGAACCCGGGCCGCGGCGGTGAGAGCGCCGAATCCTAGCCACTAGACCATCAGGGACATACTTCCTAGAAAAGTCCAATTAGCTTTCATTTATTATAAAATTTAGGTCATTTGTACAGTTAAATGTTCAATTGAGGCCAATGAACAAAGTTCACCACAATTCTGTAGCTGAGGACATATACTGAATACAAGCACTGTGAGGTTCTTACACAGCAGTTCAAAGAACTCTGTACAAATAAGGTACCCTGTTTTCCCTGACCGGGAATCGAACCCGGGCCGCGGCGGTGAAAGCGCCGAATCCTAGCCACTAGACCATCAGGGACATACGTTCCATAACGTTCAATCTCCTATGAATTATTATAAAAGGTAGGGCCTGTGTACAGTGAAATGCTCAATTCAGGCCGATAAACAAAGTTTGTCATTGTTTTTTTTCGCAAAAGCATTCTTTCCCAGGCTGTAACTCAAGGCATATACTGAATACAAGTGCATTGAGGGTTATTGACAGTAGTACAAAGATCTCAGTACACACAAGGAACCAGAATTCCTATTTTCCCTGACCGGGAATCGAACCCGGGCCGCGGCGGTGAGAGCGCCGAATCATAGCCACTAGACCATCAGGGACATACTTCCTACAAAAGTCCAATTTGCTTTCATTTATTATAAAATGTAGGTCTTTTGTACAGTTAAATGTTCAATTGAGGCCAATGAACAAAGTTCACCACAATTCTTCTCATTCCAATACTGTAGCTGAGGACATATACTGAATATAAGCACTGTGAGGTTCTTTGACAGCAGTTCGAAGAACTCTTTACACACGAGGAAACACAATTCCTGTTTTCCCTGACCGGGAATCGAACCCGGGCCGCGGCGGTGAGAGCGCCGAATCCTAGCCACTAGACCATCAGGGACATACTTCCTAGAAAAGTCCAATCAGCTTTCATTTATTATAAAATGTAGGTCTTTTGTACAGTTAAATGTTCAATTGAGGCCAATGAACAAAGTTCACCACAATTCTTCTCATTCCAATACTGTAGCTGAGGACATATACTGAATACAAGCACTGTGAGGTTCTTACACAGCAATTCAAAGAACTCTGTACACACGAGGAACCCTGTTTTCCCTGACCGGGAATCGAACCCGGGCCGCGGCGGTGAAAGCGCCGAATCCTAGCAACTAGACCATCAGGGATATACGTTCCATAACGTTCAATCTCCTATGAATTATTATAAAAGGTAGGGCCTGTGTACAGTGAAATGCTCAATTCAGGCCGATAAACAAAGTTTGTCATTGTTTTTTTTCGCAAAAGCATTCTTTCCCAGGCTGTAACTCAAGGCATATACTGAATACAAGTGCATTGAGGGTTATTGACAGTAGTACAAAGATCTCAGTACACACGAGGAACCAGAATTCCTATTTTCCCTGACCGGGAATCGAACCCGGGCCGTGGCGGTGAGAGCGCCGAATCCTAGCCACTAGACCATCAGGGACATACTTCCTAGAAAAGTCCAATTTGCTTTCATTTATTATAAAATGTAGGTCTTTTGTACAGTTAAATGTTCAATTGAGGCCAATGAACAAAGTTCACCACAATTCTTCTCATTCCAATACTGTAGCTGAGGACATATACTGAATATAAGCACTGTGAGGTTCTTTGAAAGCAGTTCGAAGAACTCTTTACACACGAGGAAACACAATTCCTGTTTTCCCTGACCGGGAATCGAACCCGGGCCGCGGCGGTGAGAGCGCCGAATCCTAGCCACTAGACCATCAGGGACATACTTCCTAGAAAAGTCCAATTAGCTTTCATTTATCATAAAATTTAGGTCATTTGTACAGTTAAATGTTCAATTGAGGCCAATGAACAAAGTTCACCACAATTCTGTAGCTGAGGACATATACTGAATACAAGCACTGTGAGGTTCTTACACAGCAGTTCAAAGAACTCTGTACACACGAGGAACCCTGTTTTCCCTGACTGGGAATCGAACCCGGGCCGCGGCGGTGAAAGCGCCGAATCCTAGCCACTAGACCATCAGGGACATACGTTCCATAACGTTCAATCTCCTATGAATTATTATAAAAGGTAGGGCCTGTGTACAGTGAAATGCTCAATTCAGGCCGATAAACAAAGTTTGTCATTGTTTTTTTTCGCAAAAGCATTCTTTCCCAGGCTGTAACTCAAGGCATATACTGAATACAAGTGCATTGAGGGTTATTGACAGTAGTACAAAGATCTCAGTACACACGAGGAACCAGAATTCCTATTTTCCCTGACCGGGAATCGAACCCGGGCCGCGGCGGTGAGAGCTCCGAATCCTAGCCACTAGAACATCAGGGACATACTTCCTAGAAAAGTCCAATCAGCTTTCATTTATTATAAAATGTAGGTCTTTTGTACAGTTAAATGTTCAATTGAGGCCAATGAACAAAGTTCACCACAATTCTTCTCATTCCAATACTTTAGCTGAGGACATATACTGAATATAAGCACTGTGAGGTTCTTTGAAAGCAGTTCAAAGAACTCTTTACACACGAGGAAACACAATTCCTGTTTTCCCTGACCGGGAATCGAACCCGGGCCGCGGCGGTGAGAGCGCCGAATCCTAGCCACTAGACCATCAGGGACATACTTCCTAGAAAAGTCCAATTAGCTTTCATTTATTATAAAATTTAGGTCATTTGTACAGTTAAATGTTCAACTGAGGCCAATGAACAAAGTTCACCACAATTCTGTAGCTGAGGACATATACTGAATACAAGCACTGTGAGGTTCTTACACAGCAGTTCAAAGAACTCTGTACAAATAAGGAACCCTGTTTTCCCTGACCGGGAATCGAACCCGGGCCGCGGCGGTGAAAGCGCCGAATCCTAGCCACTAGACCATCAGGGACATACGTTCCATAACGTTCAATCTCCTATGAATTATTATAAAAGGTAGGGCCTGTGTACAGTGAAATGCTCAATTCAGGCCGATAAACAAAGTTTGTCATTGTTTTTTTCCGCAAAAGCATTCTTTCCCAGGCTGTAACTCAAGGCATATACTGAATACAAGTGCATTGAGGGTTATTGACAGTAGTACAAAGATCTCAGTACACACAAGGAACCAGAATTCCTATTTTCCCTGACCGGGAATCGAACCCGGGCCGCGGCGGTGAGAGCGCCGAATCCTAGCCACTAGACCATCAGGGACATACTTCCTACAAAAGTCCAATTTGCTTTCATTTATTATAAAATGTAGGTCTTTTGTACAGTTAAATGTTCAATTGAGGCCAATGAACAAAGTTCACCACAATTCTTCTCATTCCAATACTGTAGCTGAGGACATATACTGAATATAAGCACTGTGAGGTTCTTTGAAAGCAGTTCGAAGAACTCTTTACACACGAGGAAACACAATTCCTGTTTTCCCTGACCGGGAATTGAACCCGGGCCGCGGCGGTGAGAGCTCCGAATCCTAGCCACTAGACCATCAGGGACATACTTCCTAGAAAAGTCCAATTAGCTTTCATTTATTATAAAATTTAGGTCATTTGTACAGTTAAATGTTCAATTGAGGCCAATGAACAAAGTTCACCACAATTCTGTAGCTGAGGACATATACTGAATACAAGCACTGTGAGGTTCTTACACAGCAATTCAAAGAACTCTATACACACGAGGAACCCTGTTTTCCCTGACCGGGAATCGAACCCGGGCCGCGGCGGTGAAAGCGCCGAATCCTAGCCACTAGACCATCAGGGACATACGTTCCATAACGTTCAATCTCCTATGAATTATTATAAAAGGTAGGGCCTGTGTACAGTGAAATGCTCAATTCAGGCCGATAAACAAAGTTTGTCATTGTTTTTTTTCGCAAAAGCATTCTTTCCCAGGCTGTAACTCAAGGCATATACTGAATACAAGTGCATTGAGGGTTATTGACAGTAGTACAAAGATCTCAGTACACACGAGGAACCAGAATTCCTATTTTCCCTGACCGGGAATCGAACCCGGGCCGCGGCTGTGAGAGCGCCGAATCCTAGCCACTAGACCATCAGGGACATACTTCCTAGAAAAGTCCAATCAGCTTTCATTTATTATAAAATGTAGGTCTTTTGTACAGTTAAATGTTCAATTGAGGCCAATGAACAAAGTTCACCACAATTCTTCTCATTCCAATACTGTAGCTGAGGACATATACTGAATATAAGCACTGTGAGGTTCTTTGAAAGCAGTTCAAAGAACTCTTTACACACGAGGAAACACAATTCCTGTTTTCCCTGACCGGGAATCGAACCCGGGCCGCGGCGGTGAGAGCGCCGAATCCTAGCCACTAGACCATCAGGGACATACTTCCTAGAAAAGTCCAATTAGCTTTCATTTATTATAAAATTTAGGTCATTTGTACAGTTAAATGTTCAATTGAGGCCAATGAACAAAGTTCACCACAATTCTGTAGCTGAGGACATATACTGAATACAAGCACTGTGAGGTTCTTACACAGCAGTTCAAAGAACTCTGTACACACGAGGAACCCTGTTTTCCCTGACCGGGAATCGAACCCGGGCCGCGGCGGTGAAAGCGCCGAATCCTAGCCACTAGACCATCAGGGACATACGTTCCATAACGTTCAATCTCCTATGAATTATTATAAAAGGTAGGGCCTGTGTACAGTGAAATGCTCAATTCAGGCCGATAAACAAAGTTTGTCATTGTTTTTTTCGCAAAAGTATTCTTTCCCAGGCTGTAACTCAAGGCATATACTGAATACAAGTGCATTGAGGGTTATTGACAGTAGTACAAAGATCTCAGTACACACGAGGAACCAGAATTCCTATTTTCCCTGACCGGGAATCGAACCCGGGCCGCGGCGGTGAGAGCGCCGAATCCTAGCCACTAGACCATCAGGGACATACTTCCTGGAAAAGTCCAATCAGCTTTCATTTATTATAAAATGTAGGTCTTTTGTACAGTTAAATGTTCAATTGAGGCCAATGAACAAAGTTCACAACAATTCTTCTCATTCCAATACTGTAGCTGAGGACATATACTGAATATAAGCACTGTGAGGTTCTTTGAAAGCAGTTCGAAGAACTCTTTACACACGAGGAAACACAATTCCTGTTTTCCCTGACCGGGAATCAAACCCGGGCCGCGGCGGTGAGAGCGCCGAATCCTAGCCACTAGACCATCAGGGACATACTTCCTAGAAAAGTCCAATTAGCTTTCATTTATTATAAAATTTAGGTCATTTGTACAGTTAAATGTTCAATTGAGGCCAATGAACAAAGTTCACCACAATTCTGTAGCTGAGGACATATACTGAATACAAGCACTGTGAGGTTCTTACACAGCAATTCAAAGAACTCTGTACACACGAGGAACCCTGTTTTCCCTGACCGGGAATCGAACCCGGGCCGCGGCGGTGAAAGCGCCGAATCCTAGCCACTAGACCATCAGGGACATACGTTCCATAACGTTCAATCTCCTATGAATTATTATAAAAGGTAGGGCCTGTGTACAGTGAAATGCTCAATTCAGGCCGATAAACAAAGTTTGTCATTGTTTTTTTTCGCAAAAGCATTCTTTCCCAGGCTGTAACTCAAGGCATATACTGAATACAAGTGCATTGAGGGTTATTGACAGTAGTACAAAGATCTCAGTACACACGAGGAACCAGAATTCCTATTTTCCCTGACCGGGAATCAAACCCGGGCCGCGGCGGTGAGAGCGCCGAATCCTAGCCACTAGACCATCAGGGACATACTTCCCAGAAAAGTCCAATCAGCTTTCATTTATTATAAAATGTAGGTCTTTTGTACAGTTAAATGTTCAATTGAGGCCAATGAACAAAGTTCACCACAATTCTTCTCATTCCAATACTGTAGCTGAGGACATATACTGAATATAAGCACTGTGAGGTTCTTTGAAAGCAGTTCGAAGAACTCTTTACACACGAGGAAACACAATTCCTGTTTTCCCTGACCGGTAATCGAACCCGGGCCGCGGCGGTGAGAGCGCCAAATCCTAGCCACTAGACCATCAGGGACATACTTCCTAGAAAAGTCCAATTAGCTTTCATTTATTGTAAAATTTAGGTCATTTGTACAGTTAAATGTTCAATTGAGGCAAATGAACAAAGTTCACCACAATTCTGTAGCTGAGGACATATACTGAATACAAGCACTGTGAGGTTCTTACACAGCAGTTCAAAGAACTCTGTACACACGAGGAACCCTGTTTTCCCTGACCGGGAATCGAATCCGGGCCGCGGCGGTGAAAGCGCGGAATCCTAGCCACTAGACCATCAGGGACATATGTTCCTGAACGTTCAATCTCCTATGAATTATTATAAAAGGTAGGGCCTGTGTACAGTGAAATGCTCAATTCAGGCCGATAAACGAAGTTTGTAATTGTTTTTTTTCGCAAAAGCATTCTTTCCCAGGCTGTAACTCAAGGCATATACTGAATACAAGTGCATTGAGGGTTATTGACAGTAGTACAAAGATCTCAGTACACACGAGGAACCAGAATTCCTATTTTCCCTGACCGGGAATCGGACCCGGGCCGCGGCGGTGAGAGCGCCGAATCCTAGCCACTAGACCATCAGGGACATACTTCCTAGAAAAGTCCAATTTGCTTTCATTTATTATAAAATGTAGGTCTTTTGTACAGTTAAATGTTCAATTGAGGCCAATGAACAAAGTTCACCACAATTCTTCTCATTCCAATACTGTAGCTGAGGACATATACTGAATATAAGCACTGTGAGGTTCTTTGAAAGCAGTTCGAAGAACTCTTTACACACGAGGAAACACAATTCCTGTTTTCCCTGACCGGGAATCGAACCCGGGCCGCGGCGGTGAGAGCGCCAAATCCTAGCCACTAGACCATCAGGGACATACTTCCTAGAAAAGTCCAATTAGCTTTCATTTATTGTAAAATTTAGGTCATTTGTACAGTTAAATGTTCAATTGAGGCCAATGAACAAAGTTCACCACAATTCTGTAGCTGAGGACATATACTGAATACAAGCACTGTGAGGTTCTTACACAGCAGTTCAAAGAACTCTGTACACACGAGGAACCCTGTTTTCCCTGACCGGGAATCGAACCCGGGCCGCGGCGGTGAAAGCGCCGAATCCTAGCCACTAGACCATCAGGGACATATGTTCCTGAACGTTCAATCTCCTATGAATTATTATAAAAGGTAGGGCCTGTGTACAGTGAAATGCTCAATTCAGGCCGATAAACGAAGTTTATAATTGTTTTTTTTTCGCAAAAGCATTCTTTCCCAGGCTGTAACTCAAGGCATATACTGAATACAAGTGCATTGAGGGTTATTGACAGTAGTACAAAGATCTCAGTACACACGAGGAACCAGAATTCCTATTTTCCCTGACCGGGAATCGAACCCGGGCCACGGCGGTGAGAGCGCCAAATCCTAGCCACTAGACCATCAGGGACATACTTCCTAGAAAAGTCCAATCAGCTTTCATTTATTATAAAATGTAGGTCTTTTGTACAGTTAAATGTTCAATTGAGGCCAATGAACAAAGTTCACCACAATTCTTCTCATTCCAATACTGTAGCTGAGGACATATACTGAATATAAGCACTGTGAGGTTCTTTGAAAGCAGTTCGAAGAACTCTTTACACACGAGGAAACACAATTCCTGTTTTCCCTGACCGGGAATCGAACCCGGGCCGCGGCGGTGAAAGCGCCGAATCCTAGCCACTAGACCATCAGGGACATACTTCCTAGAAAAGTCCAATTAACTTTCATTTATTATAAAATTTAGGTCATTTGTACAGTTAAATGTTCAATTGAGGCCAATGAACAAAGTTCACCACAATTCTGTAGCTGAGGACATATACTGAATACAAGCACTGTGAGGTTCTTACACAGCAGTTCAAAGAACTCTGTACACATAAGGAACCCTGTTTTCCCTGACCGGGAATCGAACCCGGGCCGCGGCGGTGAAAGCGCCGAATCCTAGCCACTAGACCATCAGGGACATACGTTCCATAACGTTCAATCTCCTATGAATTATTATAAAAGGTAGGGCCTGTGTACAGTGAAATGCTCAATTCAGGCCGATAAACAAAGTTTGTCATTGTTTTTTTTCGCAAAAGCATTCTTTCCCAGGCTGTAACTCAAGGCATATACTGAATACAAGTGCATTGAGGGTTATTGACAGTAGTACAAAGATCTCAGTACACACGAGGAACCAGAATTCCTATTTTCCCTGACCGGGAATCGAACCCGGGCCGCGGCGGTGAGAGCGCCGAATCCTAGCCACTAGACCATCAGGGACATACTTCCTAGAAAAGTCCAATTTGCTTTCATTTATTATAAAATGTAGGTCTTTTGTACAGTTAAATGTTCAATTGAGGCCAATGAACAAAGTTCACCACAATTCTTCTCATTCCAATACTGTAGCTGAGGACATATACTGAATATAAGCACTGTGAGGTTCTTTGAAAGCAGTTCGAAGAACTCTTTACACACGAGGAAACACAATTCCTGTTTTCCCTGACCGGGAATCGAACCCGGGCCGCGGCGGTGAGAGCGCCGAATCCTAGCCACTAGACCATCAGGGACATACTTCCTAGAAAAGTCCAATTAGCTTTCATTTATTATAAAATTTAGATCATTTGTACAGTTAAATGTTCAATTGAGGCCAATGAACAAAGTTCACCACAATTCTGTAGCTGAGGACATATACTGAATACAAGCACTGTGAGGTTCTTACACAGCAGTTCAAAGAACTCTGTACACACGAGGAACCCTGTTTTCCCTGACCGGGAATCGAACCCGGGCCGCGGCGGTGAAAGCGCCGAATCCTAGCCACTAGACCATCAGGGACATACGTTCCATAACGTTCAATCTCCTATGAATTATTATAAAAGGTAGGGCCTGTGTACAGTGAAATGCTCAATTCAGGCCGATAAACAAAGTTTGTCATTGTTTTTTTTCGCAAAAGCATTCTTTCCCAGGCTGTAACTCAAGGCATATACTGAATACAAGTGCATTGAGGGTTATTGACAGTAGTACAAAGATCTCAGTACACACGAGGAACCAGAATTCCTATTTTCCCTGACCGGGAATCGAACCCGGGCCGCGGCGGTGAGAGCTCCGAATCCTAGCCACTAGACCATCAGGGACATACTTCCTAGAAAAGTCCAATCAGCTTTCATTTATTATAAAATGTAGGTATTTTGTACAGTTAAATGTTCAATTGAGGCCAATGAACAAAGTTCACCACAATTCTTCTCATTCCAATACTTTAGCTGAGGACATATACTGAATATAAGCACTGTGAGGTTCTTTGAAAGCAGTTCAAAGAACTCTTTACACACGAGGAAACACAATTCCTGTTTTCCCTGACCGGGAATCGAACCCGGGCCGCGGCGGTGAGAGCGCCGAATCCTAGCCACTAGACCATCAGGGACATACTTCCTAGAAAAGTCCAATTAGCTTTCATTTATTATAAAATTTAGGTCATTTGTACAGTTAAATGTTCAATTGAGGCCAATGAACAAAGTTCACCACAATTCTGTAGCTGAGGACATTATACTGAATACAAGCACTGTGAGGTTCTTACACAGCAGTTCAAAGAACTCTGTACAAATAAGGAACCCTGTTTTCCCTGACCGGGAATCGAACCCGGGCCGCAGCGGTGAAAGCGCCGAATCCTAGCCACTAGACCATCAGGGACATACGTTCCATAACGTTCAATCTCCTATGAATTATTATAAAAGGTAGGGCCTGTGTACAGTGAAATGCTCAATTCAGGCCGATAAACAAAGTTTGTCATTGTTTTTTTTCGCAAAAGCATTCTTTCCCAGGCTGTAACTCAAGGCATATACTGAATACAAGTGCATTGAGGGTTATTGACAGTAGTACAAAGATCTCAGTACACACGAGGAACCAGAATTCCTATTTTCCCTGACCGGGAATCGAACCCGGGCCGCGGCGGTGAGAGCTCCGAATCCTAGCCACTAGACCATCAGGGACATACTTCCTAGAAAAGTCCAATCAGCTTTCATTTATTATAAAATGTAGGTCTTTTGTACAGTTAAATGTTCAATTGAGGCCAATGAACAAAGTTCACCACAATTCTTCTCATTCCAATACTTTAGCTGAGGACATATACTGAATATAAGCACTGTGAGGTTCTTTGAAAGCAGTTCAAAGAACTCTTTACACACGAGGAAACACAATTCCTGTTTTCCCTGACCGGGAATCGAACCCGGGCCGCGGCGGTGAGAGCGCCGAATCCTGGCCACTAGACCATCAGGGACATACTTCCTAGAAAAGTCCAATTAGCTTTCATTTATTATAAAATTTAGGTCATTTGTACAGTTAAATGTTCAATTGAGGCCAATGAACAAAGTTCACCACAATTCTGTAGCTGAGGACATATACTGAATACAAGCACTGTGAGGTTCTTACACAGCAGTTCAAAGAACTCTGTACAAATAAGGAACCCTGTTTTCCCTGACCGGGAATCGAACCCGGGCCGCGGCGGTGAAAGCGCCGAATCCTAGCCACTAGACCATCAGGGACATACGTTCCATAACGTTCAATCTCCTATGAATTATTATAAAAGGTAGGGCCTGTGTACAGTGAAATGCTCAATTCAGGCCGATAAATAAAGTTTGTCATTGTTTTTTTTCGCAAAAGCATTCTTTCCCAGGCTGTAACTCAAGGCATATACTGAATACAAGTGCATTGAGGGTTATTGACAGTAGTACAAAGATCTCAGTACACACAAGGAACCAGAATTCCTATTTTCCCTGACCGGGAATCGAACCCGGGCCGCGGCGGTGAGAGCGCCGAATCCTAGCCACTAGACCATCAGGGACATACTTCCTAGAAAAGTCCAATTTGCTTTCATTTATTATAAAATGTAGGTCTTTTGTACAGTTAAATGTTCAATTGAGGCCAATGAACAAAGTTCACCACAATTCTTCTCATTCCAATACTGTAGCTGAGGACATATACTGAATATAAGCACTGTGAGGTTCTTTGAAAGCAGTTCGAAGAACTCTTTACACACGAGGAAACACAATTCCTGTTTTCCCTGACCGGAAATCGAACCCGGGCCGCGGCGGTGAGAGCTCCGAATCCTAGCCACTAGACCATCAGGGACATACTTCCTAGAAAAGTCCAATTAGATTTCATTTATTATAAAATGTAGGTCATTTGTACAGTTAAATGTTCAATTGAGGCCAATGAACAAAGTTCACCACAATTCTGTAGCTGAGGACATATACTGAATACAAGCACTGTGAGGTTCTTACACAGCAGTTCAAAGAACTCTGTACACACGAGGAACACTGTTTTCCCTGACCGGGAATCGAACCCGGGCCGCGGCGGTGAAAGCGCCGAATCCTAGCCACTAGACCATCAGGGACATACTTTCCATAACGTTCAATCTCCTATCAATTATTATAAAAGGTAGGGCCTGTGTACAGTGAAACGCTCAATTCAGGCCGATAAACAAAGTTTGTCATTGTTTTTTTTCGCAAAAGCATTCTTTCCCAGGCTGTAACTCAAGGCATATACTGAATACAAGTGCATTGAGGGTTATTGACAGTAGTACAAAGATCTCAGTACACACGAGGAACCAGAATTCCTATTTTCCCTGACCGGGAATCGAACCCGGGCCGCGGCGGTGAGAGCGCCGAATCCTAGCCACTAGACCATCAGGGACATACTTCCTAGAAAAGTCCAATCAGCTTTCATTTATTATAAAATGTAGGTCTTTTGTACAGTTAAATGTTCAATTGAGGCCAATGAACAAAGTTCACAACAATTCTTCTCATTCCAATACTGTAGCTGAGGACATATACTGAATATAAGCACTGTGAGGTTCTTTGAAAGCAGTTCGAAGAACTCTTTACACACGAGGAAACACAATTCCTGTTTTCCCTGACCGGGAATCGAACCCGGGCCGCGGCGGTGAGAGCGCCGAATCCTAGCCACTAGACCATCAGGGACATACTTCCTAGAAAAGTCCAATTAGCTTTCATTTATTATAAAATTTAGGTCATTTGTACAGTTAAATGTTCAATTGAGGCCAATGAACAAAGTTCACCACAATTCTGTAGCTGAGGACATATACTGAATACAAGCACTGTGAGGTTCTTACACAGCAATTCAAAGAACTCTGTACACACGAGGAACCCTGTTTTCCCTGACCGGGAATCGAACCCGGGCCGCGGCGGTGAAAGCGCCGAATCCTAGCCACTAGACCATCAGGGACATACGTTCCATAACGTTCAATCTCCTATGAATTATTATAAAAGGTAGGGCCTGTGTACAGTGAAATGCTCAATTCAGGCCGATAAACAAAGTTTGTCATTGTTTTTTTTCGCAAAAGCATTCTTTCCCAGGCTGTAACTCAAGGCATATACTGAATACAAGTGCATTGAGGGTTATTGACAGTAGTACAAAGATCTCAGTACACACGAGGAACCAGAATTCCTATTTTCCCTGACCGGGAATCGAACCCGGGCCGCGGCTGTGAGAGCGCCGAATCCTAGCCACTAGACCATCAGGGACATACTTCCTAGAAAAGTCCAATCAGCTTTCATTTATTATAAAATGTAGGTCTTTTGTACAGTTAAATGTTCAATTGAGGCCAATGAACAAAGTTCACCACAATTCTTCTCATTCCAATACTGTAGCTGAGGACATATACTGAATATAAGCACTGTGAGGTTCTTTGAAAGCAGTTCAAAGAACTCTTTACACACGAGGAAACACAATTCCTGTTTTCCCTGACCGGGAATCGAACCCTGGCCGCGGCGGTGAGAGCGCCGAATCCTAGCCACTAGACCATCAGGGACATACTTCCTAGAAAAGTCCAATTAGCTTTCATTTATTATAAAATTTAGGTCATTTGTACAGTTAAATGTTCAATTGAGGCCAATGAACAAAGTTCACCACAATTCTGTAGCTGAGGACATATACTGAATACAAGCACTGTGAGGTTCTTACACAGCAGTTCAAAGAACTCTGTACACATAAGGAACCCTGTTTTCCCTGACCGGGAATCGAACCCGGGCCGCGGTGGTGAAAGCGCCGAATCCTAGCCACTAGACCATCAGGGACATACGTTCCATAACGTTCAATCTCCTATGAATTATTATAAAAGGTAGGGCCTGTGTACAGTGAAATGCTCAATTCAGGCCGATAAACAAAGTTTGTCATTGTTTTTTTTCGCAAAAGCATTCTTTCCCAGGCTGTAACTCAAGGCATATACTGAATACAAGTGCATTGAGGGTTATTGACAGTAGTACAAAGATCTCAGTACACACGAGGAACCAGAATTCCTATTTTCCCTGACCGGGAATCGAACCCGGGCCGCGGCGGTGAGAGCGCCGAATCCTAGCCACTAGACCATCAGGGACATACTTCCTAGAAAAGTCCAATTTGCTTTCATTTATTATAAAATGTAGGTCTTTTGTACAGTTAAATGTTCAATTGAGGCCAATGAACAAAGTTCACCACAATTCTTCTCATTCCAATACTGTAGCTGAGGACATATACTGAATATAAGCACTGTGAGGTTCTTTGAAAGCAGTTCGAAGAACTCTTTACACACGAGGAAACACAATTCCTGTTTTCCCTGACCGGGAATCGAACCCGGGCCGCGGCGGTGAGAGCGCCGAATCCTAGCCACTAGACCATCAGGGACATACTTCCTAGAAAAGTCCAATTAGCTTTCATTTATTATAAAATTTAGGTCATTTGTACAGTTAAATGTTCAATTGAGGCCAATGAACAAAGTTCACCACAATTCTGTAGCTGAGGACATATACTGAATACAAGCACTGTGAGGTTCTTACACAGCAGTTCAAAGAACTCTGTACACACGAGGAACCCTGTTTTCCCTGACCGGGAATCGAACCCGGGCCGCGGCGGTGAAAGCGCCGAATCCTAGCCACTAGACCATCAGGGACATACGTTCCATAACGTTCAATCTCCTATGAATTATTATAAAAGGTAGGGCCTGTGTACAGTGAAATGCTCAATTCAGGCCGATAAACAAAGTTTGTCATTGTTTTTTTCGCAAAAGCATTCTTTCCCAGGCTGTAACTCAAGGCATATACTGAATACAAGTGCATTGAGGGTTATTGACAGTAGTACAAAGATCTCAGTACACACGAGGAACCAGAATTCCTATTTTCCCTGACCGGGAATCGAACCCGGGCCGCGGCGGTGAGAGCGCCGAATCCTAGCCACTAGACCATCAGGGACATACTTCCTAGAAAAGTCCAATCAGCTTTCATTTATTATAAAATGTAGGTCTTTTGTACAGTTAAATGTTCAATTGAGGCCAATGAACAAAGTTCACAACAATTCTTCTCATTCCAATACTGTAGCTGAGGACATATACTGAATATAAGCACTGTGAGGTTCTTTGAAAGCAGTTCGAAGAACTCTTTACACACGAGGAAACACAATTCCTGTTTTCCCTGACCGGGAATCAAACCCGGGCCGCGGCGGTGAGAGCGCCGAATCCTAGCCACTAGACCATCAGGGACATACTTCCTAGAAAAGTCCAATTAGCTTTCATTTATTATAAAATTTAGGTCATTTGTACAGTTAAATGTTCAATTGAGGCCAATGAACAAAGTTCACCACAATTCTGTAGCTGAGGACATATACTGAATACAAGCACTGTGAGGTTCTTACACAGCAATTCAAAGAACTCTGTACACACGAGGAACCCTGTTTTCCCTGACCGGGAATCGAACCCGGGCCGCGGCGGTGAAAGCGCCGAATCCTAGCCACTAGACCATCAGGGACATACGTTCCATAACGTTCAATCTCCTATGAATTATTATAAAAGGTAGGGCCTGTGTACAGTGAAATGCTCAATTCAGGCCGATAAACAAAGTTTGTCATTGTTTTTTTTCGCAAAAGCATTCTTTCCCAGGCTGTAACTCAAGGCATATACTGAATACAAGTGCATTGAGGGTTATTGACAGTAGTACAAAGATCTCAGTACACACGAGGAACCAGAATTCCTATTTTCCCTGACCGGGAATCGAACCCGGGCCGCGGCGGTGAGAGCGCCGAATCCTAGCCACTAGACCATCAGGGACATACTTCCTAGAAAAGTCCAATCAGCTTTCATTTATTATAAAATGTAGGTCTTTTGTACAGTTAAATGTTCAATTGAGGCCAATGAACAAAGTTCACAACAATTCTTCTCATTCCAATACTGTAGCTGAGGACATATACTGAATATAAGCACTGTGAGGTTCTTTGAAAGCAGTTCGAAGAACTCTTTACACACGAGGAAACACAATTCCTGTTTTCCCTGACCGGGAATCGAACCCGGGCCGCGGCGGTGAGAGCGCCGAATCCTAGCCACTAGAACATCAGGGACATACTTTCTAGAAAAGTCCAATTAGCTTTCATTTATTATAAAATGTAGGTCATTTGTACAGTTAAATGTTCAATTGAGGCCAATGAACAAAGTTCACCACAATTCTGTAGCTGAGGACATATACTGAATACAAGCACTGTGAGGTTCTTACACAACAGTTCAAAGAACTCTGTACACATAAGGAACCCTGTTTTCCCTGACCGGGAATCGAACCCGGGCCGCGGCGGTGAAAGCGCCGAATCCTAGCCACTAGACCATAAGGGACATACGTTCCTTAACGTCCAATCTCCTATGAATTATTATAAAAGTTAGGGCCTGTGTACAGTGAAATGCTCAATTCAGGCCGATAAACAAAGTTTGTCATTGTTTTTTTTCGCAAAAGCATTCTTTCCCAGGCTGTAACTCAAGGCATATACTGAATACAAGTGCATTGAGGGTTATTGACAGTAGTACAAAGATCTCAGTACACACGAGGAACCAGAATTCCTATTTTCCCTGACCGGGAATCGGACCCGGGCTGCGAAGAACTCTTTACACACGAGGAAACACAATTCCTGTTTTCCCTGACCGGGAATCGAACCCTGGCCGCGGCGGTGAGAGCGCCGAATCCTAGCCACTAGACCATCAGGGACATACTTCCTAGAAAAGTCCAATCTGCTGTAATTTATTATAAAATTTAGGTCATTTGTACAGTTAAATGTTCAATTGAGGCCAATGAACAAAGTTCACCACAATTCTGTAGCTGAGGACATATACTGAATACAAGCACTGTGAGGTTCTTACACAGCAGTTCAAAGAACTCTGTACACATAAGGAACCCTGTTTTCCCTGACCGGGAATCGAACCCGGGCCGCGGCGGTGAAAGCGCCGAATCCTAGCCACTAGACCATCAGGGACATATGTTCCATAACGTTCAATCTCCTATCAATTATTATAAAAGGTAGGGCCTGTGTACAGTGAAATGCTCAATTCAGGCCGATAAACAAAGTTTGTCATTGTTTTTTTTCGCAAAAGCATTCTTTCCCAGGCTGTAACTCAAGGCATATACTGAATACAAGTGCATTGAGGGTTATTGACAGTAGTACAAAGATCTCAGTACACACGAGGAACCAGAATTCCTATTTTCCCTGACCGGGAATCGAACCCGGGCCGCGGCGGTGAGAGCGCCGAATCCTAGCCACTAGACCATCAGGGACATACTTCCTACAAAAGTCCAATTTGCTTTCATTTATTATAAAATGTAGGTCTTTTGTACAGTTAAATGTTCAATTGAGGCCAATGAACAAAGTTCACCACAATTCTTCTCATTCCAATACTGTAGCTGAGGACATATACTGAATATAAGCACTGTGAGGTTCTTTGAAAGCAGTTCGAAGAACTCTTTACACACGAGGAAACACAATTCCTGTTTTCCCTGACCGGGAATCGAACCCGGGCCGCGGCGGTGAGAGCGCCGAATCCTAGCCACTAGACCATCAGGGACATACTTCCTAGAAAAGTCCAATTAGCTTTCATTTATTGTAAAATTTAGGTCATTTGTACAGTTAAATGTTCAATTGAGGCCAATGAACAAAGTTCACCACAATTCTGTAGCTGAGGACATATACTGAATACAAGCACTGTGAGGTTCTTACACAGCAGTTCAAAGAACTCTGTACACACGAGGAACCCTGTTTTCCCTGACCGGGAATCGAACCCGGGCCGCGGCGGTGAAAGCTCCGAATCCTAGCCACTAGACCATCAGTGACATACGTTCCATAACGTTCAATCTCCTATGAATTATTATAAAAGGTAGGGCCTGTGTACAGTGAAATGCTCAATTCAGGCCGATAAACAAAGTTTGTCATTGTTTTTTTTTCGCAAAAGCATTCTTTCCCAGGCTGTAACTCAAGGCATATACTGAATACAAGTGCATTGAGGGTTATTGACAGTAGTACAAAGATCTCAGTACACACGAGGAACCAGAATTACTATTTTCCCTGACCGGGAATCGAAAAAAGTCCAATCTGCTTTCATTTATTATAAAATGTAGGTCTTTTGTACAGTTAAATGTTCAATTGAGGCCAATGAACAAAGTTCACCACAATTCTTCTCATTCCAATACTGTAGCTGAGGACATATACTGAATATAAGCACTGTGAAGTTCTTTGAAAGCAGTTCGAAGAACTCTTTACACACGAGGAAAAACAATTCCTGTTTTCCCTGACCGGGAATCGAACCCGGGCCGCGGCGGTGAGAGCGCCGAATCCTAGCCACTAGACCATCAGGGACATACTTTCTAGAAAAGTCCAATTAGCTTTCATTTATTATAAAATGTAGGTCATTTGTACAGTTAAATGTTCAATTGAGGCCAATGAACAAAGTTCACCACAATTCTGTAGCTGAGGACATATACTGAATACAAGCACTGTGAGGTTCTTACACAGCAGTTCAAAGAACTCTGTACACATAAGGAACCCTGTTTTCCCTGACCGGGAATCGAACCCGGGCCGCGGCGGTGAGAGCGCCGAATCCTAGCCACTAGACCATCAGGGACATACTTCCTAGAAAAGTCCAATTAGCTTTCTTTTATTGTAAAATTTAGGTCATTTGTACAGTTAAATGTTCAATTGAGGCCAATGAACAAAGTTCACCACAATTCTGTAGCTGAGGACATATACTGAATACAAGCACTGTGAGGTTCTTACACAGCAGTTCAAAGAACTCTGTACACACGAGGAACCCTGTTTTCCCTGACCGGGAATCGAACCCGGGCCGCGGCGGTGAAAGCTCCGAATCCTAGCCACTAGACCATCAGGGACATACGTTCCATAATGTTCAATCTCCTATGAATTATTATAAAAGGTAGGGCCTGTGTACAGTGAAATGCTCAATTCAGGCCGATAAACAAAGTTTGTCATTGTTTTTTTTTCGCAAAAGCATTCTTTCCCAGGCTGTAACTCAAGGCATATACTGAATACAAGTGCATTGAGGGTTATTGACAGTAGTACAAAGATCTCAGTACACACGAGGAACCAGAATTCCTATTTTCCCTGACCGGGAATCGAACCCGGGCCGCGGCGGTGAGAGCGCCGAATCCTAGCCACTAGACCATCAGGGACATACTTCCTAGAAAAGTCCAATCAGCTTTCATTTATTATAAAATGTAGGTCTTTTGTACAGTTAAATGTTCAATTGAGGCCAATGAACAAAGTTCACCACAATTCTTCTCATTCCAATACTGTAGCTGAGGACATATACTGAATATAAGCACTGTGAGGTTCTTTGAAAGCAGTTCGAAGAACTCTTTACACACGAGGAAACACAATTCCTGTTTTCCCTGACCGGGAATCGAACCCGGGCCGCGGCGGTGAGAGCGCCGAATCCTAGCCACTAGACCATCAGGGACATACTTTCTAGAAAAGTCCAATTAGCTTTCATTTATTATAAAATGTAGGTCATTTGTACAGTTAAATGTTCAATTGAGGCCAATGAACAAAGTTCACCACAATTCTGTAGCTGAGGACATATACTGAATACAAGCACTGTGAGGTTCTTACACAGCAGTTCAAAGAACTCTGTACACATAAGGAACCCTGTTTTCCCTGACCGGGAATCGAACCCGGGCCGCGGCGGTGAAAGCGCCGAATCCTAGCCACTAGACCATCAGGGACATACGTTCCTTAACGTTCAATCTCCTATGAATTATTATAAAAGGTAGGGCCTGTGTACAGTGAAATGCTCAATTCAGGCCAATAAACAAAGTTTGTCATTGTTTTTTTTCGCAAAAGCATTCTTTCCCAGGCTGTAACTCAAGGCATATACTGAATACAAGTGCATTGAGGGTTATTGACAGTAGTACAAAGATCTCAGTACACACGAGGAACCAGAATTCCTATTTTCCCTGACCGGGAATCGAACCCGGGCCGCGGCGGTGAGAGCGCCGAATCCTAGCCACTAGACCATCAGGGACATACTTCCTACAAAAGTCCAATTTGCTTTCATTTATTATAAAATGTAGGTCTTTTGTACAGTTAAATGTTCAATTGAGGCCAATGAACAAAGTTCACCACAATTCTTCTCATTCCAATACTGTAGCTGAGGACATATACTGAATATAAGCACTGTGAGGTTCTTTGAAAGCAGTTCGAAGAACTCTTTACACACGAGGAAACACAATTCCTGTTTTCCCTGACCGGGAATCGAACCCGGGCCGCGGCGGTGAGAGCGCCGAATCCTAGCCACTAGACCATCAGGGACATACTTCCTAGAAAAGTCCAATTAGCTTTCATTTATTGTAAAATTTAGGTCATTTGTACAGTTAAATGTTCAATTGAGGCCAATGAACAAAGTTCACCACAATTCTGTAGCTGAGGACATATACTGAATACAAGCACTGTGAGGTTCTTACACAGCAGTCCAAAAAACTCTGTACACACGAGGAACCCTGTTTTCCCTGACCGGGAATCGAACTCGGGCGGCGGTGAAAGCTCCGAATCCTAGCCACTAGACCATCAGGGACATACGTTCCATAACGTTCAATCTCCTATGAATTATTATAAAAGGTAGGGCCTGTGTACAGTGAAATGCTCAATTCAGGCCGATAAACAAAGTTTGTCATTGTTATTTTTTTCGCAAAAGCATTCTTTCCCAGGCTGTAACTCAAGGCATATACTGAATACAAGTGCATTGAGGGTTATTGACAGTAGTACAAAGATCTCAGTACACACGAGGAACCAGAATTCCTATTTTCCCTGACCGGGAATCGAAAAAAGTCCAATCTGCTTTCATTTATTATAAAATGTAGGTCTTTTGTACAGTTAAATGTTCAATTGAGGCCAATGAACAAAGTTCACCACAATTCTTCTCATTCCAATACTGTAGCTAAGGACATATACTGAATATAAGCACTGTGAAGTTCTTTGAAAGCAGTTCGAAGAACTCTTTACACACGAGGAAACACAATTCCTGTTTTCTCTGACCGGGAATGGAACCCGGGCCGCGGCGGTGAGAGCGCCGAAACCTAGCCACTAGACCATCAGGGACATACTTTCTAGAAAAGTCCAATTAGCTTTCATTTATTATAAAATGTAGGTCATTTGTACAGTTAAATGTTCAATTGAGGCCAATGAACAAAGTTCACCACAATTCTGTAGCTGAGGACATATACTGAATACAAGCACTGTGAGGTTCTTACACAGCAGTTCAAAGAACTCTGTACACATAAGGAACCCTGTTTTCCCTGACCGGGAATCGAACCCAGGCCGCGGCGGTGAAAGCGCCGAATCCTAGCCACTAGACCATCAGGGACATACGTTCCTTAACGTTCAATCTCCTATGAATTATTATAAAAGGTAGGGCCTGTGTACAGTGAAATGCTCAATTCAGGCCGATAAACAAAGTTTGTCATTGTTTTTTTTCGCAAAAGCATTCTTTCCCAGGCTGTAACTCAAGGCATATACTGAATACAAGTGCATTGAGGGTTATTGACAGTAGTGCAAAGATCTCAGTACACACGAGGAACCAGAATTCCTATTTTCCCTGACCGGGAATCGAACCCGGGCCGCGGCGGTGAGAGCGCCGAATCCTAGCCACTAGACCATCAGGGACATACTTCCTACAAAAGTCCAATTTGCTTTCATTTATTATAAAATGTAGGTCTTTTGTACAGTTAAATGTTCAATTGAGGCCAATGAACAAAGTTCACCACAATTCTTCTCATTCCAATACTGTAGCTGAGGACATATACTGAATATAAGCACTGTGAGGTTCTTTGAAAGCAGTTCGAAGAACTCTTTACACACGAGGAAACACAATTCCTGTTTTCCCTGACCGGGAATCAAACACGGGCCGCGGCGGTGAGAGCGCCGAATCCTAGCCACTAGACCATCAGGGACATACTTCCTAGAAAAGTCCAATTAGCTTTCATTTATTATAAAATTTAGGTCATTTGTACAGTTAAATGTTCAATTGAGGCCAATGAACAAAGTTCACCACAATTCTGTAGCTGAGGACATATACTGAATACAAGCACTGTGAGGTTCTTACACAGCAATTCAAAGAACTCTGTACACACGAGGAACCCTGTTTTCCCTGACCGGGAATCGAACCCGGGCCGCGGCAGTGAAAGCGCCGAATCCTAGCCACTAGACCATCAGGGACATACGTTCCATAACGTTCAATCTCCTATGAATTATTATAAAAGGTAGGGCCTGTGTACAGTGAAATGCTCAATTCAGGCCGATAAACAAAGTTTGTCATTGTTTTTTTTCGCAAAAGCATTCTTTCCCAGGCTGTAACTCAAGGCATATACTGAATACAAGTGCATTGAGGGTTATTGACAGTAGTACAAAGATCTCAGTACACACGAGGAACCAGAATTCCTATTTTCCCTGACCGGGAATCGAACCCGGGCCGCGGCGGTGAGAGCGCCGAATCCTAGCCACTAGACCATCAGGGACATACTTCCTAGAAAAGTCCAATCAGCTTTCATTTATTATAAAATGTAGGTCTTTTGTACAGTTAAATGTTCAATTGAGGCCAATGAACAAAGTTCACAACAATTCTTCTCATTCCAATACTGTAGCTGAGGACATATACTGAATATAAGCACTGTGAGGTTCTTTGAAAGCAGTTCGAAGAACTCTTTACACACGAGGAAACACAATTCCTGTTTTCCCTGACCGGGAATCGAACCCGGGCCGCGGCGGTGAGAGCGCCGAATCCTAGCCACTAGAACATCAGGGACATACTTTCTAGAAAAGTCCAATTAGCTTTCATTTATTATAAAATGTAGGTCATTTGTACAGTTAAATGTTCAATTGAGGCCAATGAACAAAGTTCACCACAATTCTGTAGCTGAGGACATATACTGAATACAAGCACTGTGAGGTTCTTACACAACAGTTCAAAGAACTCTGTACACATAAGGAACCCTGTTTTCCCTGACCGGGAATCGAACCCGGGCCGCGGCGGTGAAAGCGCCGAATCCTAGCCACTAGACCATCAGGGACATACGTTCCTTAACGTTCAATCTCCTATGAATTATTATAAAAGTTAGGGCCTGTGTACAGTGAAATGCTCAATTCAGGCCGATAAACAAAGTTTGTCATTGTTTTTTTTCGCAAAAGCATTCTTTCCCAGGCTGTAACTCAAGGCATATACTGAATACAAGTGCATTGAGGGTTATTGACAGTAGTACAAAGATCTCAGTACACACGAGGAACCAGAATTCCTATTTTCCCTGACCGGGAATCGGACCCGGGCTGCGAAGAACTGCGAAGAACTCTTTACACACGAGGAAACACAATTCCTGTTTTCCCTGACCGGGAATCGAACCCTGGCCGCGGCGGTGAGAGCGCCGAATCCTAGCCACTAGACCATCAGGGACATACTTTCTAGAAAAGTCCAATTAGCTTTCATTTATTGTAAAATTTAGGTCATTTGTACAGTTAAATGTTCAATTGAGGCCAATGAACAAAGTTCACCACAATTCTGTAGCTGAGGACATATACTGAATACAAGCACTGTGAGGTTCTTACACAGCAGTTCAAAGAACTCTGTACACACGAGGAACCCTGTTTTCCCTGACCGGGAATCGAACCCGGGCCGCGGCGGTGAAAGCGCCGAATCCTAGCCACTAGACCATCAGGGACATATGTTCCATAACGTTCAATCTCCTATGAATTATTATAAAAGGTAGGGCCTGTGTACAGTGAAATGCTCAATTCAGGCCGATAAACAAAGTTTGTCATTGTTTTTTTCTTCGCAAAAGCATTCTTTCCCAGGCTGTAACTCAAGGCATATACTGAATACAAGTGCATTGAGGGTTATTGACAGTAGTACAAAGATCTCAGTACACACGAGGAACCAGAATTCCTATTTTCCCTGACCGGGAATCGAACCCGGGCCGCGGCGGTGAGAGCGCCGAATCCTAGCCACTAGACCATCAGGGACATACTTCCTAGAAAAGTCCAATCAGCTTTCATTTATTATAAAATGTAGGTCTTTTGTACAGTTAAATGTTCAATTGAGGCCAATGAACAAAGTTCACCACAATTCTTCTCATTCCAATACTGTAGCTGAGGACATATACTGAATATAAGCACTGTGAGGTTCTTTGAAAGCAGTTCGAAGAACTCTTTACACACGAGGAAACACAATTCCTGTTTTCCCTGACCGGGAATCGAACCCGGGCCGCGGCGGTGAGAGCGCCGAATCCTAGCCACTAGACCATCAGGGACATACTTTCTAGAAAAGTCCAATTAGCTTTCATTTATTATAAAATGTAGGTCATTTGTACAGTTAAATGTTCAATTGAGGCCAATGAACAAAGTTCACCACAATTCTGTAGCTGAGGACATATACTGAATACAAGCACTGTGAGGTTCTTACACAGCAGTTCAAAGAACTCTGTACACATAAGGAACCCTGTTTTCCCTGACCGGGAATCGAACCCGGGCCGCGGCGGTGAAAGCGCCGAATCCTAGCCACTAGACCATCAGGGACATACGTTCCTTAACGTTCAATCTCCTATGAATTATTATAAAAGGTAGGGCCTGTGTACAGTGAAATGCTCAATTCAGGCCAATAAACAAAGTTTGTCATTGTTTTTTTTCGCAAAAGCATTCTTTCCCAGGCTGTAACTCAAGGCATATACTGAATACAAGTGCATTGAGGGTTATTGACAGTAGTACAAAGATCTCAGTACACACGAGGAACCAGAATTCCTATTTTCCCTGACCGGGAATCGAACCCGGGCCGCGGCGGTGAGAGCGCCGAATCCTAGCCACTAGACCATCAGGGACATACTTCCTACAAAAGTCCAATTTGCTTTCATTTATTATAAAATGTAGGTCTTTTGTACAGTTAAATGTTCAATTGAGGCCAATGAACAAAGTTCACCACAATTCTTCTCATTCCAATACTGTAGCTGAGGACATATACTGAATATAAGCACTGTGAGGTTCTTTGAAAGCAGTTCGAAGAACTCTTTACACACGAGGAAACACAATTCCTGTTTTCCCTGACCGGGAATCGAACCCGGGCCGCGGCGGTGAGAGCGCCGAATCCTAGCCACTAGACCATCAGGGACATACTTCCTAGAAAAGTCCAATTAGCTTTCATTTATTGTAAAATGTAGGTCATTTGTACAGTTAAATGTTCAATTGAGGCCAATGAACAAAGTTCACCACAATTCTGTAGCTGAGGACATATACTGAATACAAGCACTGTGAGGTTCTTACACAGCAGTCCAAAAAACTCTGTACACACGAGGAACCCTGTTTTCCCTGACCGGGAATCGAACTCGGGCGGCGGTGAAAGCTCCGAATCCTAGCCACTAGACCATCAGGGACATACGTTCCATAACGTTCAATCTCCTATGAATTATTATAAAAGGTAGGGCCTGTGTACAGTGAAATGCTCAATTCAGGCCGATAAACAAAGTTTGTCATTGTTTTTTTTTCGCAAAAGCATTCTTTCCCAGGCTGTAACTCAAGGCATATACTGAATACAAGTGCATTGAGGGTTATTGACAGTAGTACAAAGATCTCAGTACACACGAGGAACCAGAATTCCTATTTTCCCTGACCGGGAATCGAAAAAAGTCCAATCTGCTTTCATTTATTATAAAATGTAGGTCTTTTGTACAGTTAAATGTTCAATTGAGGCCAATGAACAAAGTTCACCACAATTCTTCTCATTCCAATACTGTAGCTAAGGACATATACTGAATATAAGCACTGTGAAGTTCTTTGAAAGCAGTTCGAAGAACTCTTTACACACGAGGAAACACAATTCCTGTTTTCTCTGACCGGGAATGGAACCCGGGCCGCGGCGGTGAGAGCGCCGAAACCTAGCCACTAGACCATCAGGGACATACTTTCTAGAAAAGTCCAATTAGCTTTCATTTATTATAAAATGTAGGTCATTTGTACAGTTAAATGTTCAATTGAGGCCAATGAACAAAGTTCACCACAATTCTGTAGCTGAGGACATATACTGAATACAAGCACTGTGAGGTTCTTACACAGCAGTTCAAAGAACTCTGTACACATAAGGAACCCTGTTTTCCCTGACCGGGAATCGAACCCGGGCCGCGGCGGTGAAAGCGCCGAATCCTAGCCACTAGACCATCAGGGACATACGTTCCTTAACGTTCAATCTCCTATGAATTATTATAAAAGGTAGGGCCTGTGTACAGTGAAATGCTCAATTCAGGCCGATAAACAAAGTTTGTCATTGTTTTTTTTCGCAAAAGCATTCTTTCCCAGGCTGTAACTCAAGGCATATACTGAATACAAGTGCATTGAGGGTTATTGACAGTAGTGCAAAGATCTCAGTACACACGAGGAACCAGAATTCCTATTTTCCCTGACCGGGAATCGAACCCGGGCCGCGGCGGTGAGAGCGCCGAATCCTAGCCACTAGACCATCAGGGACATACTTCCTACAAAAGTCCAATTTGCTTTCATTTATTATAAAATGTAGGTCTTTTGTACAGTTAAATGTTCAATTGAGGCCAATGAACAAAGTTCACCACAATTCTTCTCATTCCAATACTGTAGCTGAGGACATATACTGAATATAAGCACTGTGAGGTTCTTTGAAAGCAGTTCGAAGAACTCTTTACACACGAGGAAACACAAATCCTGTTTTCCCTGACCGGGAATCGAACCCGGGCCGCGGCGGTGAGAGCGCCGAATCATAGCCACTAGACCATCAGGGACATACTTCCTAGAAAAGTCCAATTAGCTTTCATTTATTGTAAAATTTAGGTCATTTGTACAGTTAAATGTTCAATTGAGGCCAATGAACAAAGTTCACCACAATTCTGTAGCTGAGGACATATACTGAATACAAGCACTGTGAGGTTCTTACACAGCAGTTCAAAGAACTCTGTACACACAAGGAACCCTGTTTTCCCTGACCGGGAATCGAACCCGGGCCGCGGCGGTGAAAGCGCCGAATCCTAGCCACTAGACCATCAGGGACATACGTTCCATAACGTTCAATCTCCTATGAATTATTATAAAAGGTAGGGCCTGTGTACAGTGAAATGCTCAATTCAGGCCGATAAACAAAGTTTGTCATTGTTTTTTTTTCGCAAAAGCATTCTTTCCCAGGCTGTAACTCAAGGCATATACTGAATACAAGTGCATTGAGGGTTATTGACAGTAGTACAAAGATCTCAGTACACACGAGGAACCAGAATTCCTATTTTCCCTGACCGGGAATCGAAACCGGGCCGCGGCGGTGAGAGCGCCGAATCCTAGCCACTAGACCATCAGGGACATACTTCCTAGAAAAATCCAATCAGCTTTCATTTATTATAAAATGTAGGTCTTTTGTACAGTTAAATGTTCAATTGAGGCCAATGAACAAAGTTCACCACAATTCTTCTCATTCCAATACTGTAGCTGAGGACATATACTGAATATAAGCACTGTGAGGTTCTTTGAAAGCAGTTCGAAGAACTCTTTACACACGAGGAAACACAATTCCTGTTTTCCCTGACCGGGAATCGAACCCGGGCCGCGGCGGTGAGAGCGCCGAATCCTAGCCACTAGACCATCAGGGACATACTTTCTAGAAAAGTCCAATTAGCTTTCATTTATTATAAAATGTAGGTCATTTGTACAGTTAAATGTTCAATTGAGGCCAATGAACAAAGTTCACCACAATTCTGTAGCTGAGGACATATACTGAATACAAGCACTGTGAGGTTCTTACACAGCAGTTCAAAGAACTCTGTACAAATAAGGAACCCTGTTTTCCCTGACCGGGAATCGAACCCGGGCCGCGGCGGTGAAAGCGCCGAATCCTAGCCACTAGACCATCAGGGACATACGTTCCTTAACGTTCAATCTCCTATCAATTATTATAAAAGGTAGGGCCTGTGTACAGTGAAATGCTCAATTCAGGCCGATAAACAAAGTTTGTCATTGTTTTTTTTCGCAAAAGCATTCTTTCCCAGGCTGTAACTCAAGGCATATACTGAATACAAGTGCATTGAGGGTTATTGACAGTAGTACAAAGATCTCAGTACACACGAGGAACCAGAATTCCTATTTTCCCTGACCGGGAATCGAACCCGGGCCGCGGCGGTGAGAGCGCCGAATCCTAGCCACTAGACCATCAGGGACATACTTCCTAGAAAAGTCCAATCAGCTTTCATTTATTATAAAATGTAGGTCTTTTGTACAGTTAAATGTTCAATTGAGGCCAATGAACAAAGTTCACCACAATTCTTCTCATTCCAATACTGTAGCTGAGGACATATACTGAATATAAGCACTGTGAAGTTCTTTGAAAGCAGTTCGAAGAACTCTTTACACACGAGGAAACACAATTCCTGTTTTCCCTGACCGGGAATCGAACCCGGGCCGCGGCGGTGAGAGCGCCGAATCCTAGCCACTAGACCACCAGGGACATACTTTCTAGAAAAGTCCAATTAGCTTTCATTTATTATAAAATTTAGGTCATTTGTACAGTTAAATGTTCAATTGAGGCCAATGAACAAAGTTCACCACAATTCTGTAGCTGAGGACATATACTGAATACAAGCACTGTGAGGTTCTTACACAGCAGTTCAAAGAACTCTGTACACATAAGGAACCCTGTTTTCCCTGACCGGGAATCGAACCCGGGCCGCGGCGGTGAAAGCGCCGAATCCTAGCCACTAGACCATCAGGGACATACGTTCCTTAACGTTCAATCTCCAATCAATTATTATAAAAGGTAGGGCCTGTGTACAGTGAAATGCTCAATTCAGGCCGATAAACAAAGTTTGTCATTGTTTTTTTTCGCAAAAGCATTCTTTCCCAGGCTGTAACTCAAGGCATATACTGAATACAAGTGCATTGAGGGTTATTGACAGTAGTACAAAGATCTCAGTACACACGAGGAACCAGAATTCCTATTTTCCCTGACCGGGAATCGAACCCGGGCCGCGGCGGTGAGAGCGCCGAATCCTAGCCACTAGACCATCAGGGACGTACTTCCTAGAAAAGTCCAATCAGCTTTCATTTATTATAAAATGTAGGTCTTTTGTACAGTTAAATGCTCAATTGAGGCCAATGAACAAAGTTCACCACAATTCTTCTCATTCCAATACTGTAGCTGAGGACATATACTGAATATAAGCACTGTGAGGTTCTTTGAAAGCAGTTCGAAGAACTCTTTACACACGAGGAAACACAAATCCTGTTTTCCCTGACCGGGAATCGAACCCGGGCCGCGGCGGTGAGAGCGCCGAATCCTAGCCACTAGACCATCAGGGGCATACTTCCTAGAAAAGTCCAATTAGCTTTCATTTATTGTAAAATTTAGGTCATTTGTACAGTTAAATGTTCAATTGAGGCCAATGAACAAAGTTCACCACAATTCTGTAGCTGAGGACATATACTGAATACAAGCACTGTGAGGTTCTTACACAGCAGTTCAAAGAACTCTGTACACATAAGGAACCCTGTTTTCCCTGACCGGGAATCGAACCCGGGCCGCGGCGGTGAAAGCGCCGAATCCTAGCCACTAGACCATCAGGGACATACGTTCCTTAACGTTCAATCTCCTATCAATTATTATAAAAGGTAGGGCCTGTGTACAGTGAAATGCTCAATTCAGGCCGATAAACAAAGTTTGTCATTGTTTTTTTTCGCAAAAGCATTCTTTCCCAGGCTGTAACTCAAGGCATATACTGAATACAAGTGCATTGAGGGTTATTGACAGTAGTACAAAGATCTCAGTACACACGAGGAACCAGAATTCCTATTTTCCCTGACCGGGAATCGAACCCGGGCCGCGGCGGTGAGAGCGCCGAATCCTAGCCACTAGACCATCAGGGACATACGTTCCTTAACGTTCAATCTCCAATCAATTATTATAAAAGGTAGGGCCTGTGTACAGTGAAATGCTCAATTCAGGCCGATAAACAAAGTTTGTCATTGTTTTTTTTCGCAAAAGCATTCTTTCCCAGGCTGTAACTCAAGGCATATACTGAATACAAGTGCATTGAGGGTTATTGACAGTAGTACAAAGATCTCAGTACACACGAGGAACCAGAATTCCTATTTTCCCTGACCGGGAATCGAACCCGGGCCGCGGCGGTGAGAGCGCCGAATCCTAGCCACTAGACCATCAGGGACGTACTTCCTAGAAAAGTCCAATCAGCTTTCATTTATTATAAAATGTAGGTCTTTTGTACAGTTAAATGCTCAATTGAGGCCAATGAACAAAGTTCACCACAATTCTTCTCATTCCAATACTGTAGCTGAGGACATATACTGAATATAAGCACTGTGAGGTTCTTTGAAAGCAGTTCGAAGAACTCTTTACACACGAGGAAACACAAATCCTGTTTTCCCTGACCGGGAATCGAACCCGGGCCGCGGCGGTGAGAGCGCCGAATCCTAGCCACTAGACCATCAGGGGCATACTTCCTAGAAAAGTCCAATTAGCTTTCATTTATTGTAAAATTTAGGTCATTTGTACAGTTAAATGTTCAATTGAGGCCAATGAACAAAGTTCACCACAATTCTGTAGCTGAGGACATATACTGAATACAAGCACTGTGAGGTTCTTACACAGCAGTTCAAAGAACTCTGTACACATAAGGAACCCTGTTTTCCCTGACCGGGAATCGAACCCGGGCCGCGGCGGTGAAAGCGCCGAATCCTAGCCACTAGACCATCAGGGACATACGTTCCTTAACGTTCAATCTCCTATCAATTATTATAAAAGGTAGGGCCTGTGTACAGTGAAATGCTCAATTCAGGCCGATAAACAAAGTTTGTCATTGTTTTTTTTCGCAAAAGCATTCTTTCCCAGGCTGTAACTCAAGGCATATACTGAATACAAGTGCATTGAGGGTTATTGACAGTAGTACAAAGATCTCAGTACACACGAGGAACCAGAATTCCTATTTTCCCTGACCGGGAATCGAACCCGGGCCGCGGCGGTGAGAGCGCCGAATCCTAGCCACTAGACCATCAGGGACGTACTTCCTACAAAAGTCCAATCAGCTTTCATTTATTATAAAATGTAGGTCTTTTGTACAGTTAAATGTTCAATTGAGGCCAATGAACAAAGTTCACCACAATTCTTCTCATTCCAATACTGTAGCTGAGGACATATACTGAATATAAGCACTGTGAGGTTCTTTGAAAGCAGTTCGAAGAACTCTTTACACACGAGGAAACACAATTCCTGTTTTCCCTGACCGGGAATCGAACCCGGGCCGCGGCGGTGAGAGCGCCGAATCCTAGCCACTAGACCATCAGGGACATACTTTCTAGAAAAGTCCAATTAGCTTTCATTTATTATAAAATGTAGGTCATTTGTACAGTTAAATGTTCAATTGAGGCCAATGAACAAAGTTCACCACAATTCTGTAGCTGAGGACATATACTGAATACAAGCACTGTGAGGTTCTTACACAGCAGTTCAAAGAACTCTGTACACATAAGGAACCCTGTTTTCCCTGACCGGGAATCGAACCCGGGCCGCGGCGGTGAAAGCGCCGAATCCTAGCCACTAGACCATCAGGGACATACGTTCCTTAACGTTCAATCTCCTATGAATTATTATAAAAGGTAGGGCCTGTGTACAGTGAAATGCTCAATTCAGGCCGATAAACAAAGTTTGTCATTGTTTTTTTTCGCAAAAGCATTCTTTCCCAGGCTGTAACTCAAGGCATATACTGAATACAAGTGCATTGAGGGTTATTGACAGTAGTACAAAGATCTCAGTACACACGAGGAACCAGAATTCCTATTTTCCCTGACCGGGAATCGAACCCCGGCCGCGGCGGTGAGAGCGCCGAATCCTAGCCACTAGACCATCAGGGACATACTTCCTAGAAAAGTCCAATTTGCTTTCATTTATTATAAAATGTAGGTCTTTTGTACAGTTAAATGTTCAATTGAGGCCAATGAACAAAGTTCACCACAATTCTTCTCATTCCAATACTGTAGCTGAGGACATATACTGAATATAAGCACTGTGAGGTTCTTTGAAAGCAGTTCGAAGAACTCTTTACACACGAGGAAACACAATTCCTGTTTTCCCTGACCGGGAATCGAACCCGGGCCGCGGCGGTGAGAGCGCCGAATCCTAGCCACTAGACCATCAGGGACATACTTCCTAGAAAAGTCCAATTAGCTTTCATTTATTATAAAATTTAGGTAATTTGTACAGTTAAATGTTCAATTGAGGCCAATGAACAAAGTTCACCACAATTCTGTAGCTGAGGACATATACTGAATACAAGCACTGTGAGGTTCTTACACAGCAGTTCAAAGAACTCTGTACACACGAGGAACCCTGTTTTCCCTGACCGGGAATCGAACCCGGGCCTCGGCGGTGAAAGCGCCGAATCCTAGCCACTAGACCATCAGGGACATACTTTCCATAACGTTCAATCTCCTATGAATTATTATAAAAGGTAGGGCCTGTGTACAGTGAAATGCTCAATTCAGGCCGATAAACAAAGTTTGTCATTGTTTTTTTTTTCGCAAAAGCATTCTTTCCCAGGCTGTAACTCAAGGCATATACTGAATACAAGTGCATTGAGGGTTATTGACAGTAGTACAAAGATCTCAGTACACACGAGGAACCAGAATTCCTGTTTCCCTGACCGGGAATCGAACCCTGGCCGCGGCGGTGAGAGCGCCGAATCCTAGCCACTAGACCATCAGGGACATACTTCCTAGAAAAGTCCAATCAGCTTTCATTTATTATAAAATGTAGGTCTTTTGTACAGTTAAATGTTCAATTGAGGCCAATGAACAAAGTTCACCACAATTCTTCTCATTCCGATACTGTAGCTGAGGACATATACTGAATATAAGCACTGTGAGGTTCTTTGAAAGCAGTTCGAAGAACTCTTTACACACGAGGAAACACAATTCCTGTTTTCCCTGACCGGGAATCGAACCCGGGCCGCGGCGGTGAGAGCGCCGAATCCTAGCCACTAGACCATCAGGGACATACTTTCTAGAAAAGTCCAATTAGCTTTCATTTATTATAAAATGTAGGTCATTTGTACAGTTAAATGTTCAATTGAGGCCAATGAACAAAGTTCACCACAATTCTGTAGCTGAGGACATATACTGAATACAAGCACTGTGAGGTTCTTACACAGCAGTTCAAAGAACTCTGTACACATAAGGAACCCTGTTTTCCCTGACCGGGAATCGAACCCGGGCCGCGGCGGTGAAAGCGCCGAATCCTAGCCACTAGACCATCAGGGACATACTTTCCATAACGTTCAATCTCGTATGAATTATTATAAAAGGTAGGGCCTGTGTACAGTGAAATGCTCAATTCAGGCCGATAAACAAAGTTTGTCATTGTTTTTTTTCGCAAAAGCATTCTTTCCCAGGCTGTAACTCAAGGCATATACTGAATACAAGTGCATTGAGGGTTATTGACAGTAGTACAAAGATCTCAGTACACACGAGGAACCAGAATTCCTATTTTCCCTGACCGGGAATCGAACCCGGGCCGCGGCGGTGAGAGCGCCGAATCCTAGCCACTAGACCATCAGGGACATACTTCCTAGAAAAGTCCAATCAGCTTTCATTTATTATAAAATGTAGGTCTTTTGTACAGTTAAATGTTCAATTGAGGCCAATGAACAAAGTTCACCACAATTCTTCTCGTTCCAATACTGTAGCTGAGGACATATACTGAATATAAGCACTGTGAGGTTCTTTGAAAGCAGTTCGAAGAACTCTTTACACACGAGGAAACACAATTCCTGTTTTCCCTGACCGGGAATCGAACCCAGGCCGCGGCGGTGAGAGCGCCTAATCCTAGCCACTAGACCATCAGGGACATACTTTCTAGAAATGTCCAATTAGCTTTCATTTATTATAAAATGTAGGTCATTTGTACAGTTAAATGTTCAATTGAGGCCAATGAACAAAGTTCACCACAATTCTGTAGCTGAGGACATATACTGAATACAAGCACTGTGAGGTTCTTACACAGCAGTTCAAAGAACTCTGTACACATAAGGAACCCTGTTTTCCCTGACCGGGAATCGAACCCGGGCCGCGGCGGTGAAAGCGCCGAATCCTAGCCACTAGACCATCAGGGACATACGTTCCTTAACGTTCAATCTCCTATGAATTATTATAAAAGGTAGGGCCTGTGTACAGTGAAATGCTCAATTCAGGCCGATAAACAAAGTTTGTCATTGTTTTTTTTCGCAAAAGCATTCTTTCCCAGGCTGTAACTCAAGGCATATACTGAATACAAGTGCATTGAGGGTTATTGACAGTAGTACAAAGATCTCAGTACAAACGAGGAACCAGAATTCCTATTTTCCCTGACCGGGAATCGAACCCGGGCCGCGGCGGTGAGAGCGCCGAATCCTAGCCACTAGACTATCAGGGACATACTTTCTAGAAAAGTCCAATCTGGTTTCATTTATTATAAAATGTAGGTCTTTTGTACAGTTAAATGTTCAATTGAGGCCAATGAACAAAGTTCACCACAATTCTGTAGTTGAGGACATATACTGAATACAAGCACTGTGAGGTTCTTACACAGCAGTTCGAAGAACTCTGTACACACGAGGAACCCTGTTTTCCCTGACCGGGAATCGAACCTGGGCCGCGGCGGTGAAAGCGCCGAATCCTAGCCACTAGACCATCAGGGACATACATTCAGTAACGTTCGATCTCCTATGAATTATTATAAAAGGTAGGGCCTGTGTACAGTGAAATGCTCAATTCAGGCCGATAAACAAAGTTTGTCATTGTATTTTTCTCAAAAGCATTATTTCCCATGCTGTAACTCAAGGCATATACTGAATACAAGTGCATTGAGGGTTATTGACAGTAGTACAAAGATCTCAGTACACACGAGGAACCAGAATTCCTATTTTCCCTGACCGGGAATCGAACCCCGGCCGCGGCGGTGAGAGCGCCGAATCCTAGCCACTAGACCATCAGGGACATACTTCCTAGAAAAGTCCAATCAGCTTTCATTTATTATAAAATGTAGGTCTTTTGTACAGTTAAATGTTCAATTGAGGCCAATGAACAAAGTTCACCACAATTCTTCTCATTCCAATACTGTAGCTGAGGACATATACTGAATATAAGCACTGTGAGGTTCTTTGAAAGCAGTTCGAAGAACTCTTTACACACGAGGAAACACAATTCCTGTTTTCCCTGACCGGGAATCGAACCCGGGCCGCGGCGGTGAGAGCGCCGAATCCTAGCCACTAGACCATCAGGGACATACTTCCTAGAAAAGTCCAATTAGCTTTCATTTATTATAAAATTTAGGTAATTTGTACAGTTAAATGTTCAATTGAGGCCAATGAACAAAGTTCACCACAATTCTGTAGCTGAGGACATATACTGAATACAAGCACTGTGAGGTTCTTACACAGCAGTTCAAAGAACTCTGTACACACGAGGAACCCTGTTTTCCCTGACCGGGAATCGAACCCGGGCCTCGGCGGTGAAAGCGCCGAATCCTAGCCACTAGACCATCAGGGACATACTTTCCATAACGTTCAATCTCCTATGAATTATTATAAAAGGTAGGGCCTGTGTACAGTGAAATGCTCAATTCAGGCCGATAAACAAAGTTTGTCATTGTTTTTTTTTTCGCAAAAGCATTCTTTCCCAGGCTGTAACTCAAGGCATATACTGAATACAAGTGCATTGAGGGTTATTGACAGTAGTACAAAGATCTCAGTACACACGAGGAACCAGAATTCCTGTTTCCCTGACCGGGAATCGAACCCTGGCCGCGGCGGTGAGAGCGCCGAATCCTAGCCACTAGACCATCAGGGACATACTTCCTAGAAAAGTCCAATCAGCTTTCATTTATTATAAAATGTAGGTCTTTTGTACAGTTAAATGTTCAATTGAGGCCAATGAACAAAGTTCACCACAATTCTTCTCATTCCGATACTGTAGCTGAGGACATATACTGAATATAAGCACTGTGAGGTTCTTTGAAAGCAGTTCGAAGAACTCTTTACACACGAGGAAACACAATTCCTGTTTTCCCTGACCGGGAATCGAACCCGGGCCGCGGCGGTGAGAGCGCCGAATCCTAGCCACTAGACCATCAGGGACATACTTTCTAGAAAAGTCCAATTAGCTTTCATTTATTATAAAATGTAGGTCATTTGTACAGTTAAATGTTCAATTGAGGCCAATGAACAAAGTTCACCACAATTCTGTAGCTGAGGACATATACTGAATACAAGCACTGTGAGGTTCTTACACAGCAGTTCAAAGAACTCTGTACACATAAGGAACCCTGTTTTCCCTGACCGGGAATCGAACCCGGGCCGCGGCGGTGAAAGCGCCGAATCCTAGCCACTAGACCATCAGGGACATACTTTCCATAACGTTCAATCTCGTATGAATTATTATAAAAGGTAGGGCCTGTGTACAGTGAAATGCTCAATTCAGGCCGATAAACAAAGTTTGTCATTGTTTTTTTTCGCAAAAGCATTCTTTCCCAGGCTGTAACTCAAGGCATATACTGAATACAAGTGCATTGAGGGTTATTGACAGTAGTACAAAGATCTCAGTACACACGAGGAACCAGAATTCCTATTTTCCCTGACCGGGAATCGAACCCGGGCCGCGGCGGTGAGAGCGCCGAATCCTAGCCACTAGACCATCAGGGACATACTTCCTAGAAAAGTCCAATCAGCTTTCATTTATTATAAAATGTAGGTCTTTTGTACAGTTAAATGTTCAATTGAGGCCAATGAACAAAGTTCACCACAATTCTTCTCGTTCCAATACTGTAGCTGAGGACATATACTGAATATAAGCACTGTGAGGTTCTTTGAAAGCAGTTCGAAGAACTCTTTACACACGAGGAAACACAATTCCTGTTTTCCCTGACCGGGAATCGAACCCAGGCCGCGGCGGTGAGAGCGCCTAATCCTAGCCACTAGACCATCAGGGACATACTTTCTAGAAATGTCCAATTAGCTTTCATTTATTATAAAATGTAGGTCATTTGTACAGTTAAATGTTCAATTGAGGCCAATGAACAAAGTTCACCACAATTCTGTAGCTGAGGACATATACTGAATACAAGCACTGTGAGGTTCTTACACAGCAGTTCAAAGAACTCTGTACACATAAGGAACCCTGTTTTCCCTGACCGGGAATCGAACCCGGGCCGCGGCGGTGAAAGCGCCGAATCCTAGCCACTAGACCATCAGGGACATACGTTCCTTAACGTTCAATCTCCTATGAATTATTATAAAAGGTAGGGCCTGTGTACAGTGAAATGCTCAATTCAGGCCGATAAACAAAGTTTGTCATTGTTTTTTTTCGCAAAAGCATTCTTTCCCAGGCTGTAACTCAAGGCATATACTGAATACAAGTGCATTGAGGGTTATTGACAGTAGTACAAAGATCTCAGTACAAACGAGGAACCAGAATTCCTATTTTCCCTGACCGGGAATCGAACCCGGGCCGCGGCGGTGAGAGCGCCGAATCCTAGCCACTAGACTATCAGGGACATACTTTCTAGAAAAGTCCAATCTGGTTTCATTTATTATAAAATGTAGGTCTTTTGTACAGTTAAATGTTCAATTGAGGCCAATGAACAAAGTTCACCACAATTCTGTAGTTGAGGACATATACTGAATACAAGCACTGTGAGGTTCTTACACAGCAGTTCGAAGAACTCTGTACACACGAGGAACCCTGTTTTCCCTGACCGGGAATCGAACCTGGGCCGCGGCGGTGAAAGCGCCGAATCCTAGCCACTAGACCATCAGGGACATACATTCAGTAACGTTCGATCTCCTATGAATTATTATAAAAGGTAGGGCCTGTGTACAGTGAAATGCTCAATTCAGGCCGATAAACAAAGTTTGTCATTGTATTTTTCTCAAAAGCATTATTTCCCATGCTGTAACTCAAGGCATATACTGAATACAAGTGCATTGAGGGTTATTGACAGTAGTACAAAGATCTCAGTACACACGAGGAACCAGAATTCCTATTTTCCCTGACCGGGAATCGAACCCCGGCCGCGGCGGTGAGAGCGCCGAATCCTAGCCACTAGACCATCAGGGACATACTTCCTAGAAAAGTCCAATCAGCTTTCATTTATTATAAAATGTAGGTCTTTTGTACAGTTAAATGTTCAATTGAGGCCAATGAACAAAGTTCACCACAATTCTTCTCGTTCCAATACTGTAGCTGAGGACATATACTGAATATAAGCACTGTGAGGTTCTTTGAAAGCAGTTCGAAGAACTCTTTACACACGAGGAAACACAATTCCTGTTTTCCCTGACCGGGAATCGAACCCGGGCCGCGGCGGTGAGAGCGCCGAATCCTAGCCACTAGACCATCAGGGACATACTTTCTAGAAAAGTCCAATTAGCTTTCATTTATTATAAAATGTAGGTCATTTGTACAGTTAAATGTTCAATTGAGGCCAATGAACAAAGTTCACCACAATTCTGTAGCTGAGGACATATACTGAATACAAGCACTGTGAGGTTCTTACACAGCAGTTCAAAGAACTCTGTACACATAAGGAACCCTGTTTTCCCTGACCGGGAATCGAACCCGGGCCGTGGCGGTGAAAGCGCCGAATCCTAGCCACTAGACCATCAGGGACATACGTTCCTTAACGTTCAATCTCCTATGAATTATTATAAAAGGTAGGGCCTGTGTACAGTGAAATGCTCAATTCAGGCCGATAAACAAAGTTTGTCATTGTTTTTTTTCGCAAAAGCATTCTTTCCCAGGCTGTAACTCAAGGCATATACTGAATACAAGTGCATTGAGGGTTATTGACAGTAGTACAAAGATCTCAGTACAAACGAGGAACCAGAATTCCTATTTTCCCTGACCGGGAATCGAACTCGGGCCGCGGCGGTGAGAGCGCCGAATCCTAGCCACTAGACTATCAGGGACATACCTCCTAGAAAAGTCCAATCTGGTTTCATTTATTATAAAATGTAGGTCTTTTGTACAGTTAAATGTTCAATTGAGGCCAATGAACAAAGTTCACCACAATTCTGTAGTTGAGGACATATACTGAATACAAGCACTGTGAGGTTCTTACACAGCAGTTCGAAGAACTCTGTACACACGAGGAACCCTGTTTTCCCTGACCGGGAATCGAACCTGGGCCGCGGCGGTGAAAGCGCCGAATCCTAGCCACTAGACCATCAGGGACATACATTCAGTAACGTTCGATCTCCTATGAATTATTATAAAAGGTAGGGCCTGTGTACAGTGAAATGCTCAATTCAGGCCGATAAACAAAGTTTGTCATTGTATTTTTCTCAAAAGCATTATTTCCCATGCTGTAACTCAAGGCATATACTGAATACAAGTGCATTGAGGGTTATTGACAGTAGTACAAAGATCTCAGTACACACGAGGAACCAGAATTCCTATTTTCCCTGACCGGGAATCGAACCCGGGCCGCGGCGGTGAGAGCGCCGAATCCTAGCCACTAGACCATCAGGGACATACTTCTTCGAAAAGTCCAATCTGCTTTCATTTATTATAAAATGTAGGTCATTTGTACAGTTAAATGTTCAAATGAGGCCAATGAACAAAGTTCACCACAATTCTTCTCATTCCAATACTGTAGCTGAGGACATATACTGAATACAAGCACTGTGAGGTTCTTTGACAGCAGTTCGAAAAACTCTTCACACACGAGGAAACACAATTCCTGTTCTCCCTGACCGGGAATTGAACCCGGGCCGCGGCGGTGAGAGCGCCGAATGCTAGCCACTAGACCATCAGGGACATACTTTCTAGAAAAGTCCAATTAGCTTTCATTGTCTCCGCCAGGCCGAAGGCATGGCGAGAGAGTATGTTTTACCCTCCGTCCGTCCGTCCGTCCGTCTGTCTGTCTGTCCGTCCGTCTGTGGACAGCTAATCTCTGCCACCGTTGGCTTGATCGCAGCCAAACTGTGCACACACACTCCCTGGATGCCAATTCAGACCCTCTGCCCCAAAATGTTCACATGGGCTTGTTATAGCGCCACCAGGAGGCCGCTTTTGCTAAAACACATTTTATGACAGTACTCCTACAAAATGTGTCCAAACGTCACACAAATCGGTACACAGTATCTCTATAGTCATTAAACCAAACTACTTTTTCAGATTTCTCATATTCCATCTGGATTGGCTAAAAATGGCTTCCAAAGTTTGCAGGACTGCTCCGTTTTGAACAAAATGCCTCAAATCATGAACACAGCATGCAATTTCCGTGAAATTTTGCACGCACATTCTCACTAGGCCGAGGAAGAACTGCCACTTGAGAATTTTGAAATCAGCCTCATGGTGGCGCTATAACAGGCTGCTTTGTGTTTTCACCTATAACTGCACCGATCTGTGTAAAACTTTGTATGTGCACTCCCTAGAGGTCAAGGAAAAACCTTTGACCTGCATTTTTCACATCTGCTTTTTATAGCGCCACCAGGAGGCAGACTTATGTAAAACATATTTCTTTACATTACTTCTTCCGATTTTATCCAAATTTCACGCAAATCAGTACACATGATCTCTATAGTCATGTGATCAAGGCGGATCTGTTTTATTTTTCATATTCCATCCCGATTGGCTAAAATTCACATCTTAAGTTTGCAGGTGTGGCCCGTTTTCAACAAAATGCCGCAAATCATGAACGCAGCGTCCGATTGTGGTCAGACTTTGCACGCACATTCACACTATGTTGAGGAACAAATGCTACCCTTTTAATATTTGCCTGTTATAGCGCCACCAGCAGGTCTAATTTAGCAAAACACATTTTTTGAACAAAATGCCTCAAATCATGAATGCAGTGTCCGATTGCCGTGCAAGGCCTAAGAAGAAATGGCACCCTTTTCACATTGGCATATTATAGCGCCACCAGGAGGCCACAATAACCTACCTGACCTGGCGGAGACCTGTGCTCCGAGGAGCACTTTTTCTAGTTTATTATAAAATTTAGGTCATTTGTACAGTTAAATGTTCAATTGAGGCCAATTAACAAAGTTCACCACAATTCTGTAGCTGAGGACATATACTGAATACAAGCACTGTGAGGTTCTTACAGAGCAGTTCAAAGAACTCTGTACACACGAGGAACCCTGTTTTCCCTGACCGGGAATCGAACCCGGGCCGCGGCGGTGAAGGCGCCGAATCCTAGCCACTAGACCATCAGGGACACACGTTACGTAACGTTCAATCTGCTATCAATTATTATAAAATGTAGGGCCTGTGTACAGTGCAATGCTCAATTCAGGCCGATAAACAAAGTTTGTCATTGTTTTTTTCTCAAAAGCATTCTTTCCCAGGCTGTAACTCAAGGCATATACTGAATACAAGTGCATTGAGGGTTATTGACAGTAGTACAAAGATCTCAGTACACACGAGGAACCAGAATTCCTATTTTCCCTGACCGGGAATCGAACCCGGGCCGCGGCGGTGAGAGCGCCCAATCCTAACCACTAGACCATCAAGGACATACTTCCTAGAAAAGTCCAATCTGCTTTGATTTATTATAAAATGTAGGTCATTTGTACAGTTAAATGTTCAATTGAGGCCAATGAACAAAGTTCACCACAATTCTTCTCATTCCAATACTGTAGCTGAGGACATATACTGAATATAAGCACTGTGAGGTTCTCTGAAAGCAGTTCGAAGAACTCTTTACACACGAGGAAACACAATTCCTGTTTTCCCTGACCGGGAATCGAACCTGGCCCGCTGCGGTGAGAGCGCCGAATCCTAGCCACTAGACCATCAGGGACATTCTTCCTAGAAAAGTCCAATTAGCTTTCATTTATTATAAAATGTAGGTCATTTGTACAGTTAAATGTTCAATTGAGGCCAATGAACAAAGTTCACCACAATTCTGTAGCTGAGGACATATACTGAATACAAGCACTGTGAGGTTCTTACACAGCAGTTCAAAGAACTCTGTACACATAAGGAACCCTGTTTTCCCTGACCGGGAATCAAACACGGGCCGCGGCGGTGAAAGCGCCGAATCCTAGCCACTAGACCATCAGGGACATACGTTCCATAACGTTCAATCTCCTATTAATTATTATAAAAGGTAGGGCCTGTGTACAGTGAAATGCTCAATTCAGGCCGATAAACAAAGTTTGTCATTGTTTTCTTTCGCAAAAGCATTCTTTCCCAGGCTGTAACTCAAGGCATATACTGAATACAAGTGCATTGAGGGTTATTGACAGTAGTACAAAGATCTCAGTACACACGAGGAACCAGAATTCCTATTTTCCCTGACCGGGAATCGAACCCGGGCCGCGGCGGTGAGAGCGCCGAACCCTAGCCACTAGACCATCAGGGACATACTTCCTAGAAAAGTCCAATCTGCTTTCATTTATTATAAAATGTAGGTCTTTTGTACAGTTAAATGTTCAATTGAGGCCAATGAACAAAGTTCACCACAATTCTGTAGTTGAGGACATATACTGAATACAAGCACTGTGAGGTTCTTTCACAGCAGTTCGAAGAACTCTGTACACACGAGGAACCCTGTTTTCCCTGACCGGGAATCGAACCTGGGCCGCGGCGGTGAAAGCGCCTAATCCTAGCCACTAGACCATCAGGGACATACATTCAGTAACGTTCGATCTCCTATGAATTATTATAAAAGGTAGGGCCTGTGTACAGTGAAATGCTCAATTCAGGCCGATAAACAAAGTTTGTCATTGTATTTTTCTCAAAAGCATTATTTCCCATGCTGTAACTCAAGGCATATACTGAATACAAGTGCATTGAGTGTTATTGACAGTAGTACAAAGATCTCAGTACACACGAGGAACCAGAATTCCTATTTGCCCTGACCGGGAATCGAACCCGGGCCGCGGCGGTGAGAGCGCCGAATCCTAGCCACTAGACCATCAGGGACATACTTCCTAAAAAAGTCCAATTTGCTTTCATTTATTATAAAATGTAGGTCTTTTGTACAGTTAAATGTTCAATTGAGGCCAATGAACAAAGTTCACCACAATTCTTCTCATTCCAATACTGTAGCTGAGGACATATACTGAATATAAGCACTGTGAGGTTCTTTGAAAGCAGTTCGAAGAACTCTTTACACACGAGGAAACACAATTCCTGTTTACCCTGACCGGGAATCGAACCCGGGCCGCGGCGGTGAGAGCGCCGAATCCTAGCCACTAGACCATCAGGGACATACTTTCCAGAAAAGTCCAATTAGCTTTCATTTATTATAACATTTAGGTCATTTGTACAGTAAAATGTTCAATTGAGGCCAATGAACAAAGTTCACCACAATTCTGTAGCTGAGGACATATACTGAATACAAGCACTGTGAGGTTCTTACACAGCAGTTCAAAGAACTCTGTACACATAAGGAACCCTGTTTTCCCTGACCGGGAATCGAACCCGGGCCGCGGCGGTGAAAGCGCCGAATCCTAGCCACTAGACCATCAGGGACATACGTTCCATAACGTTCAATCTCCTATGAATTATTATAAAAGGTAGGGCCTGTGTACAGTGAAATGCTCAATTCAGGCCGATAAACAAAGTTTGTCATTGTTTTCTTTCGCAAAAGCATTCTTTCCCAGGCTGTAACTCAAGGCATATACTGAATACAAGTGCATTGAGGGTTATTGACAGTAGTACAAAGATCTCAGTACACACGAGGAACCCGAATCCCTATTTTCCCTGACCGGGAATCGAACCCGGGCCGCTGCGGTGAGAGCGCCGAATCCTAGCCACTAGACCATCAGGGACATACTTCCTAGAAAAGTCCAATCTGCTTTCATTTGTTATAAAATGTAGGTCTTTTGTACAGTTAAATGTTCAATTGAGGCCAATGAACAAAGTTCACCACAATTCTGTAGTTGAGGACATATACTGAATACAAGCACTGTGAGGTTCTTACACAGCAGTTCAAAGAACTCTGTACACACGAGGAACCCTGTTTTCCCTGACCGGGAATCGAACCTGGGCCGCGGCTGTGAAAGCGCCGAATCCTAGCCACTAGACCATCAGGGACATACATTCAGTAACGTTCGATGTCCTATGAATTATTATAAAAGGTAGGGCCTGTGTACAGTGAAATGCTCAATTCAGGCCGATAAACAAAGTTTGTCATTGTATTTTTCTCAAAAGCATTATTTCCCATGCTGTAACTCAAGGCATATACTGAATACAAGTGCATTGAGGGTTATTGACAGTAGTACAAAGATCTCAGTACACACGAGGAACCAGAATTCCTATTTTCCCTGACCGGGAATCGAACCCGGGCCGCGGCGGTGAGAGCGCCGAATCCTAGCCACTAGACCATCAGGGACATACTTCCTAGAAAAGTCCAATCTGCTTTCATTTATTATAAAATGTAGGTCTTTTGTACAGTTAAATGTTCAAATGTGGCCAATGATCAAAGTTCACCACAATTCTTCTCATTCCAATACTGTAGCTGAGGACATATACTGAATACAAGCACTGTGAGGTTCTTTGACAGCAGTTCGAAGAACTCTTCACACACGAGGAAACACAATTCCTGTTTTCCCTGACCGGGAGTCGAACCCGGGCCGCGGCGGTGAGAGCGCCGAATCCTAGCCACTAGACCATCAGGGACATACTTTCTAGAAAAGTCCAATTAGCTTTCATTTATTATAAAATTTAGGTCATTTGTACAGTTAAATGTTCAATTGAGGCCAATGAACAAAGTTCACCACAATTCTGTAGCTGAGGACATTTACTGAATACAAGCACTGTGAGGTTCTTACACAGCAGTTCGAAGAACTCTGTACACACGAGGAACCCTGTTTTCCCTGACCGGGAATCAAATCCGGGCCGCGGCGGTGAAAGCGCCGAATCCTAGCCACTAGACCATCAGGGACACACGTTACGTAACGTTCAATCTGCTATGAATTATTATAAAAGGTAGGGCCTGTGTACAGTGAAATGCTCAATTCAGGCCGATAAACAAAGTTTGTCATTGTTTTTTTCTCAAAAACATTCTTTCCCAGGCTGTAACTCAAGGCATATACTGAATACAAGTGTATTGAGGGTTATTGACAGTAGTACAAAGATCTCAGTACACACGAGGAACCAGAATTCCTATTTTCCCTGACCGAGAATCGAACCCCGGCCGCCGCGGTGAGTGCGCCGAAACGTAGCCACTAGACCATCAGGGACATACTTCCTAGAAAAGTCCAATCTGCTTTCATTTATTATAAAATGTAGGTCTTTTGTACAGTTAAATGTTCAATTGAGGCCAATGAACAAAGTTCACCACAATTCTTCTCATTCCAATACTGTAGCTGAGGACATATACTGAATATAAGCACTGTGAGGTTCTTTGAAAGCAGTTCGAAGAAGTCTTTACACACGAGGAAACACAATTCCTGTTTTCCCTGACCGGGAATCGAACCCCGGCCGCGGCGGTGAGTGCACCGAAACCTAGCCACTAGACCATGAGGGACATACTTCCTAGAAAAGTCCAATCTGCTTTCATTTATTATAAAATGTAGGTCTTTTGTACAGTTAAATGTTCAATTGAGGCCAATGAACAAAGTTCACCACAATTCTTCTCATTCCAATACTGTAGCTGAGGACATATACTGAATATAAGCACTGTGAGGTTCTTTGAAAGCAGTTCGAAGAAGTCTTTACACACGAGGAAACACAATTCCTGTTTTCCCTGACCGGGAATCGAATCCGGGCTGCGGCGGTGAGAGCGCCGAATCCTAGCCACTAGACCATCAGGGACATATTTTCTAGAAAAGTCCAATCTGCTTTCATTTATTATAAAATTTAGGTCATTTGTACAGTTAAATGTTCAATTGAGGCCAATGAACAAAGTTCACCACAATTCTGCAGCTGAGGACATACACTGAATACAAGCACTGTGAGGTTCTTTGACAGCAGTTCAAAGAACTCTGTACACACAAGGAACCCTGTATTCCCTGACCGGGAATCGAACCCGGTCAGCGGCGGTTAAAGCACCGAATCCTAGCCACTAGGCCATCAGGGACATACGTTCCATAACGTTCAATCTCCTATGAATTATTATAAAAGGTAGGGCCTGTGTACAGTGAAATGCTCAATTCAGGCCGATAAACAAAGTTTGTCATTGTTTTTTTTCGCAAAAGCATTCTTTCCCAGGCTGTAACTCAAGGCATATACTGAATACAAGTGCATTGAGGGTTATTGACAGTAGTACAAAGATCTCAGTACACACGAGGAACCAGAATTCCTATTTTCCCTGACGGGAATCGAACCCGGGCCGCGGCGGTGAGAGCGCCGAATCCTAGCCACTAGACCATCAGGGACATACTTCCTAGAAAAGTCCAATCTGCTTTCATTTATTATAAAATGTAGGTCTTTTGTACAGTTAAATGTTCAAATGTGGCCAATGAACAAAGTTCACCACAATTCTTCTCATTCCAACACTGTAGCTGAGGACATATACTGAATACAAGCACTGTGAGGTTCTTTGACAGCAGTTCGAAGAACTCTTCACACACGACGAAACACAATTCCTGTTTTCCCTGACCGGGAATCGAACCCGGGCCGCGGCGGTGAGAGCGCCGAATCCTAGCCACTAGACCATCAGGGACATACTTTCTAGAAAAGTCCAATTAGCTTTCATTTATTATAAAATGTAGGTCATTTGTGCAGTTAAATGTTCAATTGAGGCCAATGAACAAAGTTCACCACAATTCTGTAGCTGAGGACATTTACTGAATACAAGCACTGTGAGGTTCTTACACAGCAGTTCGAAGAACTCTGTACACACGAGGAACCCTGTTTTCCCTGACCGGGAATCAAATCCGGGCCGCGGCGGTGAAAGCGCCGAATCCTAGCCACTAGACCATCAGGGACACACGTTACGTAACGTTCAATCTGCTATGAATTATTATAAAAGGTAGGGCCTGTGTACAGTGAAATGCTCAATTCAGGCCGATAAACAAAGTTTGTCATTGTTTTTTTCTCAAAAACATTCTTTCCCAGGCTGTAACTCAAGGCATATACTGAATACAAGTGTATTGAGGGTTATTGACAGTAGTACAAAGATCTCAGTACACACGAGGAACCAGAATTCCTATTTTCCCTGACCGAGAATCGAACCCCGGCCGCCGCGGTGAGTGCGCCGAAACGTAGCCACTAGACCATCAGGGACATACTTCCTAGAAAAGTCCAATCTGCTTTCATTTATTATAAAATGTAGGTCTTTTGTACAGTTAAATGTTCAATTGAGGCCAATGAACAAAGTTCACCACAATTCTTCTCATTCCAATGCTGTAGCTGAGGACATATACTGAATATAAGCACTGTGAGGTTCTTTGAAAGCAGTTCGAAGAAGTCTTTACACACGAGGAAACACAATTCCTGTTTTCCCTGACCGGGAATCGAATCCCGGCTGCGGCGGTGAGAGCGCCGAATCCTAGCCACTAGACCATCAGGGACATACTTTCTAGAAAAGTCCAATCTGCTTTCATTTATTATAAAATGTAGGTCATTTGTACAGTTAAATGTTCAATTGAGGCCAATGAACAAAGTTCACCACAATTCTGCAGCTATGGACATACACTGAATACAAGCACTGTGAGGTTCTTTGACAGCAGTTCAAAGAACTCTGTACACACAAGGAACCCTGTTTTCCCTGACCGGGAATCGAACCCGGTCAGCGGCGGTTAAAGCACCGAATCCTAGCCACTAGGCCATCAGGGACATACGTTCCATAACGTTCAATCTCCTATGAATTATTATAAAAGGTAGGGCCTGTGTACAGTGAAATGCTCAATTCAGGCCGATAAACAAAGTTTGTCATTGTTTTTTTTCGCAAAAGCATTCTTTCCCAGGCTGTAACTCAAGGCATATACTGAATACAAGTGCATTGAGGGTTATTGACAGTAGTACAAAGATCTTAGTACACACGAGGAACCAGAATTCCTATTTTCCCTGACCGGGAATCGAACCCGGGCCGCGGCGGTGAGAGCGCCGAATCCTAGCCACTAGACCATCAGGGACATACTTCCTAGAAAAGTCCAATCTGCTTTCATTTATTATAAAATGTAGGTCTTTTGTACAGTTAAATGTTCAAATGTGGCCAATGAACAAAGTTCACCACAATTCTTCTCATTCCAACACTGTAGCTGAGGACATATACTGAATACAAGCACTGTGAGGTTCTTTGACAGCAGTTCGAAGAACTCTTCACACACGAGGAAACACAATTCCTGTTTTCCCTGACCGGGAATCGAACCCGGGCCGCGGCGGTGAGAGCGCCGAATCCTAGCCACTAGACCATCAGGGACATACTTTCTAGAAAAGTCCAATTAGCTTTCATTTATTATAAAATTTAGGTCATTTGTACAGTTAAATGTTCAATTGAGGCCAATGAACAAAGTTCACCACAATTCTGTAGCTGAGGACATTTACTGAATACAAGCACTGTGAGGTTCTTACACAGCAGTTCGAAGAACTCTGTACACACGAGGAACCCTGTTTTCCCTGACCGGGAATCAAATCCGGGCCGCGGCGGTGAAAGCGCCGAATCCTAGCCACTAGACCATCAGGGACACACGTTACGTAACGTTCAATCTGCTATGAATTATTATAAAAGGTAGGGCCTGTGTACAGTGAAATGCTCAATTCAGGCCGATAAACAAAGTTTGTCATTGTTTTTTTCTCAAAAACATTCTTTCCCAGGCTGTAACTCAAGGCATATACTGAATACAAGTGTATTGAGGGTTATTGACAATAGTACAAAGACTTCAGTACACACGAGGAACCAGAATTCCTATTTTCCCTGACCGAGAATCGAACCCCGGCCGCCGTGGTGAGTGCGCCGAAACGTAGCCACTAGACCATCAGGGACATACTTCCTAGAAAAGTCCAATCTGCTTTCATTTATTATAAAATGTAGGTCTTTTGTACAGTTAAATGTTCAATTGAGGCCAATGAACAAAGTTCACCACAATTCTTCTCATTCCAATAATGTAGCTGAGGACATATACTGAATATAAGCACTGTGAGGTTCTTTGAAAGCAGTTCGAAGAAGTCTTTACACACGAGGAAACACAATTCCTGTTTTCCCTGACCGGGAATCGAATCCCGGCTGCGGCGGTGAGAGCGCCGAATCCTAGCCACTAGACCATCAGGGACATACTTTCTAGAAAAGTCCAATCTGCTTTCATTTATTATAAAATGTAGGTCATTTGTACAGTTAAATGTTCAATTGAGGCCAATGAACAAAGTTCACTACAATTCTGCAGCTATGGACATACACTGAATACAAGCACTGTGAGGTTCTTTGACAGCAGTTCAAAGAACTCTGTACACACAAGGAACCCTGTTTTCCCTGACCGGGAATCGAACCCGGTCAGCGGCAGTTAAAGCGCCGAATCCTAGCCACTAGACCATCAGAGACACACGTTACGTAACGTTCAATCTACTATGAATTATTATAAAAGGTAGGGCCTGTGTACAGTGAAATGCTCAATTCAGGCCGATAAACAAAGTTTGTCATTGTTTTTTTCTCAAAAGCATTCTTTCCCAGGCTGTAACTCAAGGCATATACTGAATACAAGTGCATTGAGGGTTATTGACAGTAGTACAAAGATCTCAGTACACACGAGGAACCAGAATTCCTATTTTTCCTGACCGGGAATCGAACCCGGGCCGCGGCGGTGAGAGCGCCGAATCCTAGCCACTAGACCATCAGGGACATACTTCCTCAAAAAGTCCAATCTAATTTGATTTATTATAAAATGTAGGTCATTTGTACAGTTAAATGTTCAATTGAGGCCAATGAACAAAGTTCACCACAATTCTGCAGCTGAGGACATATACTGAATACAAACACTGTGAGGTTCTTTGACAGCAGTTCAAAGAACTCTGTACACACGAGGAACCCTGTTTTCCCTGACCGGGAATCGAACCTGGGCCGCGGCTGTGAAAGCGTCGAATCCTAGCCACTAGACCATCAGGGACATACATTCAGTAACGTTCGATCTCCTATGAATTATTATAAAAGGTAGGGCCTGTGTACAGTGAAATGCTCAATTCAGGCCGATAAACAAAGTTCGTCATTGTATTTTTCTCAAAAGCATTATTTCCCATGCTGTAACTAAAAGCATATACTGAATACAAGTGCATTGAGGGTTATTGACAGTAGTACAAAGATCTCAGTACACACGAGGAACCAGAATTCCTATTTTCCCTGACCGGGAATCGAACCCCGGCCGCGGCGGTGAGTGTGCCGAAACCTAGCCACTAGACCATCAGGGACATACTTCCTAGAAAAGTCATTTATTATAAAATGTAGGTCTTTTGTACAGTTAAATGTTCAATTGAGGCCAATGAACAAAGTTCACCACAATTCTTCTCATTCCAATACTGTAGCTGAGGACATATACTGAATACAAGCACTGTGAGGTTCTTTGAAAGCAGTTTGAAGAAGTCTTTACACACGAGGAAACACAATTCCTGTTTTCCCTGACCGGGAATCGAATCCGGGCTGCGGCGGTGAGAGCGCCGAATCCTAGCCACTAGACCATCAGGGACATATTTTCTAGAAAAGTCCAATATGCTTTCATTTATTATAAAAATTAGGTCATTTGTACAGTTAAATGTTCAATTGAGGCCAATGAACAAAGTTAACCACAATTCTGCAGCTGAGGACATACACTGAATACAAGCACTGTGAGGTTCTTTGACAGCAGTTCAAAGAACTCTGTACACACAAGGAACCCTGTCTTCCCTGACCGGGAATCGAACCCGGTCAGCGGCGGTTAAAGCGCCGAATCCTAGCCACTAGGCCATCAGGGACATACGTTCCATAACGTTCAATCTCCTATGAATTATTATAAAAGGTAGGGCCTGTGTACAGTGAAATGCTCAATTCAGGCCGATAAACAAAGTTTGTCATTGTTTTTTTTTCGCAAAAGCATTCTTTCCCAGGCTGTAACTCAAGGCATATACTGAATACAAGTGCATTGAGGGTTATTGACAGTAGTACAAAGACCTCAGTACACACGAGGAACCAGAATTCCTATTTTCCCTGACCGGGAATCGAACCCGGCCCGCGGCGGTGAGAGCGCCGAATCCTAGCCACTAGACCATCAGGGACATACTTCTTAGAAAAGTCCAATCTGCTTTCATTTATTATAAAATGTAGGTCTTTTGTACAGTTAAATGTTCAAATGAGGCCAATGAACAAAGTTCACCACAATTCTTCTCATTCCAATACTGTAGCTGAGGACATATACTGAATACAAGCACTGTGAGGTTCTTTGACAGCAGTTCGAAGAACTCCTCACACACGAGGAAACACAATTCCTGTTTTCCCTGACCGGGAATCGAACCCGGGCCGCGGCGGTGAGAGCGCCGAATCCTAGCCACTAGACCATCAGGGACATACTTTTTAGAAAAGTCCAATTAGCTTTCATTTATTATAAAATTTAGGTCATTTGTACAGTTAAATGTTCAATTGAGGCCAATGAACAAAGTTCACCACAATTCTGTAGCTGAGGACATATACTGAATACAAGCACTGTGAGGTTCTTACACAGCAGTTCAAAGAACTCTGTACACACGAGGAACCCTGTTTTCCCTGACCGGGAATCAAACCCGGGCCGCGGCGGTGAAAGCGCCGAATCCTAGCCACTAGACCATCAGGGACACACGTTAAGTAACGTTCAATCTGCTATGAATTATTATAAAAGGTAGGGCCTGTGTACAGTGAAATGCTCAATTCAGGCCGATAAACAAAGTTTGTCATTGTTTTTTTTCTCAAAAACATTCTTTCCCAGGCTGTAACTCATGGCATATACTGAATACAAGTGTATTGAGGGTTATTGACAGTAGTACAAAGATCTCAGTACACACGAGGAACCAGAATTCCTATTTTCCCTGACCGGGAATCGAACCCGGGCCGCGGCGGTGAGAGCGCCGAATCCTAGCCACTAGACCATCAGGGACATACTTCCTAGAAAAGTCCAATCTGGTTTGATTTATTATAAAATGTAGGTCATTTGTACAGTTAAATGTTCAATTGAGGCCAATGAACAAAGTTCACCACAATTCTTCTCATTCCAATACTGTAGCTGAGGACATATACTGAATACAAGCACTGTGAGGTTCTTTGACAGCAGTTCGAAGAACTCTTTACACACGAGGAAACACAATTCCTGTTTTCCCTGACCGGGAATCGAATCCGGGCTGTGGCGGTGAGAGCGCCGAATCCTAGCCACTAGACCATCAGGGACCTACTTTCTAGAAAAGTCCAATCTGCTTTCATTGTCTCCGCCAGGCCGAAAGGCATGGCGAGAGAGTATGTTTTCCACCCCGTCCGTCCGTCCGTGTGTCCGTCCGTGTGTCCGTGTGTCCGTGTGTCCGTCCGTCCGTCTGTGACCAGCTAATCTCGGGCACCGTTGTCCTGATCGCAGCGAAACTGTGCACACACCCTCCCTGGATGCCAATTCAGAACCTTTGCCCCAAATTCTTCTCATGGGCCTTTTATAGCGCCACCAGGAGGCCGATTTGTGCAAAATACATTTTTTGACAGTACTCCTACAGATTTTGTCCAAAAGTCACGCAAATCGGTACACAGTATCTCTATAGTCATTAAACGAAACTGGTCTTTCAGATTTCTCATATTCCATTCTGATTGGCTAAAAATGTCTTCCAAAGTTTGCAGGAGTGCTCCGTTTTGAACAAAATGACTCAAATCATGAACACAGCATGCAATTTCCGTGAAAATTTGCACGCACATTCCCATTAGGCCGAGGAAGAACTACCATTTGAATTTTGTCAAATCAGCCTCATGGTGGCGCTATAACAGGCCGATTTGTGTTTTTACCTATAACTGCACCGATCTGTTTAAAACTTTGTATGCACACTCCCTAGAGGTCAAGGAAAAATCTTTGCCCTGCCTTTTTCACATCTACCTTTTATAGCGCCACCAGGAGGCCGACTTATGTAAAACATATTATTTTATACTACTCCTTCCAATTTTATCCAGATTTCACGCAAATCGGTACACATGATCTCTATAGTCATGTGATCAGGACGGGTGTGTTTGATTTTTCATATTCCATACTGATTGGCTAAGATTGACATCTAAAGTTTGCATTATTGCCTTGTTTTCAACAAAATTCCGCAAATCATGAACGCACCGTCCGATTGCGGTCAACCTTTGCACGCACATTCACACTATGTTGAGGAACAAATGCCAACCTTTTAACATTGGCCTGTTATAGCGCCACCAGCAGGTCTAATTTAGCGAAACAAATGTTTTAAACAAAATGCCTCAAATCATGGATGCAGTCAGTGTCCGATTGTCGTGCAAGGCCTAACAAGAAAGGGCACCCTTTTCACATTGGCCTGTTATAGCGCCACCAGGAGGCCACAATAGCCTACCTGGCCTGGCGGAGACCTGTGCTCCGAGGAGCACTTTTTCTAGTTTATTATAAAATGTAGGTCATTTGTACAGTTAAATGTTCAATTGAGGCCAATGAACAAAGTTCACCACAATTCTGCAGCTGAGGACATATACTGAATACAAGCACTGTGAGGTTCTTTGACAGCAGTTCAAAGAACTCTGTACACACAAGGAACCCTGTTTTCCCTGACCGGGAATCGAACCTGGGCCGCGGCGGTGAAAGCGCCGAATCCTAGCCACTAGACCATCAGGGACATACATTCAGTAACGTTCAATCTCCTATGAATTATTATAAAAGGTAGGGCCTGTGTACAGTGAAATGCTCAATTCAGGCCGATAAACAAAGTTTGTCATTGTATTTTTCTCAAAAGCATTATTTCCCATGTTGTAACTCAAGGCATATACTGAATACAAGTGCATTGAGGGTTATTGACAGTAGTACAAAGATCTCAGTACACACGAGGAACCAGAATTCCTATTTTCCCTGACCGGGAATCGAACCCCGGCCGCGGCGGTGAGAGCTCCGAAACCTAGCCACTAGACCATCATGGACATACTTCCTAGAAAAGTCCAATCTGCTTTCATTTATTATAAAATGTAGGTCTTTTGTACAGTTAAATGTTAAATTGAGGCCAATGAACAAAGTTCACCACAATTCTTCTCATTCCAATACTGTAGCTGAGGACATATACTGAATATAAGCACTGTGAGGTTCTTTGAAAGCAGTTCGTAGAACTCTTTACACACAAGGAAACACAATTCCTGTTTTCCCTGACCGGGAATCGAATCCGGGCTGCGGCGGTGAGAGTGCTGAATCCTAGCCACTAGACCATCAGGGACATATTTTCTAGAAAAGTCCAATCTGCTTTCATTTATTATAAAATGTAGGTCATTTGTACAGTTAAATGTTCAATTGAGGCCAATGAACAAAGTTCACCACAATTCTGCAGCTGAGGACATACACTGAATACAAGCACTGTGAGGTTCTTTGACAGCAGTTCAAAGAACTCTGTACACACGAGGAACCCTGTTTTCCCTGACCGGGAATCGAACCCGGTCAGCGGCGGTTAAAGCGCCGAATCCTAGCCACTAGGCCATCAGGGACAGACGTTCCATAACGTTCAATCTCCTATGAATTATTATAAAAGGTAGGGCCTGTGTACAGTGAAATGCTCAATTCAGGCCGATAAACAAAGTTTGTCATTGTTTTTTTTCGCAAAAGCATTCTTTCCCAGGCTGTAACTCAAGGCATTTACTGAATACAAGTGCATTGCGGGTTATTGACAGTAGTACAAAGATCTCAGTACACACGAGGAACCAGAATTCCTATTTTCCCTGACCGGGAATCGAACCCAGGCCGCGGCGGTGAGAGCGCCGAATCCTGGCCACTAGACCATCAGGGACATACTTCCTCGAAAAGTCCAATTTGTTTTCATTTATTATAAAATGTAGGTCTTTTGTACAGTTAAATGTTCAATTGAGGCCAATGAACAAAGCTCACCACAATTCTGTAGCTGAGGACATATACTGAATACAAGCACTGTGAAGTTCTTACACAGCAGTTCAAAGAACTCTGTACACACGAGGAACCCCGTTTTCCCTGACCGGGAATCGAACCTGGGCCGCGGCGGTGAAAGTGCCGAATCCTGGCCACTAGACCATCAGGGACATACTTCCTAGAAAAGTCCAATTTGTTTTCATTTATTATAAAATGTAGGTCTTTTGTACAGTTAAATGTTCAATTGAGGCCAATGAACAAAGTTCACCACAATTCTGTAGCTGAGGACATATACTGAATACAAGCACTGTGAAGTTCTTACACAGCAGTTCAAAGAACTCTGTACACACGAGGAACCCCGTTTTCCCTGACCGGGAATCGAACCTGGGCCGCGGCGGTGAAAGTGCAGAATCCTAGCCACTAGACCATCAGGGACATACATTCAGTAACGTTCGATCTCCTATGAATTATTATAAAAGGTAGGGCCTGTGTACAGTGAAATGCTCAATTCAGGCCGATAAACAAAGTTTGTCATTGTATTTTTCTCAAAAGCATTATGTCCCATGCTGTAACTCAAGGCATATACTGAATACAAGTGCATTGAGGGTTATTGACAGTAGTACACAAATCTCAGTACACACAAGGAACCAGAATTCCTATTTTCTCTGACCGGGAATCGAACCCGGGCCGCGGCGGTGAGAGCGCCGAATCCTAGCCACTAGACCATCAGGGACATACTTCCTAGAAAAGTCCAATCTGCTTTCATTTATTATAAAATGTAGGTCTTTTGTACAGTTAAATGTTCAATTGAGGCCAATGAACAAAGTTCACCACAATTCTTCTCATTCCAATATTGTAGCTGAGGACATATACTGAATATAAGCACTGTGAGGTTCTTTGAAAGCAGTTCGAAGAACTCTTTACACACGAGGAAACACAATTCCTATTTTCCCTGACCGGGAATCGAACCCGGGCCGCGGCGGTGAGAGCGCCGAATCCTAGCCACTAGACCATCAGGGACATACATTCTAGAAAAGTCCAATTAGCTTTCATTTATTATAAAATTTAGGTCATTTGTACAGTTAAATGTTCAATTGAGGCCAATGAACAAAGTTCACCACAATTCTGTAGCTGAGGACATATACTGAATACAAGCACTGTGAGGTTCTTACACAGCAGTTCAAAGAACTCTGTACACACGAGGAACCCTGTTTTCCCCGACCGGGAATCGAACCCGGGCCGCAGCGGTGAAAGCGCCGAATCCTAGCCACTAGACCATCAGGGACATACGTTCCATAACGTTCAATCTCCTATGAATTATTATAAAAGGTAGGGCCTGTGTACAGTGAAATGCTCAATTCAGGCCGATAAACAAAGTTTGTCATTGTTTTTTTTCGCAAAAGCATTCTTTCCCAGGCTGTAACTCAAGGCATATACTGAATACAAGCGCATTGAGGGTTATTGACAGTAGTACAAAGATCTCAGTACACACGAGGAACCAGAATTCCTATTTTCCCTGACCGGGAATCGAACCCGGGCCGCGGCGGTGAGAGCGCCGAATCCTAGCCACTAGACCATCAGGGACATACTTCTTAGAAAAGTCCAATCTGCTGTCATTTATTATAAAATTTAGGTCATTTGTACAGTTAAATGTTCAATTGAGGCCAATGAACAAAGTTCACCACAATTCTGCAGCTGAGGACATATACTGAATACAAGCACTGTGAGGTTCTTTGACAGCAGTTCAAAGAACTCTGTACACACGAGGAACCATGTTTTCCCTGACCGGGAATCGAACCCTGGCCGCGGCGGTGAGAGCGCCGAATCCTAGCCACTAGACCATCAGGGACATACTTCTTAGAAAAGTCCAATCTGCTTTCATTTATTATAAAATGTAGGTCTTTTGTACAGTTAAATGTTCAATTGAGGCCAATGAACAAAGTTCACCACAATTCTTCTCATTCCAATACTGTAGCTGAGGACATATACTGAATATAAGCACTGTGAGGTTCTTTGAAAGCAGTTCGTAGAACTCTTTACACACAAGGAAACACAATTCCTGTTTTCCCTGACCGGGAATCGAATCCGGGCTGCGGCGGTGAGAGCGCCGAATCCTAGCCACTAGACCATCAGGGACATATTTTCTAGAAAAGTCCAATCTGCTTTCATTTATTATAAAATGTAGGTCATTTGTACAGTTAAATGTTCAATTGAGGCCAATGAACAAAGTTCACCACAATTCTGCAGCTGAGGACATACACTGAATACAAGCACTGTGAGGTTCTTTGACAGCAGTTCAAAGAACTCTGTACACACGAGGAACCCTGTTTTCCCTGACCGGGAATCGAACCCGGTCAGCGGCGGTTAAAGCGCCGAATCCTAGCCACTAGGCCATCAGGGACATAATTATGTTCCATAACGTTCAATCTCCTATGAATTATTATAAAAGGTAGGGCCTGTGTACAGTGAAATGCTCAATTCAGGCCGATAAACAAAGTTTGTCATTGTATTTTTCTCAAAAGCATTATTTCCCATGTTGTAACTCAAGGCATATACTGAATACAAGTGCATTGAGGGTTATTGACAGTAGTACAAAGATCTCAGTACACACGAGGAACCAGAATTCCTATTTTCCCTGACCGGGAATCGAACCCGGACCGCGGCGGTGAGAGCGCCGAATCCTGGCCACTAGACCATCAGGGACATACTTCCTAGAAAAGTCCAATTTGTTTTAATTTATTATAAAATGTAGGTCTTTTGTACAGTTAAATGTTCAATTGAGGCCAATGAACAAAGTTCACCACAATTCTGTAGCTGAGGACATATACTGAATACAAGCACTGTGAGGTTCTTACACAGCAGTTCAAAGAACTCTGTACACACGAGGAACCCCGTTTTCCCTGACCGGGAATCGAACCTGGGCCGCGGCGGTGAAAGTGCAGAATCCTAGCCACTAGACCATCAGGGACATACATTCAGTAACGTTCGATCTCCTATGAATTATTATAAAAGGTAGGAACTGTGTACAGTGAAATGCTCAATTCAGGCCGATAAACAAAGTTTGTCATTGTATTTTTCTCAAAAGCATTATGTCCCATGCTGTAACTCAAGGCATATACTGAATACAAGCGCATTGAGGGTTATTGACAGTAGTACACAAATCTCAGTACACACGAGGAACCAGAATTCCTATTTTCCCTGACCGGGAATCGAACCCGGGCCGCGGCGGTGAGAGCGCCGAATCCTAGCCACTAGACCATCAGGGACATACTTCCTAGAAAAGTCCAATCTGCTTTCATTTATTATAAAATGTAGGTCTTTTGTACAGTTAAATGTTCAATTGAGGCCAATGAACAAAGTTCACCACAATTCTTCTCATTCCAATATTGTAGCTGAGGACATATACTGAATATAAGCACTGTGAGGTTCTTTGAAAGCAGTTCGAAGAACTCTTTACAAACAAGGAAACACAATTCCTATTTTCCCTGACCGGGAATCGAACCCGGGCCGCGGCGGTGAGAGCGCCGAATCCTAGCCACTAGACCATCAGGGACATACATTCTAGAAAAGTCCAATTAGCTTTCATTTATTATAAAATTTAGGTCATTTGTACAGTTAAATGTTCAATTGAGGCCAATGAACAAAGTTCACCACAATTCTGTAGCTGAGGACATATACTGAATACAAGCACTGTGAGGTTCTTACACAGCAGTTCAAAGAACTCTGTACACACGAGGAATCCTGTTTTCCCCGACCGGGAATCGAACCCGGGCCGCGGCGGTGAAAGCGCCGAATCCTAGCCACTAGACCATCAGGGACATACATTCCATAACGTTCAATCTCCTATGAATTATTATAAAAGGTAGGGCCTGTGTACAGTGAAATGCTCAATTCAGGCCGATAAACAAAGTTTGTCATTGTTTTTTTTCGCAAAAGCATTCTTTCCCAAGCTGTAACTCAAGGCATATACTGAATACAAGTGCATTGAGGGTTATTGACAGTAGCACAAAGATCTCAGTACACACGAGGAACCAGAATTCCTATTTTCCCTGACCGGGAATCGAACCCGGGCCGCGGCGGTGAGAGCGCCGAATCCTAGCCACTAGACCATCAGGGACATACTTCCTAGAAAAGTCCAATCTGCTGTCATTTATTATAAAATTTAGGTCATTTGTACAGTTAAATGTTCAATTGAGGCCAATGAACAAAGTTCACCACAATTCTGCAGCTGAGGACATATACTGAATACAAGCACTGTGAGGTTCTTTGACAGCAGTTCAAAGAACTCTGTACACACGAGGAACCCTGTTTTCCCTGACCGGGAATCGAACCCTGGCCGCGGCGGTGAAAGCGCCGAATCCTGGCCACTAGACCATCAGGGACATACTTTCCATAACGTTCAATCTCCTATGAATTATTATAAAAGGTAGGGCCTGTGTACAGTGAAATGCTCAATTCAGGCCGATAAACAAAGTTTGTCATTGTTTTTTTTTCGCAAAAGCATTCTTTCCCAGGCTGTAACTCAAGGCATATACTGAATACAAGTGCATTGAGGGTTATTGACAGTAGTACAAAGATCTCAGTACACACGAGGAACCAGAATTCCTATTTTCCCTGACCGGGAATCGAACCCGGGCCGCGGCGGTGAGAGCGCCGAATCCTAGCCACTAGACCATCAGGGACATACTTCCTAGAAAAGTCCAATCTGCTGTCATTTATTATAAAATTTAGGTCATTTGTACAGTTAAATGTTCAATTGAGGCCAATGAACAAAGTTCACCACAATTCTGCAGCTGAGGACATATACTGAATACAAGCACTGTGAGGTTCTTTGACAGCAGTTCAAAGAACTCTGTACACACGAGGAACCCTGTTTTCCCTGACCGGGAATCGAACCCTGGCCGCGGCGGTGAAAGCGCCGAATCCTGGCCACTAGACCATCAGGGACATACTTTCCATAACGTTCAATCTCCTATGAATTATTATAAAAGGTAGGGCCTGTGTACAGTGAAATGCTCAATTCAGGCCGATAAACAAAGTTTGTCACTGTTTTTTTCTAAAAAGCATTCTTTCCCAGGCTGTAACTCAAGGCATATACTGAATACAAGTGCATTGAGGGTTATTGACAGTAGTACAAAGATCTCAGTACCCACGAGGAACCAGAATTCCTATTATCCCTGACCGGGAATCGAATCCAGGCTGTGGCGGTGAGAGCGCCGAATCCTAGCGACTAGACCATCAAGGACATACTTCTTAGAAAAGTCCAATCTTTTTTCATTTATTATAAAATGTAGGTCATTTGTACAGTTAAATGTTCAATTGAGACCAATGAACAAAGTTCACCACAATTCTTCTCATTCCAATACTGTAGCTGAGGACATATACTGAATACAAGCACTGTGAGGTTCTTTGACAGCAGTTCGAAGAACTCTTCACACACGAGGAAACACAATTCCTGTTTTCCCTGACCGGGAATCGAACCTGGGCCGCTGCGGTGAGAGCGCCGAATCCTAGCCACTAGACCATCAGGGACATACTTTCTAGAAATGTCCAATCTGCTTTCATATATTATAAAATGTAGGTCATTTGTACAGTTAAATGTTCAATTGAGGCCAATGAACAAAGTTCACCACAATTCTGCAGCTGAGGACATATACTGAATACGAGCACTGTGAGGTTCTTTGACAGCAGTTCAAAGAACTCTGTACACACGAGGAACCCTGTTTTCCCTGACCGGGAATCGAACCGGGCCGCGGCGGTGAAAGCGCCGAATCCTAGCCACTAGACCATCAGGGACATACGTTCAGTAACGTTCAATCTCCTATGAATTATTATAAAAGGTAGGGCCTGTGTACAGTGAAATGCTCAATTCAGGCCGATAAACAAAGTTTGTCATTGTTTTTTTCTCAAAAGCATTCTTTCCCATGCTATAACTCAAGGCATATACTGAATACAAGTGCATTGAGGGTTATTGACAGTAGTACAAAGATCTCAGTACCCACGAGGAACCAGAATTCCTATTATCCCTAACCGGGAATCGAACCCAGGCCGTGGCGGTGAGAGCGCCGAATCCTAGCCACTAGACCATCAAGGATATACTTCTTGGAAATGTCCAATCTTTTTTCATTTATTATAAAATGTAGGTCATTTGTACAGTTAAATGTTCAATTGAGACCAATGAACAAAGTTCACCACAATTCTTCTCATTCCAATACTGTAGCTGAGGACATATACTGAATACAAGCACTGTGAGGTTCTTTGACAGCAGTTCGAAGAACTCTTCACACACGAGGAAACACAATTCCTGTTTTCCCTGACCGGGAATCGAACCCGGGCCGCGGCGGTGAGAGCACCGAATCCTAGCCACTAGACCATCAGGGAAATACTTTCTAGAAATGTCCAATCTGCTTTCATATATTATAAAATGTAGGTCATTTGTACAGTTAAATGTTCAATTGAGGCCAATGAACAAAGTTCACCACAATTCTGCAGCTGAGGACATATACTGAATACGAGCACTGTGAGGTTCTTTGACAGCAGTTCAAAGAACTCTGTACACACGAGGAACCCTGTTTTCCCTGACAGGGAATCGAACCGGGCCGCGGCGGTGAAAGCGCCGAATCCTAGCCACTAGACCATCAGGGACATACGTTCAGTAACGTTCAATCTTGATTGATTGATTGAATATTTTATTAGGCAAAAAATGTAAAACAACACATTTACATTTAAAATACTTTGTCTAACAGGTCCGTTCATAAAAGTCCTTGCGGACTTGTTTCCAATGAGGGCCTTGGTATTCAATTCATAGACATATATAGTGGCATCACAGTTCGAATATCATTACACAAAGAAAATAAAAAAAACAGTAAGAATATATATATATCTATATATCTATATATATATCTATACACATATATATATATATATACATACATATATACATACATATAATACTATGTACAACAAAAGAAATAAAAAAAAAAGGGGGGGGGGGGATATGTACAAGAACAGGGGGGGGTCGGCTATCTAATGGGAAAATGGTACTACCTCCTCTTTTGGCCTCCTGAAAGGTGATTTTTTAAGGCTCTTTTAAATGAGCCCAGCGAACTGCATTTTTTGAGGGATGGGGTTAGCCCATTCCAATCCTGGGTGGCAGTGCTGTAGAAGGAGAATTTGCCCATGTTTGTTTTATGGGTGGGTGGTACCAAATTGTTGTTAACGCTCCCTCTGGTATTGTGACTGTGGGTATCACTAACCTTTTGGAGGTATTTACTCAGATATGCGGGAATAGGGGGCATATCGGGCAAATTTTCGTTTACAATTTTGAAGGCCAGTCCCATTTTTAGTTGTTTAACCCTGTCTTCCACCCTGAGCCAGCCTAGGCTGGCAAAATGGGTGGGAGAAAGGTGGGTCATGGGCCCCAATCCGAGGAGTAGCCGAATCAGTTTGTTTTGGGAGGTTTGAAGCTTAGTCTTCAGTGACACTGAGGTGTTGGAGTACCAGGAGGTGCTAGCATAGTCAAAATGTGGTTGGATCAGGGCCCCTGAGAGGGTCCTGAGGGCCTGTGGGTTGACAAAAGAGGAAACTCTGCCCATAAATTTGGTTCTCTGGTTTACTATTTTGACCACCTTTGTCCCCATGCTTTCACCCGACAGGTATTTGTCGAGAATACAACCCAAATAGGTAAGCTCTTCTTTGCTAGCGATAATTGTGTCATCGACTTTGACCTTGAAATCATTTACCTCCATCTGTCTGAGGGAATGTTTGGTCCCAAAGAGAATGGATTCAGTTTTCCCAAGGTGTAGTGACAGTTTGTTATCGGTAAGCCAAGTACGGATTTTTGAGAGTTCAGAGCTGAGCGCCTCCTCAACTTGCAACTTGTCCTCTCCCGAGATCAGGAGTGCCGAGTCATCAGCGAACAGGAACAATTTGCAGTTACAGGCAGCATTCATGTCGTTAATGTATAAAAGGAACAGTAACGGCCCAAGAATGCTGCCCTGAGGAACCCCACAGCTCACCGGGAGGGAAGAGGACATGGTTCCGTTGATGTCAAGTCAAGTCAAGTCAATTTATTTATAAAGCACATTTAAAAACAACCAGGTTGACCAAAGTGCTGTACAACAAGAAGAACAGTAAGAACATTTGCTAAATCAAACACAGTAAAAACAGCATTATAAGACATTTTAAATACACCAGGAGAAATAAAAACAGTGGTAGGTAAACACATGGCTGTGCGAAAGTGTGGGGGGGTGGGGATTCTAAGGCTGAAATGCAAGAGAGAATAGGTGTGTCTTAAGTCTGGACTTAAAGATGCCCAGGGAGGGGGCGAGCCTAACAATGGATGGGAGGCTGTTCCAGAGTGCTGGGCCGGCTACAGAAAAAGCTCGGTCACCCTTTTGCCTGAGGTTGGCCGTAATGGCCTTAAGAAATCTCTGGCCAGAGGATCTCAGTATCCTTGTGTTGTCAGGGGGGGACAAAAGTTCTGCAATGTATGGTGGTGCGAGTCCATTGAGAGCTTTAAAAACAAATAAAAGTATTTTAAAAACTGTCCTAAATCTGACTGGCAGCCAATGTAGAGAAGCCAGTACAGGGGTGATGTGTTCTCGTCTACGCGTTCCAGTCAGTAGTCTGGCCGCAGCATTTTGTACGAGCTGGAGGCGGGAGAGGGAGGCATTTGGAAGCCCTATGTACAAGGAGTTGCAATAATCCAGCCGTGATGTAACAAAGGCGTGGATTATCTTCTCTAAGTCGTGGGTAGAGAGAAATGATTTTATTTGTGATATTTGCCTTATTTGAAAAAAGCTTCCCTTAACTACGGAATTGATTTGCTTATCAAATTTCAGGGCTGAGTCAAATAGTACACCAAGGTTTTTTGCATGTGGTTTGATGAAAGGAGATAAGGATGCAAGTGAGGCAGAGATCTCTGTGGCTTTGTCTGGGGGGCAAAAGAGTACTATTTCAGTTTTTTCGTCATTTAGCCTGAGGAAGTTTGTTGACATCCAGGACTTGATCTCGGTGAGACAGTCAAGCAGGGGTTTGATGGATGTGTTTCTGTCGGGCTTGAGGGGGATGTATAGTTGAGTATCATCTGCATAAAGATGAAAGGAAATGCCATATTTACGGATGATGGAGCCTAGGGGGAGTATGTATAGTGAGAAGAGGATGGGCCCAAGAATGGATCCTTGGGGTACCCCACAGGTGAGGGGGGCAGGAGAGGAAGAGGCAGTACCAATTTCAACTGTGAAGGATCTGTCTTGGAGGTATGATTCAAACCATTTTAATGCTATTTCTGTGATGCCGACCTCATGGTTGAGTCGGGAAGTGAGTATACTATAGTCTACCGTATCGAATGCGGCACTAAGGTCGAGCAATAGCAGGACCGCACAGTCACCCTTATCAACAGTCAAGAGCAAATCATTTGTTACTCTTAACAACGCTGACTCCGTGCTGTGTTGTGACCTGAAACCGGATTGGAAAACTTCTAGTGAACTGTTTGCATCGAGGAATGATTGTAGTTGGCCAAATACAACCCTTTCCAGGACCTTTGATATGAACGGTAATTTGGATATGGGACGGTAGCTTGAGGGGACTGTGGGATCGAGGTTGGGTTTTTTAATAATTGGCTGAACAACTGCATGTTTGAAAAATTGGGGGACATGACCGGAGCTAAGACAGGCATTTATAATCGACAGGACACTAGGACCCAGCGTGTCGAAGGCTTCTTTGAGCAACTGTGAGGGGACAATGTCGAGGGAACAGGTTGTGGGTTTCATGTGCGAAACGATGTCCTGCAGGTGAGAGAGGGACACAGGCTCGAAATGACGGAGAGTAGCACTGGGCACAGGGGGTGAGGGGTGGCTATATGAGGAGGGTGAGATGCTTGACCTGATGTCAGACACCTTTTTAACAAAAAAAGTGAGAAAAACATCACAGGTGATGAGGGGCGTGGTGTCAGTGGTTGAAGGGTTTAAGACTGTGTTGATGGTGTCAAAGAGGACTCTTGGGTTATTGCAGTTTTTGGTGATGAGGTCTGAAAAATATTTTACTCTTCCGATTTCAACAGTGTCTTGGTATTGGATTAGGCTCTCTCTCAGGGTGTTGTAGTAAATTTGTATTCGGTTTGTTTTCCACTTACGCTCCGCCTTTCTGCACTCTTGACGTGCGGCTCTAGTGGCCTCGTTTAGCCATGGCTGGGTTTTGGCTTTGGGCCGCCTGGATTTTAGTGGGGCAACATGATCCAGGATGTTTTGGCAGGTGGAATTAAATAATGTGACCAGCACATCCGTGCTCATATGGGGAGGTGAGGCCTCGATGATGTAGCGGTTTGGGGCCATGGAGTAGGAGTTGGTGAAATTAGTGGTGGACACACTGTTTATGTGCCGGGAAAGGCGACCAGATAGGTGGGGTTTTGGTGCTTGGTAGGGAAGAGTGGCATTAAATACAATGGGCTTATGATCCGAGAGACACAACACTTCGTCACATATATCAATATTACAAACTGAAAAACCAAAAGATAGAATTAAATCTAATGTGTGGCCATGCTTGTGAGTGGGGCCGTTGACATTTTGGACAAAACTGAGAGACTCGATGAGGTTTTCGAAATCTCTAACAAGCGGGCCGGACGGACAATCAACATGAATGTTGAAGTCGCCGACCACCTGGATTTTGTCCCATTTGAGAACAATAGAGGACAGGAAATCTCCAAACTCATGGATGAAATTACTGGATTTTGGGGGTCGATATACTATAACAAAGAGCACAGGGAATGACAGGTCAACTTCAAACAGTTGGAGTTCGAAGCTAGGGTAGGAGAGGGGGGTCAGGGGTCGACAATGAAAGCTGTTTTTGAAAATACAGGCTAGGCCACCGCCGACACGGCCTGTGGTTCTAGGGGAACTAAGAAAATGACAGTCAATGGGAGAAAGTTTAATGAGGGAACTTGAATCGCCGGCCTCAAGCCAGGTCTCGGTGATGAATATGAAGTCCAGTTTGCGGGATGTGAAGAAGTTCTTGAGGATGGTTGGCTTATTTCGCACTGACCTAGCATTGAGCAATGCCATTTTGATGGAGTGAGGGCCATGTAGGGCAGGGGGAGCCCGCTGCAGGTGTCTAATATTTCGAGTATCCACTCCACGGAGCTGAGTCAAGAAGTTAGCTGAGAGTGATTTACATGGACGGTGAGTTTCACAAACTAGGATGGGGAAGGGTAATGGGGGAGATTGTATTATGGTGGGGGGAGAGTGGCAATGTTGAGGGGAAATGATGGGTGCTGGTTGCTGGCGTCATGGAATTCCAGGCTCGGAGAGCTGGGAGATGATGTTAGAGGCCAGTATTTTTTTCCCCTTATTATTTAAGTGGACCTTGTCGTGGAAAAGCTTAGGGATATTCCAAGAGGAATCAAAGTTGTCAATATAACCATATCCGCAGGCAATACAAAAGTTGCGGATCCAGTTATCGGTACTAAATAGGCGGCTGAATAATTCAGAGTGGGTGTGGAGAGTTGGTAATAGGCCTGAAAACATGCACTTTTTGTTCTGACTTTCAATTAGGTTGGCTAGAGCCTCATATTCCTTTCGCATGAATACTGATTGGGTGGGACGTGATTTTATATCATTTACACCAATGTGGACAATGACAGTATGGACAGACTGGTGGCGCTGGAGGATATCTGGAATATGTGTTATGAGGTCTTTGATTTTTGCACCAGAGAATGAATAGGTGATGCAGTCAGGGATGGCTACTAATTATAGAGTCACCAAGGAGGACGTATTTTGGAGGTGAAAAGTGTATGGGATTTTCAGTGCCACCATTGGCTGTATTAGTCTCTGTTTCAATAGTAGAAGTAGTTCCATGTATCACAGTGGGAGGAGGGGGCGGGTCACTGGATACTAGCTCGGCCGAAGCGGTGACGTCATCCTTGGGCACAGCTGGGGTCATCAACTTTTTTACGCTGGACGAAGGAGATGGAGCACGCTCGGACAAATTGTTGGCAACAGGTGGGGACGACGGAGAGGGACAACGTCGACTACGTTTGAGGTCTTTTTTCGGGGTCAGCAACAGCGAGTTGCAATCTCGCTTCCGAGTGGAGTTTGGATTGGAGCGAGTCTGTTTCTCGTGTGCAGCAAGTGAGCGGGTATCCATAGCAACCCCGGACGCTGCTGTTAGCATGTCGCTAGCTAGCGATAGCTCCCCGCTAACATCACTAGCATTCTCTGTAGTATTGGCAAGTGGGGAGAAGCCGTTGAACAGTGGGATAGGAGAGAACAGCGGGAGAGAAAACTGTTTTCCCCTCTTTACAACCGATGCCCATAGAGGAGAGTTGGCTGAAGATGCACCGTGGATTTTGGACTTCTTTCTGCGGGGTTTAGCTCCCTCCAATTCATTCAGCCGGCAGAGGACCGATGACTTTCTTCGGAGGATGTCGGCTAAAAGGTCCTCTATGGTGTGGAGCTGGGATCTCAAGTTGGAAAGCTCGGACCCGGAGTCCTCTGCTGGGGTGAGTGGAGTCGATGGCATTCTGTGGGAAAGAAAATAATTGCCAGTACACAGCGCTAGGCTAGGAAAATGGATGATGTTGATGGCGAATGCTGGGTTTTAGCTGAGGTGTTGTTGACTAGAGCAATACGTACACACAAGGGCACCGTGCGGTGCCCGTTGCGGTCATCTGGTGTAAGGATATTGTTGATCTGATGTAGAGTGGAGGGTGTTTGTAGTTCTATTTCTTGAAGTGGTACTTACTCGCAAGGGCTCCGAAAGGAGCCCAGTGCGGGGATCAGGCGTAGTCGATCAGCCAGGTCTGTTGACATCAGCCGGGGAACTTCGCCGACCGTGGCGGTCTGATCGCGGTGAATTAGGACTACGTTTAAAATATGTGACTTGATCATTCAATATCTGGAGTTGCTGAATAGAACCCAAATGTGTCCAGATCGGTGGGTCCGCTACTTTTAAATCACGATAGAGAGGAGACTAGAAAGCAGTTAGCAGCACTGCTGGCGTGTGAGTCCAGGTTGTCGTCATCCAAACTTGTGAACGAGACATCCGATCTTGCTCAACCACTTGCTCTCTACCCTCCAAGTAGGATCTCATCCAGTTTAATGATGTGCAGTCAAAACCAATCGCCCTCAGCTTATCAAATAAAATTGAATGGTTTACAGTGTCGAACGCTTTTTGGAGGTCCAACATGACCATGCCGCAGTATTTGCCCGCGTCTACCTCACGTTTGATGTAGTCGGTCAAATACATCAGGCATGTGTCAGTGGAATGGGAGGTTCTGAAGCCCGATTGGAATTCAAACAACAGTTTATGCTCGCTGAGGTAGCTGTTGATTTGTTCTTGAATTAATCGCTCTACAACCTTTGAGATGGAACAAAGGATGGAAACAGGCCTATAGTTGCCAGGTTCTAATTTGCTTCCTTTTTTATGTAGAGGGATTACTCTTGCCAATTTTGAAATCCTGTGGGACGTGACACTGGCTGATGGATAGGTTTGTGATTTGGGCTACTATGGGGGCAATAGCAGTAGCTGCGTCTCTGAGGAATCTGGTGGGGATATTGTCAAGGCCGGTGGCCTTGTTCGGCTGGAGGGCTAAAAGTTGTCTCTGCACATCATCAGCATTTACTGGTTTGAATGAGAAGGAGTCTTTTTTAGCCTCTAGTTTGTCATAGTAAGCATGGATGTGGTCAGAGCCGTACAAACCTGAATGCTGAGGAAGTTTGCTTACCAACTGGGTTGCAATGGTGGTAAAAAAGCTGTTAAAACAGTTCGCAACCGCTTGCTTGTCGGTAATTAGCACGCCACTTGAAATAATGCAGATGTTTGTAGTTTTGGTTTGAATTTTGTTGTTGCAGCCCAATTTCTGTAGCGCTTCCCACAACTTTTGTGGGTGGCTTTTGTTTGCCTCAATGCTTTCATTTAAGAAATTCTTTTTGGCAGTTTTGACCAATTTGTTTACTACATTTCGTTGATTTCTGCATCTTTCAAGTAGTTGCAAATTTTTGCATTTCCTAAACTCAGAGTACAATTTGTTTCTGAGTTTGATGGCATTTAGGATGTCTTCCTTCATCCAGGGTTGTGTACGGGCTCTGACTCTCACCACCTTCTTGGGCGCTAGGCTATCAATAACAGACACAAAGGCAGTTTTGAAACCAGACCAAGACTCCTCAGCCGAGGAGCCATTGAGTACATTTGACCAATCCATTTTCTCAAGAGCTGTTGTGAGAGCTTCTGATGAGTAAGTTTTCATAGCCCTGCAGCTGACCGTGCTATGACTGTCAACTACAGATCTGTGAATCTTACGCGTGCAGAAAATGATGTTATGGTCGCTTAGACTGCACTCGATGACCCCACTTAAAGGAATCCTCGACTGGTCTGATGTCAAAATGAGGTCAATGATGGTCTGAGAAGTGGGGCCTACCCTCGTGATATTCATCTCCTATGAATTATTATAAAAGGTAGGGCCTGTGTACAGTGAAATGCTCAATTCAGGCCGATAAACAAAGTTTGTCACTGTTTTTTTCTCAAAAGCATTCTTTCCCATGCTATAACTCAAGGCATATACTGAATACAAGTGCATTGAGGGTTATTGACAGTAGTACAAAGATCTCAGTACCCACGAGGAACCAGAATTCCTATTATCCCTGACCGGGAATCGAACCCAGGCCGTGGCGGTGAGAGCGCCGAATCCTAGCCACTAGACCATCAAGGACATACTTCTTAGAAAAGTCCAATCTTTTTTCATTTATTATAAAATGTAGGTCATTTGTACAGTTAAATGTTCAATTGAGACCAATGAACAAAGTTCACCACAATTCTTCTCATTCCAATACTGTAGCTGAGGACATATACTGAATACAAGCACTGTGAGGTTCTTTGACAGCAGTTCGAAGAACTCTTTACACACGAGGAAACACAATTCCTGTTTTCCCTGACCGGGAATCGAACCCGGGCCGCGGCGGTGAGAGCGCTGAATGCTAGCCACTAGACCATCAGGGACATACTTTCTAGAAATGTCCAATCTGGTTTCATATATTATAAAATATAGGTCATTTACAGTTAAATGTTCAATTGAGGCCAATGAACAAAGTTCACCACAATTCTGCAGCTGAGGACATATACTGAATACAAGCACTGTGAGGTTCTTTGACAGCAGTTCAAAGAACTCTGTACACACGAGGAACCCTGTTTTCCCTGACCGGGAATCGAACCCGGTTCCGCGACGGTGAAAGCGCCGAATCCTAGCCACTAGACCATCAGGGACATACATTCAGTAACGTTCAATCTCCTATGAATTATTATAAAAGGTAGGGCCTGTGTACAGTGAAATGCTCAATTCAGGCCGATAAACAAAGTTTGTCACTGTTTTTTTCTCAAAAGCATTCTTTCCCATGCTGTAACTTAAGGCATATACTGAATACAAGTGCATTGAGGGTTATTGACAGTAGTACAAAGATCTCAGTACCCACGAGGAACCAGAATTCCTATTTTCCCTGACCGGGAATCAAACCCAGGCCGTGGCGGTGAGAGCGCCGAATACTAGCCACTAGACCATCAAGGACATACTTTTTAGAAAAGTCCAATCTTTTTTCATTTATTATAAAATGTAGGTCATTTGTACAGTTAAATGTTCAATTGAGACCAATGAACAAAGTTCACCACAATTCTTCTCATTCCAATACTGTAGCTGAGGACATATACTGAATACAAGCACTGTGAGGTTCTTTGACAGCAGTTCGAAGAACTTTTTACACACAAGGAAACACAATTCCTGTTTTCCCTGACCGGGAATCGAACTCGGGCCGCGGCGGTGAGAGCGCCGAATCCTAGCCACTAGACCATCAGGGCCATACTTTCTAGAAAAGTCCAATCTGCTTTCATTTATTATAAAATGTAGGTCATTTGTACAGTTAAATGTTCAATTGAGGCCACTTCACCACAATTCTGTAGCTGAGGACATATATACTGAATACAAGCACTGTGAGGTTCTTTGACAGCAGTTCAAAGAACTCTGTACACACGAGGAACCCTGTTTTCCCTGACCGGGAATCGAACCCGGGCCGCGGCGGTGAAAGCGCCGAATCCTAGCAACTACAACATCAGGGACATACGTTCCGTAACTTTCAATCTCCTATGAATTATTATAAAAGGTAGGGCCTGTGTACAGTGAAATGCTCAATTCAGGCCGATAAACAAAGTTTGTCATTCTTTTTTTCTCAAAAGCATTCTTTCCCAGGCTGTAACTCAAGGCATATACTGAATACAAGTGCATTGAGGGTTATTGACAGTAGTACAAAGATCTCAGTACACACGAGGAACCAGAATTCCTATTTTCCCTGACCGGGAATCGAACCCAGGCCGCGTCGGTGAGAGCGCCGAATCCTAGCCACTAGACCATCAGGGACATACTTCCTAGAAAAGTCCAATCTGCTTTCATTTATTATAAAATGTAGGTCATTTGTAAAGTTAAATGTTCAATTGAGGCCAATGAACAAAGTTCACCACAATTCTTCTCATTCCAATACTGTAGCTGAGGACATATACTGAATACAAGCACTGTGAGGTTCTTTAACAGCAGTTCGAAGAACTCTTCACACACGAGGAAACACAATTCCTGTTTTCCCTGACCGGGAATCGGACCCGGGCCGCGGCGGTGAGGGTGCCGAATCCTAGCCACTAGACCATCAGGGACATACTTTCTAGAAATGTCCAATCTGCTTTCATGTATTATAAAATGTAGGTCATTTGTACAGTTAAATGTTCAATTGAGGCCAATGAACAAAGTTACCACAATTCTGCAGCTGAGGGCATATACTGAATACAAGCACTGTGAGGTTCTTTGACAGCAGTTCAAAGAACTCTGTACACACGAGGAACCCTGTTTTCCCTGACCGGAAATCGAACCCGGGCCGCGGCGGTGAAAGCGCCGAATCCTAGCCACTAGACCATCAGGGACATACATTCAGTAACGTTCAATCTCCTATGAATTATTATAAAAGGTAGGGCCTGTGTACAGTGAAATGCTCAAGTCAGGCCGATAAACAAAGTTTGTCATTGTTTTTTTTCTCAAAAGCATTCTTCCCCAGGCTTTAACTCAAGGCATATACTGAATACAAGTGCATTGAGGGTTATTGACAGTAGTACAAAGATATCAGTACACACGAGGAACCAAAATTCCTATTTTCCCTGACCGGGAATCGAACCCGGGCCGCGGCGGTGAGAGCGCCGAATCCTAGCCACTAGACCATCAGGGACATACTTTCTAGAAAAGTCCAATCTGTTTTCATTTATTATAAAATGTAGGTCATTTGTACAGTTAAATGTTCAATTGAGGCCAATGAACAAAGTTCACCAAAAATCTTCTCATTCCTATACTGTAGCTGAGGATATATACTGAATACAAGCACTGTGAGGTTCTTCGACAGCAGTTCGAAGAACTCTTTACACACGAGGAAACACAATTCCTGTTTTCCCTGACCGGGAATCGAACCCAGGCCGCGGCGGTGAGAGCGCCGAATCCTAGCCACTAGACCATCAGGGACATACTTCCTAGAAAAGTCCAATCTGCTTTCATTTATTATAAAATGTAGGTCATTTGTACAGTTAAATGTTCAATTGAGGCCAATGAACAAAGTTCACCACAATTCTGCAGCTGAGGACATATACTGAATACAAACACTGTGAGGTTCTTTGACAGCAGTTCGAAGAACTCTTTACACACGAGGAAACACAATTCCTGTTTTCCCTGACCGGGAATCGAACCCGGGCCGCGGCGGTGAGAGCGCCGAATCCTAGCCACTAGACCATCAGGGACATACTTTCGAGAAAAGTCCAATCTGATTTCTTTTATTATAAAATGTAGGTCATTTGTACAGTTAAATGTTCAATTGAGGCCAATGAACAAAGTTCACCACAATTCTGTAGCTGAGGACATACACTGAATACAAGCACTGTGAGGTTCTTTGACAGCAGTTCAAAGAACTCTGTAAACACGATGAACCCTGTTTTCCCTGATCGGGAATCGAACCCGGGCCGCGGCGGTGAAAGTGCCGAATCCTAGCCACTAGATCATCAGGGACATACGTTCCGTAACGTTCAATCTCCTATGAATTATTATAAAAGGTAGGGCCTGTGTACAGTGAAATGCTCAATTCAGGCCGATAAACAAAGTTTGTCATTGTGTTTTTCTCAAAAGCATTCTTCCCCAGGCTGTAACTCAAGGCATATACTGAATACAAGTGCATTGAGGGTTATTGACAGTAGTACAAAGATCTCAGTACACACGAGGAACCAGAATTCCTCTTTTCCCTGACCGGGAATCGAACCCAGGCCGCGGCGGTGAGAGCGCCGAATCCTAGCCACTAGACCATCAGGGACATACATTCAGTAACGTTCAATCTACTATGAATTATTATAAAAGGTAGGGCCTGTGTACAGTGAAATGCTCCATTCAGGCCGATAAACAAAGTTTGTCATTGCTTTTTTCTCAAAAGCATTCTTTCCCAGGCTGTAACTCAAGGCATATACTGAATACAAGTGCATTGAGGGTTATTGACAGTAGTACAAAGATCTCAGTACACACGAGGAACCAGAATTCCTATTTTCCCTGACCGGGAATCGAACCCAGGCCGCGGCGGTGAGAGCGCCGAATCCTAGCCACTAGACCATCAGGGACATACTTCCTAGAAAAGTCCAATCTGCTTTCATTTATTATAAAATGTAGGTCATTTGTACAGTTAAATGTTCAATTGAGGCCAATGAACAAAGTTCACCACAATTCTGCAGCTGAGGACATATACTGAATACAAGCACTGTGAGGTTCTTTGACAGCAGTTCGAAGAACTCTGTACACACGAGGAACCCTGTTTTCCCTGACCGGAAATCGAACCCGGGCCGCGGCGGTGAAAGCGCCGAATCCTAGCCACTAGACCATCAGGGACATACATTCAGTAACGTTCAATCTCCTATGAATTATTATAAAAGGTAGGGCCTGTGTACAGTGAAATGCTCAAGTCAGGCCGATAAACAAAGTTTGTCATTGTTTTTTTTCTCAAAAGCATTCTTCCCCAGGCTTTAACTCAAGGCATATACTGAATACAAGTGCATTGAGGGTTATTGACAGTAGTACAAAGATATCAGTACACACGAGGAACCAAAATTCCTATTTTCCCTGACCGGGAATCGAACCCGGGCCGCGGCGGTGAGAGCGCCGAATCCTAGCCACTAGACCATCAGGGACATACTTTCTAGAAAAGTCCAATCTGTTTTCATTTATTATAAAATGTAGGTCATTTGTACAGTTAAATGTTCAATTGAGGCCAATGAACAAAGTTCACCAAAAATCTTCTCATTCCTATACTGTAGCTGAGGATATATACTGAATACAAGCACTGTGAGGTTCTTCGACAGCAGTTCGAAGAACTCTTTACACACGAGGAAACACAATTCCTGTTTTCCCTGACCGGGAATCGAACCCAGGCCGCGGCGGTGAGAGCGCCGAATCCTAGCCACTAGACCATCAGGGACATACTTCCTAGAAAAGTCCAATCTGCTTTCATTTATTATAAAATGTAGGTCATTTGTACAGTTAAATGTTCAATTGAGGCCAATGAACAAAGTTCACCACAATTCTGCAGCTGAGGACATATACTGAATACAAACACTGTGAGGTTCTTTGACAGCAGTTCGAAGAACTCTTTACACACGAGGAAACACAATTCCTGTTTTCCCTGACCGGGAATCGAACCCGGGCCGCGGCGGTGAGAGCGCCGAATCCTAGCCACTAGACCATCAGGGACATACTTTCGAGAAAAGTCCAATCTGATTTCTTTTATTATAAAATGTAGGTCATTTGTACAGTTAAATGTTCAATTGAGGCCAATGAACAAAGTTCACCACAATTCTGTAGCTGAGGACATACACTGAATACAAGCACTGTGAGGTTCTTTGACAGCAGTTCAAAGAACTCTGTAAACACGATGAACCCTGTTTTCCCTGATCGGGAATCGAACCCGGGCCGCGGCGGTGAAAGTGCCGAATCCTAGCCACTAGATCATCAGGGACATACGTTCCGTAACGTTCAATCTCCTATGAATTATTATAAAAGGTAGGGCCTGTGTACAGTGAAATGCTCAATTCAGGCCGATAAACAAAGTTTGTCATTGTGTTTTTCTCAAAAGCATTCTTCCCCAGGCTGTAACTCAAGGCATATACTGAATACAAGTGCATTGAGGGTTATTGACAGTAGTACAAAGATCTCAGTACACACGAGGAACCAGAATTCCTCTTTTCCCTGACCGGGAATCGAACCCAGGCCGCGGCGGTGAGAGCGCCGAATCCTAGCCACTAGACCATCAGGGACATACATTCAGTAACGTTCAATCTACTATGAATTATTATAAAAGGTAGGGCCTGTGTACAGTGAAATGCTCCATTCAGGCCGATAAACAAAGTTTGTCATTGCTTTTTTCTCAAAAGCATTCTTTCCCAGGCTGTAACTCAAGGCATATACTGAATACAAGTGCATTGAGGGTTATTGACAGTAGTACAAAGATCTCAGTACACACGAGGAACCAGAATTCCTATTTTCCCTGACCGGGAATCGAACCCAGGCCGCGGCGGTGAGAGCGCCGAATCCTAGCCACTAGACCATCAGGGACATACTTCCTAGAAAAGTCCAATCTGCTTTCATTTATTATAAAATGTAGGTCATTTGTACAGTTAAATGTTCAATTGAGGCCAATGAACAAAGTTCACCACAATTCTGCAGCTGAGGACATATACTGAATACAAGCACTGTGAGGTTCTTTGACAGCAGTTCGAAGAACTCTTTACACACGAGGAAACACAATTCCTGTTTTCTCTTACCGGGAATCGAACCCCGGCCGCGGCGGTGAGAGCGCCGAATCCTAGCCACTAGACCATCAGGGACATACTTTCTAGAAAAGTCCAATCTGCTTTCATTTATTATAAAATGTAGGTCATTTGTACAGTTAAATGTTCAATTGAGGCCAATGAACAAAGTTCACCACAATTCTGTAGCTGAGGACATACACTGTGAGGTTCTTTGACAGCAGTTCAAAGAACTCTGTACACACGAGGAACCCTGTTTTCCCTGATCGGGAATGGAACACGGGCCGCGGCGGTGAAAGCGCCGAATCCTAGCCACTAGACCATCAGGGACATACTTTCTAGAAAAGTCCAATCTGCTTTCATTTATTATAAAATGTAGGTCATTTGTACAGTTAAATGTTCAATTGAGGCCAATGAACAAAGTTCACCACAATTCTTCTCATTCCAATACTGTAGCTGAGGACATATACTGAATACAAGCACTGTGAGGTTCTTTGACAGCAGTTCGAAGAACTCTTTAAACACGAGGAAACACAATTCCTGTTTTCCCTGACCGGGAATCGAACCCGGGCCGCTGCGGTGAGAGCGCCGAATCCTAGCCACTAGACCATCAGGGACATACATTCAGTAACGTTCAATCTCCTATGAATTATTATAAAAGGTAGGGCCTGTGTACAGTGAAATGCTCAATTCAGGCCGATAAACAAAGTTTGTCATTGTTTTTTTCTCAAAAGCATTCTTTCCCAGGCTGTAACTCAAGGCATATACTGAATACAAGTGCATTGAGGGTTATTGACAGTAGTACAAAGATCTCAGTACACACGAGGAACCAGAATTCCTATTTTCCCTGACCGGGAATCGAACCCGAGCCGCGGCGGTGAGAGCGCCAAATCCTAGCCACTATACCATCAGGGACATACTTTCTAGAAAAGTCCAATCTGCTTTCATTTATTATAAAATGTAGGTCATTTGTACAGTTAAATGTTCAATTGAGGCCATTGAACAAAGTTCACCACAATTCTTCTCATTCCAATACTGCAGCTGAGGACATATACTGAATACAAGCACTGTGAGGTTCTTTGACAGCAGTTCGAAGAACTCTTTACACACGAGGAAACACAATTCCTGTTTTCCCTGACCGGGAATCGAACCCGGGCCGCGGCGGTGAGAGCGCCGAATCCTAGCCACTAGACCATCAGGGACATACATTCAGTAACGTTCAATCTCCTATGAATTATTATAAAAGGTGGGCCTGTGTACAGTGAAATGCTCAATTCAGGCCGATGAACAAAGTTAGTCATTGTTTTTTTCTCAAAAGCATTCTTTCCCAGGCTCTAACTCAAGGCATATACTAAATACAAGTGCATTGAGGGTTATTGACAGTAGTACAAAGATCTCAGTACACACGAGGAACCAGAATTCCTATTTTCCCTGACCGGGAATTGAACCCAGGCCGCGGCGGTGAGAGCGCCGAATCCTAGCCACTAGACCATCAGGGACATACTTCCTAGAAAAGTCCAATCTGCTTTCATTTATTATAAAATGTAGGTCATTTGTACAGTTAAATGTTCAATTGAGGCCAATGAACAAAGTTCACCACAATTCTGCAGCTGAGGACATATACTGAATACAAGCACTGTGAGGTTCTTTGACAGCAGTTCGAAGAACTCTTTACACACGAGGAAACACAATTCCTGTTTTCCCTGACCGGGAATCGAACCCGGGCCGCGGCGGTGAGAGCGCCGAATCCTAGCCACTAGACCATCAGGGACATACTTTCAAGATAAGTCCAATCGGATTTATTTTATTATAAAATGTAGGTCATTTGTACAGTTAAATGTTTAATTGAGGCCAATGAACAAAGTTCACCACAATTCTGCAGCTGAGGACATACACTGAATACAAGCACTGTGAGGTTCTTTGACAGCAGTTCAAAGAACTCTGTACACACGATGAACCCTGTTTTCCCTGATCGGGAATCGAACCCGGGCCGCGGCGGTGAAAGCGCCGAATCCTAGCCACTAGACCATCAGGGACATACGTTCCGTAACGTTCAATCTCCTATGAATTATTATAAAAGGTAGGGCCTGTGTACAGTGAAATGCTCAATTCAGGCCGATAAACAAAGTTTGTCATTGCTTTTTTCTCAAAAGCATTCTTCCCCAGGCTGTAACTCAAGGCATATACTGAATACAAGTGCATTGAGGGTTATTGACAGTAGTACAAAGATCTCAGTACACACGAGCAACCAGAATTCCTATTTTCCCTGACCGGGAATAAAACCCGGGCCGCAGCGGTGAGAGCGCCAAATCCTAGCCACTAGACCATCAGGGACATACTTTCCAGAAAAGTTCAATCTGCTTTCATTTATTATAAAATGTAGGTCATTTGTACAGTTAAATGTTCAATTGATGCCAATGAACAAAGTCCACCACAATTCTTCTCATTCCAATACTGTAGCTGAGGACATATACTGAATACAAGCACTGTGAGGTTCTTTGACAGCAGTTCGAAGAACTCTTTACACACGAGGAAACGCAATTCCTGTTTTCCCTGACCGGGAATCGAACCCGGGCCGCGGCGGTGAGAGCGCCGAATCCTAGCCACTTGATCATCAGGGACATACTTTCTAGAAAAGTCCAATCTGCTTTCATTTATTATAAAATGTAGGTCATTTGTACAGTTAAATGTTCAATGAACAAAGTTCACCGCAATTCTGCAGCTGAGGACATATACTGAATACAAGCACTGTGAGGTTCTTTGACAGCAGTTCAAAGAACTCTGTACACACAAGGAACCCTGTTTTCCCTGACCGGGAATCGAACCCGGGCCGCGGCGGTGAAAGCGCCGAATCCTAGCCACTAGACCATCAGGGACATACATTCAGTAACGTTCAATCTACTATGAATTATTATAAAGGGTAGGGCCTGTGTACAGTGAAATGCTCAATTCAGGCCGATAAACAAAGTTTGTCATTGTTTTTTTCTCAAAAGCATTCTTTCCCAGGCTGTAACTCAAGGCATTTACTGAATACAAGTGCATTGAGGGTTATTGACAGTAGTAAAAAGATCTCAGTTCACACGAGGAACCAGAATTCCTATTTTCCCTGACCGGGAATCGAACCCGGGCCGCGGCGGTGAGAGCACCGAATCCTAGCCACTAGACCATCAGGGACTTGCTTTCTGTAAAAGTGAAATCTGCTTTCATTTATTATAAAATGTGGGGCATTCGTACAGTTAATTCTTCAATTGAGGCCAATGAACAAAGTTCACCACAATTCTTCTCATTCCAATACTGTAGCTGAGGACATATACTGAATACAAGCACTGTGAGGTTCTTTGACAGCAGTTCAAAGAACTCTGTACACACGAGGAACCCTGTTTTCCCTGATCGGGAATCGAACCCGGGCCGCGGCGGTGAAGGCGCCGAATCCTAGCCACTAGACCATCAGGGACATACGTTCCGTAACGTTCAATCTCCTATGAATTATTATAAAAGGTAGGGCCTGTGTACAGTGAAATGCTCAATTCAGGCCGATAAACAAAGTTTGTCATTGTTTTTTTCTCAAAAGCATTCTTCCCCAGGCTGTAACTCAAGGCATATACTGAATACAAGTGCTTTGAGGGTTATTGACAGTAGTACAAAGATCTCAGTACACACGAGGAACCAGAATTCCTATTTTCCCTGACCGGGAATCGAACCCGGGCCGCGGCGGTGAGAGCGCCGAATCCTAGCCACTAGACCATCAGGGACATACGTTCCGTAACGTTCAATCTCCTATGAATTATTATAAAAGGTAGGGCCTGTGTACAGTGAAATGCTCAATTCAGGCCGATAAACAAAGTTTGTCATTGTTTTTTTCTCAAAAGCATTCTTCCCCAGGCTGTAACTGAAGGCATATACTGAATACAAGTGCATTGAGGGTTATTGACAGTAGTACAAAGATCTCAGTACACACGAGGAACCAGAATTCCTATTTTCCCTGACCGGGAATCGAACCCGGGCCGCGGCGGTGAGAGCGCCGAATCCTAGCCACTAGACCATCAGGGACATACTTTCTAGAAAAGTCCAATCTGCTTTCATTTATTATAAAATGTAGGTCATTTGTACAGTTAAATGTTCAATTGAGGCCAATGAACAAAGTTCACCACAATTCTTCACATTCCAATACTGTAGCTGAGGACATATACTGAATACAAGCACTGTGAGGTTCTTTGACAGCAGTTCGAAGAACTCTTCACACACGAGAACACAATTCCTGTTTTCCCTGACCGGGAATCAAACCCTGGCCGCGGCTGTGAGAGCGCCGAATCCTAGCCACTAGACCATCTGGGACATACTTTCTAGAAAAGTCCAATCTGCTTTCATTTATTATAAAATGTAGGTCATTTGTACAGTTAAATGTTCAATTGAGGCCAATGAACAAAATCAGGGACATACGTTCCGTAACGTTCAATATCCTATGAATTATTATAAAAGGTAGGGCCTGTGTACAGTGAAATGCTCAATTCAGGCCGATAAACAAAGTTTGTCATTGTTTTTTTCTCAAAAGCATTCTTCCCCAGGCTGTAACTGAAGGCATATACTGAATACAAGTGCATTGAGGGTTATTGACAGTAGTACAAAGATCTCAGTACACACGAGGAACCAGAATTCCTATTTTCCCTGACCGGGAATCGAACCCGGGCCGCGGCGGTGAGAGCGCCGAATCCTAGCCACTAGACCATCAGGGACATACTTTCTAGAAAAGTCCAATCTGCTTTCATTTATTATAAAATGTAGGTCATTTGTACAGTTAAATGTTCAATTGAGGCCAATGAACAAAGTTCACCACAATTCTTCTCATTCCAATACTGTAGCTGAGGACATATACTGAATACAAGCACTGTGAGGTTCTTTGACAGCAGTTCGAAGAACTCTTTACACACGAGGAAACACAATTCCTGTTTTCCCTGACCGGAAATTGAACCCGGGCCGCGGCGGTGAGAGCGCCGAATCCTAGCCACTAGACCATCAGGGACATACATTCAGTAACGTTCAATCTCCTATGAATTATTATAAAAGGTAGGGCCTGTGTACAGTGAAATGCTCAATTCAGGCCGATAAACAAAGTTTGTCATTGTTTTTTTTTCGCAAAAGCATTCTTTCCCAGGCTGTAACTCAAGGCATATACTGAATACAAGTGCATTGAGGGTTATTGACAGTAGTACAAAGATCTCAGTACACACGAGGAACCAGAATTCCTATTTTCCCTGACCGGGAATCGAACCCAGGCCGCGTCGGTGAGAGCGCCGAATCCTAGCCACTAGACCATCAGGGACATACTTCCTAGAAAAGTCCAATCTGCTTTCATTTATTACAAAATGTAGGTATTTTGTACAGTTAAATGTTCAATTGAGGCCAATGAACAAAGTTCACCACAATTCCAATACTGTAGCTGAGGAAATATACTGAATATAAGCACTGTGAGGTTCTTTGACAGCAGTTCAAAGAACTCTGTACACACAAGGAACCCTGTTTTCCCTGACCAGGAATCGAACCCGGGCCACTGCGGTGAAAGCGCCGAATCCTAGCTACTAGACCATCAGGGACATACATTCAGTAATGTTGAATCTCCTATCAATTATTATAAAAGGTAGGGCCTGTGTACAGTGCTCAATGGACCCTTCGCTAAGCCCCTCCCCAAACCGGCTTGTCCTATCCTACGTTAGCGACGGTTACTAAGCTAGGTGAGCCTGGCAATCTTGCGCGTCTTGGTCCATTTGTTCTGCATGTCATCATGGAGTTTGCGACTATTTCAGTGAAAGACATTCCTAAGGAAGTCATGTCAAATTTCTGGAAAAGCTGTGTGGAAATCTCAGAGAGAACCAGGCAGAAGGGACTGCAATATGCGTTCTGCAATATATCCACAATATAATGTGTCGCCGAAGTATTATGAATGAAGACAACATTCAAATCGAAGCGAAGGAGCACCGTTCCCAGTGTAAAAGTCGGGAGGCATATGTAAGTCCGACATCCCATTTCTCCGACTACGTGGCATCAGCGTGCGGTTAGGGTTAGGGTTCGGGTTAGGTATAGGGTTAGTATAGTAAACGTCGGAGGCATGCGCTGTCGGAGGAATGGTCTGTCGGACTAACGTATTGCTCCCGTAAAAGTCAGCCACCTCAAGTCTTGTCCATTCATGTTGTGGACAAACATATAAAGGATGAACATTGGCCCCGATTCATAAAGAGAGTCGTATATCTGGTGTAAATAAAGTTCCTAAAGGAGTTCGTATTTTTGGTACTCACAAACGAACGTGCAATGCAAAAAGGGGTTCGTATATGACAGAGACGTGCGTATGACCAGTGCGTATGACCAGGTGTGATGATTACTCTGGAAGGCTGCATCCAACAGCATCCAACTTCAACGTCACCGGGCTGAACCGTGCTAAACAGTGTTGCCATGTCCGCTCATTATAAGCGAATTTGGGCTTATTTTTCTGTAAAGTTGCTTGTAAATATTGGTAGCTGTGGGATAAGGTTTTTGGGGCTTGTTTCTAAAGTGTAGTTGGTTATTTGGGCTTGTTTCACAATTGTTTAATTGTTTTAACCGGTGGTTCTCAAATATTTGTATATTATATATATTTTTATATTATATACCCCAAGTTAATGCTAATATATCCCTATAAGCCCCATCTGAAAATGTTTTGTGCCAGCTGGAGGCAGATTTGTGTTGTTAGAATGATTAAAAATTCCTCCAAATCTTCCAATTTTATTACACGATTCTTTTTTTAAATAGCAGATCTACAAGCTCACAACGGTTTGATTAAAGTGCTTATAATGGCAAGTGCCAGTTGCTTTTTTGGGCTTGTTTTCCTAGACCTGGTTGCTTATTTCTCTCACAACATCTGGCAACGCTGATGCAAGTTTGAAGTTCAACTCCGCCTCGTCTAAAGATACCAGATGCGTTGTCGCATCGCCTTGACAACTGTTCTGTGTGGAAGCGGATCACGTAATAAATGCTCTCATGTGTAATGAGAATAAAGAAGTTTACAAGGTTTAACCCCATTACCAAATAAAAGGCTAATGAAACGTGGAAAGGATATTATAAGAGGCAAAAAGATTACGTTGAAAATAAATCCGCAGGGCATAGTGGAGCGCTTTTATCCGATAATGGACCAGAGCTTATTGATTAAATTAGTTAATTTGGGATATCACTGTCCGTCGGAATGGGGAATAGTTCTGGACACAGCTTTCATCCACTTCATTTTTCCTCATCAGATGGTAATATTTATTAGGCTGTTGTGTGTGGCGTTCATGTGATCAATATACAGTAGCCTGCAGTAGGCTTTACAAATTAATACCGCGCACGGACACTGATGCAAGTCAGTCCCTCCGCAGTTTCATTAAGGCATCATAGCCTATTTTCATTATTACGTGACACTTTGGCTGAGATGGCCCGCGAGGGAACTATAATAATTCAGCTCTAAATGCGACTCATAGCCTAGAAAATAAATCAAAAGCGGTGGAATCTACATCATGTCTATATTATGCATAGGCTACACGCAATACATCGTTTGACATTTATTTTTAATTGTTTAGATATGTGTTGACAAATGTTGGGCACATATATATTTTATTTGAGGTTTGCCACTGTTGTAATTGATTTTGGCATGAAGAATAAAGCATTCTAAAGACATACGCACATTTCAGCCCTGGTACGCCAGCCTCGGGGCTGACCTGAGAACGTGCGCACCTGACGCACAAAACACAGACCAAAAAATCTTTATGCATCAGGTGGATATGTACGACTTGTCCTAAATGCCGGTACGTACAAAATATGGTCGCAAATCCCTTTATGAATCGGGGCCAATGTTCTTGCATTGCAGGGTAAGCAAATATATTGTTTTATTTTAAGCTAAGGTTCAGTTATGACTTCTCATAGTTTTCAGGTATCTAATGTGTTTTAGCCCATTGCTAAATCATCCTGTTTTCCATTTATTTTTAGCGCACCTGGATATTGTTACCACGTCGTGGGTTTGATTCATACTCTGGATGTCATGAAAGCACAACTGGAAAGCCCAATAAGATCACGCACTAGTTTGCCACAACAATGGCACAAACCCAGAGGACCCAAAATAAACCCGGTGCCCATATCGTCCGTTGTGGTCGCAAAAGCCAAGAAAAGGACCGCAAACGGAGACCTGTTGACTGTCACTACACTGGGAAAAGGTAAATTCAAGATGAACGGGGGGCAGGGGTATTCAGACGTATTATTAAATTATTATTAAATTATTTACAAACAAGGTTAACTCACAATATGCGGCCACGCCTCATTAAGGATTACTTTTGATTTAAGTTTATTTCTTAAGAAACCATTGGCTGATGCATATCATCAGCTCATCTTTATGAGGTCCACACATACAGTAACAAAGATATTTGTTAACAACCAAGTTCATATGGGATCATTCATAGCAGTACACTCTTTTTTTGTTTTACTAGGATGAGGAGCAACTCCATAACAGAGGAGGACTTGGGCCTGCTGCAGCGACAGACAGGAACACCCATCAGCTATTTGGCCAACAGATCCCCTGTTGATGTAGCTGTAGGAGGAAGCAAATACCCCCTTGGAAGTGGTTTGAGCCATCAGGTAAATGAAAAGCACTTGGCTGAACTGAGAGTATTGTTTTAATACAAATTTCATTCCACTTAGAAGTACAAGTAATCTCTCATAGTAAAGATTGGACCATCAACCCTTTATTTCAACAAGAAAAAAAAAGAAAGAAACCTTCGGAATCACACTGAGGAAAAGCAAAACATTTCCAATGTCAAGGAGTTAGATCACTCGTCTTTGATGATGTGTGGTTGGAAGTTGGACAGCATGCTAACCACATACCATATTTGATTAATATTACCTAGACGAGTATTTGGGATCTTACCAGAAATAATCTTAAAGTTTTTAATTTTGCCAATGGCTCTTTCCACATGAACTCTGTGCTTAGCAATTTTTTTGGTCATCTCAACATCTGCATGTGGCATCTGACGGTTGGACCTGGAAAAAGGTGGAAGGTTAAGTTTCAGACCAATATCTTCCACTTCTTTTTCAATAAGAACACCCTTGTCCGTCATTAAACCATCTCCTACATTAAGGTAGCCACACTGAATCAAACCCTGCAGTTGCTCCATGATATTACACTGATTAAAGATCTCTTTGTCCGAGATGGATCCAGTATAGAGGGCAGACACAAAGATAACAGCACCTCGTAGGTTCAAGATTCAAGATGTTTATTGTCACAAGGTACAAAGTACAAGTACATTGTAGCGGTTTACTCTTTAAATTCACAGTTGCTTGGGGTGCCAGCCGGCTTTTCAACCGACAAATTGTTTAGAGTGAATACCTTACAGCGAACCAACCACAAGGATACATATTATATCAGTCAGGCAACCTGTATGTACAACATGAACCCTTAGATTACACACCACAACGTCACAAAGAGGAAAAGACCCAATTCAACACTCAATTTCAATACCATTCACATTAAAGAAAATAACACGCAGTGCAGTCCTTGTTTAAACTCAAAAAGTACCTTGTAGGATTTTATTCAACTCAGTTCAGTTCAGTTCCACTTCCACGCACAAAAATACCCACAGTTAATAGCTCAGTTAATCCAAGAAATCCAAAAAATAAATGCTGCTTAGAAAACAGTTTCACGCCCAAAATAAACAAAAATAACCCCCTTCCGAACTCCTCCCGACCTCCGCGCTCCGCCTGTTAATAGGCTCCAAGGAACACTTTAGCTCCAGCAACCAGGCTCCCCTTTACCTTTGGTACCGTGGCGTGGAATCCCGGATTAATGGCCGGTCCCGATCCGCCGTTGTTGTCGCCTCACCGACACTTTGTTTGTTTGTCTCGTTTGTTGTTGGTTTCGTTTTCCGCGGATCCAATGGTCCTCCCGACGCGGACTGTACTCGCGACGCATGGACGCTAAAACCCACTTTAGCATAGACCAACACAAAGCCGAATGGACGCAGCCTCTTCAGTTGTGAGACACAGACGCTAACACAACAAAACACAGACAGTGACGGAGCCAGCGAGGTGAGTTCCTGGTTTGCACTTCAAAGGGAGCGGGGTGGAGAGCGTGCGGAGACAGAAGGGAGGTGATAGGCTGACCGGTTTTGTGAATGGGGAGTGGAACTAGTGAATGAAACGTGACGTGAAAATAAAACTCAGGGGGCGGACCGCCACAACATGCACTGTGAAAAACTTAGGTTGGGGGTGCTCCATAAAACAAAGAATAAAAACAGTTCATCAATAACAATACTAAACTTCCGTAAAGATTAAAAACAGTTTAAGTCAGTTTAAAAGACCAAGGTCGTCACACCAAGGCCGTCACACCATAGAAATAAATAAATTCATTTCATAGACTTATTTAATAGTCTCACAGCCTGGGGTAAAAAACTGTTCTTCAGTCTACTTGTGCTCACTTTGATGCTTCGATACCTCTTGCCTGAGGGCAACATAGCGAACAGTCTGTTATGGGGGTGTGTGGGGTCCTTGATGACCCTCAGGGACTTCCTGAGGCAGCGCTGGTTATACAGTTCCTCCAGGCTGGGCAGCTGACATCCAGTGATGCGCTCAGCTGTGCGCACCACCCTTCTTAGGGCCTTATGGTCCTTGTCCGTACAGCTCCCATACCAGCTGGTGAAGCTGCTGGTCAACAGGCTTTCAACTGTCCCACGATAGAAGGCCTTGATGGTTTTTTGACTCAGACCAAACCTTTTGAGACGCCTGAGTCCATATAGGCGCTGTTGGGCCTTTGAGACCACCAGAGATGTGTGTTCCTCCCACTTCAGCTTTTTGTTGATGTTAACTCCCAGGTACTTGAAGGTTTCCACCCTCTCCACTACAGCACCGCCGATGGTAACAGGGGGCTGTGGGTCCCTCCCCTTCCTGTAGTCCACAATGACCTCCTTGGTCTTGGCCACATTCATAAGGAGGTGGTTCTCTCCACACCACTGGTCAAGGTTGGTTACCTCCTCTCTATATGCCACCTCGTCATCCCCGGTGATCAGCCCCACTACCACCGTGTCGTCTGCAAACTTGACGATGGTGTTTGTGGGATGCAGGGCCACACAGTCGTGGGTCACAGGCAACTAGAGACTTGAGTGTGTTGGCAGACTTGTAAGTGGAATACGTCTGACTCTGCAAGACTAATGAAGTAGGCTTCTCTAACTTTAGTTCTGTGCAGTCCAGTATTGCAAAAGTGTTTGGAAAGTCCTCTTTAAAGTTAGATGGCATGTTCTGTGAAATCACATCTCTATGTGGCCAAATGGCCAGTTGGCCAAGTCTGTCATACATGTAGTCTATCCAGGAATTCATCAGTGTGCTGGCACTCTGTAAAGGAATGTGAAATCGAAATGCTAAATCTTTGTGGTTGAAATTTTGTCTGAATTTAATTAGTGTGAGCAAAAACTGACTACGCAAGGGCATTTCTTGGATGTTCTTGTCTATCTTTATGTATGTGAGAGGAATCTGTATTTGTGGGGCATCTGGATTATTTGGCAATTTTAAAAATTCACCAAGTTGTTGAACTGATCATAATGTGAATCAAGTGTTGTAGTGGAAATATGCTGGGACAGAACTTTCATTTAAACTCTCTGGACTGGTTGTGCGTGCACAAAGTTCTTCTCTAAGCAGCTGGAGTTGGCCGTCTTTCGCATCCAGTGCCATTTTCAGCTTCACCATCTCCTGCGTCTGTTGTGCCAATCTGTCCTTTAGAATTTTCAGTTCCTCCTCATGGTTGCATGTGAGATGATGTGCCTCTGTAATAGTAAAAATCACACCCAGTGTGAAGTGGGCGGTGTGTGGTCATCACAACATGACTCTAACCCTAACCCTAACCCTAACCCTTTAAAAAAAGGATACATGACTTTTTTTAAAGTCCATACTGCTATTCATAGGGCTGCACATGTGTCATGTGTTTCGCTAGCCAATCACAGTCCTGAATTTGCAAAGTCAGCCACACATTACAGTTAGTGGTGATGACACTAGCTGTAATGTGATTGGCTGATATGAAAAAAGTATCGATTTGCATTAACAATGGAAGGGTTAGGGGGTACACACATTTTTTGGTCGGTGTCCAAAACTCACTTATAGGGGGCGGCTACACCGCCCCAATGAGTAAAAAAAAAAGAACATTTAATAATTTAATTCATTTGTCTTCCTTATTACAGCTTCCTGTCATCTGCACAGCTGTATCACCACCTGCAAACCAGCCTGGCGATTTCCCCGATTTCCCTTTACCATCACAACCAACGGATGTCTGTACAGTGCTGCAATACAATAACCTCACTTGTTACAGTAACATGAGCATCACATTGTCGGAGTCAATAGCTCTAGAACGTGACACCAGACAACAGAACACATCAGACCTTTGGCATCTTGCACGTTCTCCCCGACTAACATCAAGCAACTTTCATAGGATATGCTCCAGGAGAGCCAACCATGAGAGTCTTGCTACCAGTATCAAGACCCCACTGCAACGACAGACCAAGGCAATGAAAAGAGGGATAGACCTCGAGGCCACTGCAGCAAGGCAGTACTGTGAGGTCACAGGCAATCTAGCTTTGCCCTGTGGCTTCGTGGTAAATCCTCACGCTCCACACCTTGGCACTTCACCAGACAGGAAAGTCATAGAGAGGGGTGAGGGTGACAGTACAAGCTATGGACTTTTAGAGATCAAGTGCCCATCAAAAGACACCATCCAACAGTGTGTATATCTGAAGAGGCAGGCAGATGGTAGCTACAAGCTCAGGGAGAGTCACGCAGAGGTAAACAAATATATATATATACATGTATACATGTGCACTTACCATTGCCACAGTGATGTGATTCTTCAGTGGGGTTTGAGGTGGAGGCTTGTGCATCATCCTGTGTGCCATGGTGTTGTTCTTCTGTGAGGTTTGAGGTGGAGGGTTGTTCAGCACTTGGTTTAGCACTTCTGAGTCTGTAAATGTTTAAGTTAAAAAGAATAAGAAAATTATTCTGCCTGTCAAATGTTTTTTTTTCCAAGTTTATTGGCAGCTGCTTTGAGTTTAATTTGCACAAATAAAATGCACTATACTAAAAACAACGAACTACATTGTTTGAAAAAGCTTTCTAACTCATGTCAATGGCAGAGTTAACACACCACAACAACAGAGGTGAATGAGTGCTTTGTGTGGACGTCGATCGATACGTTGTATCATACAGATCAGATGCAAGTCACAAGTTGTGACTGTTACATCAGATCTGTAATGATACAACGCATCGACGTCCACACAAAGCAACTCACAAGTGTATATCCACACCATGTTAATAAAGCACTATGAAATCAAAGTTTGTTTATTAACTACCATGTTCTGATTTGCATAACCAACCTTTTGAATGGAGGTTTTCTGCAGCCTCCCCAATATTCCCGTCCTGGGTCAGACGCAGTGATAGCAGATACAGGATTGGGAAACTCTGGCGCTGGTCGTCCATTCACAAAATGCTATTAGAAAGAGGCCAGTGTTAGAACGTGTCTTTATTAGCAACCAACGTTACTTAGGCTACTAGTGTTTATCTGGTATATTTGCTCAGCCTCAAATGACACACAACTACCTTACTCGAATGTTAAAACCTAAGCAACTGAGAATCCTAACTGTAACAGTAATGTAGCATGAAAAAGCTGTGTGTGTGTGTGTGTGTGTGTGTGTGTGTGTGTGTGTGTGCGACTGTACGTGCGTAAAAAACGAGCTTCGCGTTAGCGTCTTACCTTGGAACAAACATGGTAGTTCTTGGTTATCTTCGATGGATTAAGCTGTGCGTGAGGTCTTCCACACTGTTTAATCCATATTTTACATCTCTCCAGTTCTTTCTTTGGTTTCGGAAAGGCGAAAAAACAACTCCTCCCTGTAAACGTTCTGGATATCTTGCATCCGAGTTGCAAGTCCCGTATACGCAACACTTCGGCATTTTGCGACTGGTAGAGAAAGCTTGCCAGGCTCGCCTAGCTTAGGAACCGTTGCTAACGTAGGATAGGACAAGCCGGTTTGGGGAGGGGCTTAGCAAAGGGTCCATTCAGGCCGATAAACAAAGTTTGTCATTGTTTTTTTCTCAAAAGCATTCTTTCCCAGGCTGTAACTCAAGGCATATATTGAATACAAGTGCATTGAGGGTTATTGACAGTAGTACAAAGATCTCAGTACACACGAGGAACCAGAATTCCTATTTTCCCTGACCGGGAATCGAACCCAGGCCGCGGCGGTTAGAGCGCCGAATCCTAGCCAGTTAAATTGTACAGTTAAATGTTCAATTGAGGCCAATGAACAAAGTTCACCACAATTCCAATACTGTAGCTGAGGACATATACTGAATACAAGCACTGTGAGGTTCTTTGACAGCAGTTCAAAGAACTCTGTACACACAAGGAACCACAATTCCCGTTTTCCCTGACCGGGAATCGACGGTGAGAGCGCCGAATCCTAGCCACTAGACCATCAGGGACATACATTCAGTAACGTTCAATCTCCTATGAATTATTATAAAAGGTAGGGCCTGTGTACAGTGAAATGCTCAATTCAGGCCGATAAACAAAGTTTGTCATTGTTTTTTTCTCAAAAGCATTCTTTCCCAGGCTGTAACTCAAGGCATATACTGAATACAAGTGCATTGAGGGTTATTGACAGTAGTACAAAGATCTCAGTACACACGAGAAACCAGAATCCATATTTTCCCTGACCGGGAATCGAACCCGGGCCGCGGCGGTGAGAGCGCCGAATCCTAGCCACTAGACCATCAGGGACTTGCTTTCTGTAAAAGTGAATTCTGCTTTCATTTATTATAAAATATGGGGCATTTGTACAGTTAAATCTTCAATTGAGGCCAATGAACAAAGTTCACCACAACTCTTCTCATTCCAATACTGTAGCTGAGGACATATACTGAATACAAGCACTGTGAGGTTCTTTGACAGCAGTTCAAAGAACTCTGTACACAGAGTATAAAGGGATAGTTCACCCAAAAAATATTTTATTTCGATTAGTCACCCCATGGAGACTTGAATTCATGGATATTTTTTAGCTTTTGTCGCATTCCTAAGCCAATAATTAGATGACCAGCGGACCGGTAGGCAGCGGTGCCGGTAGGAGATACAAAGGAGACTCTCTGTGTCTCCTTCCGGAACCGCTGCCGGTCATGAAATAATTGGCTTAGTCCATGGATTGAAGTCTCCATGGGGTGACTAATCGATGGAAAAAAAGTAGAGGTGGGCATAGATTAATTTTTTTAATCTAGATTAATCTATCTGCAATCCTGGAGTTAATCTAGATTAATCTAGATTAAAATGGCTCATTTGAAGTCTGCCGAAGGCATTCAAAATATGTGTGTTCTACCCAAATAATGATCAGAAGTAAGTCCTTGCCTTTTCTTTCCTCCTTACGTTTCTCGATATTGCGATATCGATACGATATACTATATTACCGTTAAAATGTCATATTCTATATTTTAAGTGTTGCAACGTCAAATTATTTAAAAAAAATATCAATATCACTATTTAAGTGCTATTGGGTTCCCACACTTGTTATTTGATATTCTAAGTGTAGCAACATTGAAAACTAAGCATTCTTCATCTATAACAAGTCAGTATTACTCATCACTCTTAACTTTAAGTATCCTATTTTTTTGGTTCACACTTTTTATTTGATATTCAAAGTGTAGCAACAATGAAAACTGAGCATTCTTCTTCTTTAAAAAAAAGAAGCAAGTCAGTATACTCTTATTTTGAATTTCTCTGACCTAAAGTAAAACGGGACATACGCTCTTATTTTGAAGGCCAACCGTCAGGAATCAAATGTTACTGTCGTTTGACTTGACGGACATTTGATTCTAAGTGAAAGACAAGTCGCGGAAAATCACTGAGTTCAATAAAACGAACGTCAATCCGACGAATGGACATAAACAGTCAAGCTTTTCATACAGAAGGCTTTAGGCAGCTTGTTACATTAAGGACATTGATTTTCAATGAGAGGCGAGCGAGTGCAGCTCCTCTAACTTTAAGCAGCAGGTAGGAGGAGCAGTCTGACACACGCATGTATGCTCGTCACACAAACACATCGCTCGCGCGCGCACACACCCACACACACTTTCAACAAGTTGAAATCAACGCTACATGCAGAGTCCCCCACCCCCCGCTCGCGCGCGGACGGACACACACACACACACACACACACACACACACACACACACACACACACACACACACACACACACACACACACACACACACACACACACACACACAGAGTAAAGCTAATGTAATTGGCTCCCAGACCCAACTTTGAGAATAGATTAACGGCGGTATTTTTTTTTATCGCGCGATAAGAGTCCGCCGTTAACTTAGCCCGGTAACGGCGTTAACGGCCCGGCCTTAAAAAAAGTCATTTTGGGGGTGAACTATCCCTTTAAATGTTCAAAGTATTGTGCCGTCTCTGCTGCCATGTCTGTTGTATCATGAGGACATATCCATGAGTGTGTGAATGTAGTAACCTTTACTACACCTAAAAATGTTGAGTCCCTGTGTGCTTTCTCTGTGTGTGGACACAAATACGTTGTTAAACTGTTCAGAGAGAACTGGAGAGACAGAGAGATCCTGGGCGTCCTGGATCAGAACTAGCAGCCTGTCTTCCACTGCTGTTGCTGCTCTCCTCCTTGCTTCTGCTCCTGTGGACCAGTGGTTCCCAACCTGTGGGTCGGGACCCAAATTATTTGGGAGGGGGTCCCCAGATGATTTGCTTAACCCATTAAGACCTGAGGAGTTTCTTTAAAAAAAATCTAAATCCTAACAGTTTTTGGAAAGATGTTTCAAAAATAGCAGATCTACAAGCTCATAGCGCGGCACTCGGTGCTGCGCTATGAGCTTGTATATCTGCTATTTTTGAATAGCCAAAGAAATCTAAAGTGACACAGATGCGTTCCAGGTCTTATTAAGTGTGCCCGCCATGTAATGGCAAAACACTTATTGAGATCCTCCATATTTATTAATATTTATCGCAACAAAGTTCGGTCGTCCGTAACTGCCGCACGGTTTACACTACCGCCGCAAGATATACATCAAAACATGCGGCTTGGCCGGGAATAGTGTGCTCGGAAATTTCCGTTATGCGTTACCATTGCGACGTTATTAGCAAAAAACAGCGAAACTCCGCCCCTTTTGGCCGCACGCACCGCGCAAAACGCTTCTCCTCCCACACGGTTTACTCGTTAGTGGCAATGTATACATCAAAACGTGCGGGACAACCGGCCCACTTACTGCATTACTTTTCTCGCCGTTTCGCGTTACTACGGCGACGTAATTAGCAAAACCACGTAGCCACGCCCCCCTTTTTGGCCCCATTGAAACCCATGTTAAATAAAAAGTGCCTGAGACGCTCCCAAACTTTGGCTACCCCCCCTAAGTGGGGGTCTGCGAACAAATACATCGGACTTTTTTTTTTTTTTCCTCAGACCTTCAGAAGTGGGTGAAACAAGCACTCAAAACCATTTCAGTAATTGTTTATGTATTTAAAAAAATATATTAGATTTCTTTCAAACATTGTTTTAGATGCTCATTTTTACCTTCAATTTTCCTGTTTTTTAATTTTCCTTTTTTGACTTTCGGTTTATTTTTAATACATTTTTGAATCATTATTTTGCTGTTTTTTTTCTTAACTTTTTTGGCCGCCCGAGGGGATCAAAATGCTGCTCCTCCCACACGGTTGACACGGCCCCGGCAATGTATACATCAAAACGTGCGGGACAACCGGCCCACTTACCGCATTACTTTTCTCGCCGTTTTGCAGTACCACCGCGACAAAGCCCCTCAGCCAACGCAGGCACACTTAAATTTTCGTAGGAAATTTGTTTCTAGTGTGCAACATTGTTTTCTCACTCAACGGTAAACAAACCAACATTTCTACAGTTACAATTGAATGACTTTTAATACCTTTTTAATAACTCTGAAATAATATAAACTAATAGTAAGACCATTACCACGTCAAAAGTAACCAACAAACTATGGCCTACTATTAAAAAAATGGTCAAACATATTGGCCAAATTTTCAAATATTACCTAAGAAAGAGGTTTGGGAACCCTTGCTGGTTCTCAACGTGGGGTCCAGGGATCCCCATGATGAGTCAGCAAAGTTACTTAAAGGACGACTTCACTGATTTTCAACCTATCTTCATATAATTGGTCCTCACTAATACTCATGATATAATGGTAAAAATGTTTTCTACTCGGTCTGTGTCTCAGAGGAGGGCTGTGGACAGTTCAGAGTCCCGTCTACCAGTGACATCATCAATGGGGAATCCAAGTTGATAGAAACTGCAGGCTTTCTATTCCTGGAATTAATACAAATCTAAATAAAAAATGTGAAATCTTGTTTGAAAACGAAATCATGATAACGATGATTATAACGATGATGTCACTGGTAGACGGGTTTCTGGACTGTCCACAGCCCTCCTATGAGACACAGACCAAGTAGGGAAAAAATGGTACCATTTTAGTATTAGTGAGGACAAATTATATGAAGATAGGTTGAAAATCGGTGAAGTCGTCCTTTAATTATAATCACAATCACAATCAGTTCAACCACTTAATTCACTGGCTATTTTTTTTTTAAAGAAAAAAAACTTGAAACTCTGAAATGTTTTCACAACACAAATCTTGTATGGGGGTCCCTGGCTCAAAATCATTTTCAGGTGGGGGTCCACAGCCAAATATATACCTCGACATGAACATGTTTGAGAAACACTGCTTTGCAGTTTCTCAGTCCTGGTGTAGTGCTGCACCTCCCCAAGGTTAGGTGTAGTACTGCATCCTTGTCCCTCAAGGTTTGGAGCAAGGTTACTATACTCATAGATTTCATCAAATATTTTCCAGATATGTTCAAATAAATAAACAAGAAAAAGGGGTTGCGGTAGGCATAATACAAAAAATACAAAATAATTCATTTTTTAAATTTAACTTATTTTTATTTAACTAGTTTATTCTAGGTTAATCCCGCATGAAGTGAAATATTTAAAACCTATTTTTGATTTAATCTTGATTTTGATGGCATACAGCCCATGAAAATGAAAACTCCATATTATCTGATGAAGGCTCATAGCCGAGGGAAAATCTAAAATCCTTATCTCAAAATATTATATTTTCTCAGAAAATTGTATGAGTCCACTCCAAAAAAACAATATTTCAAAAGTATGTTCATTTATGTGCTCGACACTTGGTCTGGGCTACTTTTGAACAAATTACTTCATCAATGGGGCGTGGCATGGAGGTGACCAGCCTGTGGCACTGTGCTTTACAATGGTTCATTCATTCATACAGGTGGGGGACAATGGGAGGTGATAGCCGCCTTAAGCTCATCTGTATGGTTGGGTCTGGTGTCTCTCATCTCCCTCTTGACAATACAACATAGATTATTTAGGGGGTTCAGGTCAGGCCAGTTGGGTGGCCAGTCATGAATAGTAATACCATGGTCAGTACACCAGTAGTAGTACTAGTAGTTTTTGACACTGTGGGCAGGTGCCAAGTGCTGCTGGAAAAGGAAATCAGCTTGTCAACTTACGTAAACACAAAGTGCTCTAAAATTCAATTTAATCCAATCCACTTTATTCATATAGCACATTTTACAAAAGGAGGTTTCCAAAGTGCTGTACAGAAATCAAAAACCAAATACATTGGGTAGGCTAAAACACAGAAAAACAACAGCAAAAACATACAGCAAAATAAGGAACAAAATAAACAACAAAAGGCGACACCACTGAAAATACAAGACGCAGCAGCGTCAGCAGACAGTGAAACAAAAACAGACCATAGCAACTCTCAAACGCTATCGAAAGCCAAGGTGTAAAGGTGGGACTTAAGGCGAGATTTAAAAGTCTCACTGGTGGGGGCCAGTTTGATATGGGAGAGGAGTGCATTCCATAAACTTTTAAAACAGCCCTGAAAATTCACCTTTCAGGAGGCCAAGAAAGGATGTAGTACTATTTTCCCGTTAGACAGACGACCCCCCCCCCTTATCTTGTACATAGTCTTTCTTATTTCCCCCCTTTTTTTTGTCTTTATATCTTTTATCTGTTTTTTTTTTATTTTATTTTGTAATGATTTTCGAACTGTGGTGCCACTTTATATGTCTATGAATTGAATATCAAGGACCTCATTGGAAACAAGACCGCAAGGACTTTTATGAACGGACCTTTTAGACAGTATTTTAAATGTAACTGTGCTGTTTTACATGTTTGCCTAATAAAATATTCAATCAATCAATAATATGGGAGCTACGACTGAAAAGGCTTGGTCACCTCTGGTCTTTAAACTTGACTTAGGGACTGGCCCGCAGACCGCAGTGACCCAGGGGGGGTATACACCTCTTGGAGTTCAGATAAATACTGAAGTGCCAAGCCATGCAGTGATTTAAAAACAAACAATAAAATCTCTGAAGCCAACAGGGAGCCAGTGAAGTGAAGCCTGAATAGGTGTAATGTGGTCACGCTTGCGGCCGCAGCATTTTGGACTAGCTGTAAACGTGCAATGGAGGCTAAAACACAGTGGACCAACAGCAACAACAAAGACACACAGAAGCGGCTCCGACTGCTTTAAGATTGATTGAATACTTTCTTAACAGAATGCAGACTGCTAGGCGACGATCACAAGTTACTGGAAACTCTAACATTAAAACATTAACAGAGGACTATCAAAGAAGCATTCTGAGCCTCACTCCCCCTTAACAACCCACGAGATCAAGAAATATCAAATGTACATCTGTAAATTCATGGTCAAACACTTGAGCCCGTTTTCTATTATCTAAACATCAACAAAAACTTGTCAGCACTTTATTGCACCATTATTGCATGCATATTAGTATATAATCATGTTTTTTAGTGTTAATTAATGCTTATATTTTTCAACCAGTTGAAAAATATTCTGCTGGTATAAAAAAAAAAAACAACGTAATAATTTGAACAGAAAAATTAAGATTGAAATATTATGAGATCCCGCTGCTTCAGCTCCAATGACTTGTCATTGACATCCTGGAATATAATTGAGTGATCATACATTTGTCTGTGATATCATGTGTCAATCATGTAAGGTCATCTGAGCTTCTATTAAGAACGCATGGGTTACTGTTCAAATAATGGCTTATCCTCATCTATTCAGATGTGCATTTTGAACAAATCATTTGCACAAAATGCAACAAACTAATTTAGTTCCTCCCCTTGTGAGTCCTCATGTGTTTTTTTTTCTTTTCAGAAAATCATTAACAGCTTATCCCCTGAATCATCATATTATCAGATGTGCATTTTGAATAAATAATTTGCACAAAATGCAACTAAATATTTCCTCCCCTTGTGTGAGTCCTCGTGTGTTTTCTTAGATGACTTTTTTCACTAAAGCCTTTGCCACAAACTGTACAAGCAAAGGGCTTGTCCCCCCTGTGAGTCTTCATGTGCCTTTTAAGATTGCTCATGTCACTAAAGCCTCTGCAACAAACCGTACAAGTGTAGGGCTTTTCCTCCATATGAATATTCATGTGTGACTTCATGTGTATTTTGTAGGCAAAACCTTTGCCACAAACTGTGCAAGTAAAGGGCTTTTCCCCTGTGTGAGTCCTCATGTGGTCTTTAAGGTGACTAATTTTAGAACAGCCTTTTCCACAAATTGTACAATTATAGGGTGTTTCAGCTTTAAGAATCCCTGTGCAAGTAGAGGGCTTTTCCCCTGTATGAGTCCTCATGTGGTCTGTAAGTTGACTACTTTCAGCACAGCCTTTTCCACAAATTGTACAATTATAGGGTGTTTCTGCTTTATGAATCCACATGTGTCTTTTCAGAGAACCCATGGAAGCCAAACCTTTGCCACAGACTTTACAGTTATGAGGTGTTTCTGCTTTATGAATCCCCATGTGTCTTTTCAGAGAACCCATGGAAACAAAGCCTTTACCACAGACTTTACAAGCAAAGGGCCTTTCCCCTGTGTGAGTCATCATGTGTACTCTAATGTCACTCATGTGACTGGAGCCTTTGCCACAAACTGTACAAGTGAAGGGTTTTTCCCTGGTATGTGTCCTCATGTGTTTTCTTAGATGAGCTGCATCATTACAGCCTTTGCCACAAACATTACAAGTAACAGGTTTTTCCCCTGTATGAGTCCTCATGTGTGTTTTTAGATTATCCATGCGACAACAGCCTTTGCCACAAACCATACAAGTAAAGGGCTTTTCCCCTGTATGAGTCCTCATGTGTGTTTTTAGATCATACTTTTGACTACAGCCTTGGCCACAAACTTTACAAGTAAAGGGCTTTTGCCTTGTATGAATCACTGTGTGCCTTTTCAGAGTTCCCTTTAAATCAAACATTAAGCCACACTCTGTACAACTAAACCTTTTCTTCCCTATGCGACTCCTCACCGAGTGAGTTTGTTTTGATGTAAGGTCCTCGGAGGGTTTGTTGCTCAAAGACAATATTTGTCCTTCAACATTTTGTGTCTTGTGTGATTTTAGTGTGTCTAAACCTGATTGATCATCCTTAGTCTCCCACTCATCACTGTCTTCAGTGTCAGATTCAGAACAGTGTGAAGAGAGGCTTTTCGGTCCTTGTTTTTTCATGTATTCCGTTGAGGTGCTGGCAAGAGGCTCTGTGTCTCTGTTTTCATCATCATCATCTTTTTTCACTGCTAGGAATGTCATCGTTGACACATCAGTTTCCTCTGGTCTTTGAAGTACCTCCTCCTGTTCCTTTTTAACGTGTGAAGGCTCTGGTTCCTCGTGAACCAGACCGGGCCTCCTCTCCTGTTCTTCAGGGAAAACCTCCTTTTTACACTCAGGGAGGAATTCTAGGCAAAGAATGAAATGAGAGAAAGGCATTGAATGTTTTATACGTTATATCTTGTTTCTCATTTCAAAGTTGTTCACCTTCCACTCTGATGCCATCGACTACAAAAGCTTAGTTAGGTCTAGCCCTGAAACATGACTGTCATACCATGAGTCATGGAACCAAAAGTTCCTGGTTTATTATTTTTTTACATTTACAACTCTCACATGTACATAAACGTTCAGATTTCAAATATAAAGTGCTTACCCCCCAGCCACGGATGTTACAAGTTGTTCCGATCTGCGATAACTACCCGTATCTCCCGTATTGTTCAATAAAAAGCATTTTAATCGACGGACATCTTTTCCTTGTTAGTCGCCATTTTTTCTCCATTTCCCCCATCTGCACAACAGTGACCTCTATCGGTTGTTGCGTGCATGACCAAAGGTCTTTTAGTGCAGAACATTTCGGAGTACAATATGCCACCCAACCAATAGGGCGGCGCTGTGGCGCAGTATATAGTAAGTTGAGATCATCATTGGGGGAAATGCAGAAAAAGAAGGAAAACAGACGTAAACATGTCCGTCGCTCGGATTAAAATGCATTTTATTGAACAAATACGGGAGATATGGGTACTTATCGCAGATCGGCTCAACTTGTAACATCTGTGGCTCGTGGGTCAGCACTTTATATTTGAAATCTGAACGTTTATGTGAGAGTTGCAAATGTAAAAAAAACAAAACGAAAAACCAGGAACTTTCGGTTCCATGACGCTTGTGACAGACGAGCTTCATGTGATCCATGGCTAAGTTAGGTCCAACACAGCACAACTCAATAGGGAGGGGACTTTTACACAGTCTAATTTAAATGTTTGTCACTACCCGGTAACCAAACATGTACTCTTTGCCTGCCACTGACAAGGGAACTCGTCAGATTCTGCTAAGACGCAACCTGCCACTGACGAGTCTGACCAGTTTTGTGTTTTCAGTGGTTTTCCACCAGATGGCACTGTTTGCTACCCTATGCATGATGCTTTCACTGCCAGATGATGACAGACCTGGACGTGAAGTAATTTTAAACTTTTTTACTTCCTGTCTATTTGTTGGGGGAAAATGGCTTTATCTCCGTTTCTGTTGTTTTTTTCGGCAAAAACAAGCCACATTCAACAGGCCAAAAAACTATGCAACGGATACCGCAACCAGGTTTTTTTTTCCTTCCTATTCTACGAGACCCCCGTGCGTATAATGAGGCGATCGCCGCGAGGACAGCAATCACGGAAAGTATTCCATGATTTTTCTAAAGTTGGTAAAATTGCTCGTTTTACCTGGCAGTGGCGTAACACTATTACACTGTTACTCTGGCAGTTAAAATAACTCGTATACATAATGTAAATTATTACAATATTGTATATCTTGCTACTATAATTGGCGGCCACACTCATGGAGTGTACACGAGTGTATGGGGCCAATGGCCAAGCAGACACATGGCCCAACTAACTCCACATTTTCCCCCAAAATTCCTCAATATTCTGCCTGTAAAACCAGCTGCTTCATATACCGTTACTGTACTTGCAGGATGTACAATTAATATCAAACGCGTTATGCTCCATACTTATGCAAATCACTTTGCCAGGTCGAAATTTACGTCCGGGTGCTTCTTTTAACAGCCAATCATCAACGAGCCCCAACAGCGCAACTCCCCCGCACAGCACAAAGAACGACACAACAGATCTACAAGCTAACAACGCCTCGCGCGTCTACGTGTTGTTGCCTTGCAAATCCACTGCACATTGCCCCTCCCCCGCAGAGCACACAGCACAGAGAACGACACGCAACAACAAAAGCGCTAACTCTCATTGCCTGCAGATCTGCTGCCAATAGCCCCTCCCCGTTTTCCTCACTGCACAACACACAGCACAGCGCTGTCAGAGCCGTGACCAGCCGAGATACAGGGGCAACAGAAGATTGAGAGAGAGAGAGAGAGAGAGAGAGAGAGAGAGAGAGAGAGAGAGAGAGAGAGAGAGAGAGAGAGGGAGGGACGCAGAGCAAAAAACAGAGACAGAGAGACACAACTTTTCTCACAACGTCTGTGCAAACGTGGAGAGAGACACACACACAGGGCAGGGGGAGAGAGAGAGAGAGGGGAGGGG